>NW_028227262.1:77832500-78210000 GCF_978045245.1 Mus caroli | reverse complement strand
GGCCAGCCTTGACTGCATGAGACTCTATCTCAAAGCAAAATAGTAAAAACAAACGAATAAAAATACTAGACAGAAAAAGGATACCAGAAGTTGAGGATATGTCTCATTTGGTAAGGAGTTTGCCTGAGTTCAGTCCCCAGTGCCCAAATAAATATCTGGCCCTGGTGATATGAGCTTGTGATCCCAATGCTAGAGCAACAGAGAAAGGAGGATAGCTGGGCTCAAGAATCACCAAACTGGTGATTTCCAAAGAGTGTCTCAAAAGAGATAGACAGTAGCCAGGAAGGTGACACTAGAGGTTTGCCTCTTTATTCTTCTATTCCGGTTTTTGTTTTGTTTTTTTGAGACAAGGTCTTACTGTGTAACTCTGGCTGGCCGGGAATTCATAGAGATCTGCCTGCCTCTGTATCCTGAGAGTTGAGATGAAAGGCTTGTGCCACCAAGTCTAGTTTATGTATTCTAATTCTAAAATTACATTTATTTATTGTGTATGTGTGTTTGTACATGTATGTGTGTGTATTAATAGGTCATGAAACTAGAACGAAGGTCATGAGAGGGAAGGAAGAGATCTTAAGTGGAAGAAGGGAGGGTAATGAAACATGTGGCATGTAGGAAGATGCCAGCCAACCAACCTACCTTCCTTCCTTCCCTCCCTTCTTCCCTCCCTCATTTCTTCCTTTCTTCTCTCTCTCCCTCTCTTCCTTCCTCCATCCATTCCTTTCTTCCCTCCCTCTCTCTTTCCCTCTTTCCTTCCCTCCCTCCCTTCCTTCCCTCCCTCCCTCCTTCCTTCCCTCCCTCCCTCCCTCCATTCCTTCCTTCTCTCCATTCCTTCCTTCTCTCCCTCCTTCCTTCCTCCCTCCCTTCTTTCTTCCTTCCTTCCTTTCTTCTCTCTCTTTCTTCTCTCCCTCCATTCTTCCTTCCTTTGGTTCTTCTCTCTCCCTCCTTCCCTCCTCCCTTACCCTGGAGCACCACTCAATGTTGGGCAAGCCTTCTACCACCCACCAAGCTGCATCTAATCAACTTATTGCCACCTTTAAAGACACAGTTAAAGAATTATGTGCACTTCACCAGGACAGGGGCCTCATGAGGAGCTTGGGTGCTTGAATCATGAGGTGTTACATCCAAAGGGTAGTAATTTTCTTTAACTGAAGACAAAAAATCTGAGAGGAATTGGAAGGACTTTTGGTTGCTACTTCATAAATCCAGATTCTCAGAGGCATGAGAAGTGGAGGGAACTTGTAAAGGAAATTAAGACAAAAGCTATAGACTCTCCTTGTAAACAGAATCCAGTATGAGTGACCCCTGGCAGGACTCAGATTCTTGGAAAGTGAAGGATTCCACTAATTACAAATATGCCTGCTTTTGTAAAGACACCAGGAAATTCCAACTCATGAATTTGCTAAAAACCTGGGAATTTGTTTTATTTATTTTTTGATCCATAGCTGTACATATAGACTGCCCAAGGGTCTTAGTTATGAAATGCCTTATTTTGAACTTTAAGGAACTTTGTCATAAAACCATGTTCCCCAGAAAATTGTGACTCAAATTTCTGTGTGATAAATCATATGTGAGAAGGAGGGGCAGGCATGTAGGAGAGCAGGCACCTTCTCTTCTCTGGAGGAGGCAGTCTGTTTAACATGTAAGTCAACAAAATAGGTGCAAAAGCAAGGAAAGCCAATTGATTTCTTCTTCCTGTAACAGTTGGCAACGAACAGTCTAGAAGCTGCTGCAAACCTCCTGTGCATTATTAGCTTGAGATCTTGCACAGAACCACATCCAGGGCCATGGATTTACCTGAACAAATAGACAGAGGCTTTCCAAAGCTGCCGTCTAAGTGCTGTTGACACTGTAAATACGAGAGACACAAACAGCTCTCAGAAGAGCTACTGTCGATGGCATCTGGGCTGCTGCGTGGGAACAGTCCTGTTGGGAGGCTTGGCTGGCTGGGAGTGCTAAGATCTGCCCAGCTGATAAGACTTGGAGATGCAACAGATCTGGAAATGCGCATTTTCTCTGCTCTCTGCAAACAACACAGGGCTACTGCTCACCTGTTATTTCTCAAAAAAGCTGGCCAGATGGGCAGGTAAAGCAGGACTCTCCACAGTTGTCTCCGAGCTGACTCTGCTGCAGGAATGCCATCACTTCCTGTGGTGTTGGTCTGTCTCGCTCTGTGCATTAGTGCTCAGTATGTCCTGTGACCGTGAGGGTATGTGCACATGAATGTGGAAGCCAGAGGTTGGCTTTCGGCATCTTCCTTAATCACTCTCCACCTTAGTTTTGAGACACAGTCTATCACTAAACCTGGAGTTTGCTAATTGACTTGACTGGTTGGCCAGCAAGCCCTAGAATCTTCCTGTCTTCACATCCCCAGCGCCGAGGTTACACTGTAAAACCTGACCTCGGGTTCTCAAAACTGTGCCAAAAGTACTTCGCAAATGGAGACACCCCCTGTGTAAAACTCTGAGCTTCTTGTTGTGGTGAACGAAAGGCTGTGTAGATAGCTTTAGTCTAGTTGAGTTGATAAACAAACAGGGAGACTTTCGGAAAATAGATGGAGACTAAAGACTCTCCACGACCCCTTGACACAGGCTGCAACCTGCTCTCCATTCTCTGACAGTCTAGTGTTTTCTCCTGGCTTCCACAGAGTCCCGTACAGGTATCTCTTGCAGTTCAGCTAGCTCCCATTCCGTTCTTTTCTCCCATGCCAACAAACGAGGCTCCAGGTTCTTCTCCATGACACCTCCAATAATCATCTTGTGGGAAATGTCCGCTCCTGTTCTGAATGCTCGCTGCCCTCAGTCTGTTTTTCTTTTACATTTGTATCCCTCTATTTTCTTTTGCATTCTTATTCCCCATTACAAACTTATTCCCCTATGGACCTAACACAAACTGGATTTCTGCATCTAACTGCAGAGTTGGTTACAATCAGTTCCCAGACCTGCAGCTGAGAAGAGCAGGGTCCCTGGCCTCCTACCATTTGGGTGTATCTCAAGAACCACAATCTATTTGGTGACCGCCCCCCCCCCCCAGTCCACTCCCTATTGCAATAAAAGAAGAAAAATGATTCTTATGAAAAATCAGGGTGACACAGGAAGCAACGGTGGGTGCGATCAGTCCGATTCCAGGGTGTGAGAACAGTGCAGTACTCATAAACAAGTCTCTGTAATTAATTAATAATGAAATACAAATATATTTTCTTTCAAGCTTTTGTGTGTTAAGTTTTCAAATGGCTACCAAGTTTTTAAGCCACAAATACTTATTAAGTCATTTGGGCCTAATTACATAATTACTTCATAAACGAAAGTGTTGGTATTTCTTTTGCCAAGGGGCATCATGGAAAAAAAAGCCTGAGATACTCAGGGTTCAGTGAACATGGAATGTTTGGGAACTTCTCGCCCAGTGCCTTCCGTCACACTGGCTATATGAATTAGCAGCTGTATCCTTGCCTGTGATATCCTTGCCTGTGATATCCTTGCCTGTGATATCCTTCCCTGTGTGTCTGCCTGCAAACCTAGCCAAGCTCTTCTGCCTGTTTAGATGCTTGCCTTGGGCCAGACCTGAGAAGAAAAAGAGAAAGTTTTGTTGTTGTTGTTGTTGTTCTTCTTCTTCCCTTCAGAAGACTCAAAGGAGCTTTAGGAGAGGAGAAAGACTAGCAGGTGCTTCTGAGGGACAGGGACAAGCTTCAACCAGAAAGAAACATAAACAGAGAAAGGCCAGGAAGAATCATAAATAAGATTAACTCTAATTAACTAAGTGGTTGGAGGCTTCTATGGCTCTCACTGTGAGGCGTGTCCCCGCTCCCCAACAGCTGAGGGTCTGAGCAGCAGACGTTTCCTCCTCTTTCATAATGAGGGCTCTATTTTAAGTAAACTTGTTTTATTGCTATTAATTCATGTTTTAAAGTTAGTACTAATGAGGGCATGAAAAGTTACTTCCATGTTTGTTTGTTTGTTGTGTTGTGTTTTCAGTGCTTTATATCTAGAGCTTCCTATGCCTGGAACATTCCACTTTCCTATTCAAAGCATCATCAGTTCACCCGATGTTGACAGCTACGTGTGAAGATAAACTTGGGAGGGCTCTGCCTCCCATGGATGTCAGCTCCTTGTCCGTTCCGGGATAGTGTTGTAAGCTAGGTTGCTCTGACTCCCTGTGAAGTCAGCTATTTGGTGCTAAATAGCTGTGGGTTTCTGATTGAACCAAGAGGGATCATCAGTGAAGAAAACCTTGGGACCTTATAAGGATGATTTAGAATTTAGAGCACAGTGAAGGCTGGAGACACAGCTCCGTTTATAGAGTGCCCACATAGCATGCATGAAGCATGAGTTCCATCCTCCATACCTCACATACGGGACATGGAGGTGCACTCCTGCAAGTCTAACACTTGGGAAGAGTGGCAGGAAGATCAGAAGGTAAAAGTTATTCCTGGATATATAGTAAGTTCGAAGCTAGCCTGGGATACAGGAGACAGGCAGAGACAGTTTAGATAGTCTGAGATAAGAAGGTTTTTCTAGCCTTTTAGTAGAATTTCTGGGTGCTAACAGACTCTTTGAAGCATTGATGGAGACTACATCAGACTTTTGACAGGACAGTGCATAAGATAATCACTCATTTAAACACATTTAAAATTAAGGAAATAGGATATGTGCTTCCTGGAGACAACACTTTTCTTCAGTCTGATCTCCCCTTTTCACATTTTCTGGTTGCGAACTGACCATGTCAGAATGACTTCCAGAGATGTACATTTTTGGTTTCTAGTCATCAGATTGCCCTTCAACCTCTGGCTTTTGCATTTGTGTGTTTGGTACCTCAGATACCAAACACACAAATGTGTGTTAGGTCTGGACTCCTCCTTAAGGGTCCTCAGCCTGCTGTAGGTACATGTAAGAGCTGCCTCTGCAAGGAATGGTTGGGAATAGACAGTGGTGCAGCTGTGATCACTTCTTCAGACAGAGTTTAAGCACATGGACCCTTCCCCACCCCAGGGGGGGAAAAAACAAGCTCCAAAACCCATAGATGCGATTTTCTTATGAACTTAGAAATTTACTTATTCATCAATGTTGAGGACTGCCTGTTACCATCACGTTACCAAAATTGCTCAGGCTGGCCTTGAAATTTCCCTGTACCCCAGGCAGACTTTGAACTTTCGATCCTCCTGCTTTAGCCTCCGGAGAAGCTGTGACTACAAGACCGAATCACCAGCCAAGCCTGACTGGAGCTTCCATATTCAGAATCATGCAATGGTTATTATGTAGCCAGCTCTGGTCTAACACCACCAACAGCTTTGTGGTCTCAACCAAGTTACCTAACATATCCAAGCTTGTTCCTTCATCAATCAAAATGGGAATAAAAGCAGCATCTACTCCATAGTCACTAAAGATTCAATGCCAACATATGAAACTGCTTCGCACTGTTCCAGGGACAGTGGAAGTGTCATTTATCAAGGACCCAACTGTAGTCTATACATCATGTGTGACCATGACCCATTCCCTGAGCACCTCTTGGCCTCAGGTTTCTTCCTTGTGTTGGTGGCATCTAACTTCTTCACTGTGGGATTAAGATAAAAATGGAGTGAAGTCTTTGTAATCTAAAATTTCTGTATAGACACAAGACTCTAATTTGTTATTAGTGCCTATGCTTTGATTGGGGGCAGAGAAGACAAGATAAGGGACTCCTTCAGAGGAAAGTTACTGAATGATGGACATGTGTGCCCAGGATGAGCCCAGGCCCTTCTGGCCACTGTGAGTTAGTCTTATAAACTATCTCACTGGAGCACCTGAGAGATCATTGCCTCGGTTCCTCCATGGACACAGAAACAAGTCCAGAGCCTGATTTTGCATCTATCCATTCCCCAATTAGGAAAACAGGCAGACACTGTCAGTTCTTCTTCGGGTTCCAACAAGCCCTGGGCTGCCCTGGAGGGAGAAGGAGAAGAGAGAGACGGAAACTCTCCCTGTAAAACTTGGCTTTGATTGAATAGCTTCCAGTTGCCTTGAAATCTAATCTTCTTTTGAACTTGAATTTGCTGCCGTCAGTTACATTCTTGGAAGGCTATGAGCTCCTTCCCTTTTCAGAGGGGTAGAAATGACAGACCTCTCCAAGGAGCCCTCTCCTGGGGAGGTAGAAGCTGTCATCCCAGTAGTGTTTCCTTTCTCCTGTTGATCATGAAGAATTTCTGGAGGGTTTGGCTGCAGGGACTGCACTGTCATCCTGCTATCTGGATTTAGAGAAAGTAGTTCTTTGTCTCTTTGGAAAGGAGCACTCTGGTGTCCATTCCACACGTCCTTATTAAATTCCTAGATGCTCAGCTTCTACTCCAACTCACAAAATGTGACCTTGGGTTAAGATCTATTAACTCAGGACATAATCAATTCAACAAATATATACTGAGTGCTTACTGTGGGTTGTGGGCACTGGGTAAGCAGTGGATGATGTGGACACGCTGCCCACTCTCTGTGATGTGCACGCCAACACTCATTCAGTCCATGGTAGGGTCAGGAGTGAAGCCAGTTAGAGGAGTCTGGTCTGGAGTAAGGGTAAGAAATCTTGGGGGAGAGAGAGAGAGAGAGAGAGAGAGAGAGAGAGAGAGAGAGAGAGAGAGAGAGAGAGAGATGCAGAGACACACACGCAGAGACACACACAGAGAGAGGGGGATCTAAGATGTGAGACCTCTTTTCTCATTGGTAAAATAATCATTGTCTTAGTGAGTTGGGCTACCTGGACAAATGACCATGGGTGATTTACGCAATACACATTTATTTCTCATTGTTCTGGAAGACTGTCAGGTTCTGATAAGAGCTCTGTGGGGTTGCAGACAGCAGATTCTCTCTCTCTGTAGCCTCTCTGTGGCAGAAAGAGGTGAGGGACTTCACTGGATCTCTTTTAGAAGGACAATGCTTCCACTCAGCAGAGCTCCAGCCTTATAGCTTCATCACCAGTCAAAGTCTCAACTCCTAACCATCATATTGGAGACTTAACACACATTCTATTTGTTTTGTTTTGAAAGAGGGCCTCCCAGTTTAGCCTGAGATGACTTCACATTCATGTCCCCCCTGATTCAGCCTCTAAATACTAGGAACACAGATGTATGCTTTCACGTCCAAAGAAATATATGAAGTTTGGTGGTACACAAACATTCAGACTGTAGCCAACATGTATGGCACACTCATCAGCTCTCATTACAATGATAAAGTAAAGAAAAAATTATCTTAGATATTGTATAACATTATGTGCAAATTGGCCCAACTAGGCTCTATCCAGCATTGTATTTGTTTATTAAGGAGCATCTATTTTGAACACTTATACCATGTGCTTGAAATGCAAAGATGAGTAAGAAACAGACACTGACTTCTGCTAGAGCAGGTACAGCAGCAGTTGAAAGCTCTGAGCAATGACAGACATAGACATGGGAACCACAGGAGCAGAGAGGAAGGTCAAAGGGTACTACAAGCAAAGAGTTGGGTCCCATTACAGCACCCATCCAAGGTCCTAAAGCACCGAATGCCCACAAAGGAGTGTTGAGAGAACAGGTATTAGGGAATGAGGTCACTGAAGACCCTGTCTCCCAAGATCAGAGTGTCAAAGTTGATCTCAGTGTTTTGATGCTGAAAGCTTTAAGTGATGACTTCACAGTGCCCCGCCACATATACACTGCTGTTTAATTAATGGTGTTGTGTGAAGGACTGGTGAACAGGAAATGCAAGAGGCTGAGAGGAAAGACTATGGCCAAGGGGATGAGGGATGGTTGTGGTGGTTGAGAGCAGTTGTTGCTCTTGCAGAGGACCTGGGTTCAGTTCCCAGCACCCACATGACAACCATCCATGACTCCAGTGCCAGGGGATCTGACACCCTTTTCTGACCACTACAGGCAGAAACTGTCAACAGCCGGGAGGCAAGGTAAGTCTGTAGGGCATACATACTCTGATTAATGATTGATGTGGGCAGTCCCACACCTGGACAGGTGGTCCTGAGCTGTATAGGGAAGCAGGCTCAGCACGATGAGGAGCTATCCACTGAGCAGCCTGGCTCCTGCCCCTGCTTCTGACTGAGTTCCTGTCCTGATGTTCCTCAGTGATTGCTCGTGATGGGAATATGGAAGCCAAATAATCCTTTCCTTTCCAGGTTGCCTTTGGTCAGGGTGTTTATCTCAGCAACAGGAATTGAGCTAAGACAGTTATAGTGTGAGGAATGTCTGGACATTTACAAAGCAGGATCAGAAGATGAAGACCCTTGCCTGAATTCGTAGAAGTAGGGTGCCATGGGAAATCAGAAAGGAGAGATATGCAGGGAGAGATGACAGGCGTGAGGTACTTTGTTGGGTTCCCAGCTGGAGGTGTAGACATAGCTCTTCATCTGAGCTGTTTCAACTCACATGGATTTTAGATTTATTTTATCCATGTATTTCCATGAATGTGTGTGTGAACACACATGTATGTGTATAGGCAGAGGTTAGAAGACATATGTCATCAGACCTTCTGACTCCGGAGTTGCATGTGGTTGTGAGCTGATGCTGTGGGTTCTGGGAACTGGACTCTGGTTCTCTGCAAGAGCTGCAAGCATGCTTAACTGCTGAACATCCCTCTAGCCCCTGACACATTGATTTTAGATACCAGTCCACCAAGAATAGCAAGTTTGACTTTCAGTTGCCCCAGCATATTAAATATTAGTGATGACACAGAGGACCAACTGTTAGCATTTGTTTGTTTTGTTTTGTTTTGAGACAGGGTCTCCCTATGTGGTCTTGGCTGTCCTGGAACTCACTCTGTAGACCAGACTGGCCTTGAGCTCACAGAGATCTGTCTGCCTCTGCCTCTCAAGTGCTGATATCAAAGGAGTACACCGCCACACCTGGCTGGCTGCTAGCTCTTTAGTCCACAAATCCTCCATCTAAATAGCAGACGTGCACCACAATCCATGGCCAATCTTGGCATCAAACAAGACCTGCCAAGTGGGCCAAGACAAAAACATGAGTACCTGCCCAAGTCTGGCAAACAACTGTCTCTGGCCGTCTGTTCCCAGCCCCACTCCCCTCACCTGGAAGGGCTTCCCAGAAGAAATAACACAAGCCAAATCTTCAGTCACCACTTCGAATGTGGAAAGTGAAAGCCTCGCTGGGCCAGCTTGGCAGAGAATTTCCCATTTAGTTCAAACACTGTTGATTTTTCATCCACCATATCCATAAGCTGCACCTGAGGCCAAGTCATGGAAGAAAACAGGATTAAAGACAAACACCATTGTTCACCTCTCTCTTTGCATCCCAGCAGGTGTCGTCTGGTGGCTCTCCTTTGAGGCAAAGGGGAAGAGAAAGAGTGCAAGAGGGAAGGATGCTTAGGGGCAGTCCTGGCCTGGGAGCCTCCACTTCCTTCGCGGCAAAACCAGCAAGAGATAATGTGTGTGAAGAAAGTTTCTTGACTGTGGAAGACTGAGCAGACTTGGGTGACAATGACAGTAGCTGGACAAAGAAGGACAAGGTAAAGGAGTTAACACACACACACACACACACACACACACACACACACACACACAAATAAACACCAGTCTCATCTGCATGAGGCGTTGTTCTGTAATTACCAGCCTGTGTCTGTTTTGTGCTTAGAGCAGATGAGTTGACTTTGCTGGTTATCTCATGCAGTTCTTCAGAGATTAGCAATATAGCAGACAATTCAAGAAGATTCAGACCAACGGGCAGACATAGCAGTCAGGTGTATGAGGCTGCTTCTGGATAGCGGGCCATTCTGTTTTGCAGTAAACATCTTTATAAGCAGAAGTACACATTAATAATACAGATAGTATTGTAAACACACAAACAGCTAAGTTTATTGTTTTCATACTTTATGCACTGCATAATTGGATGTACTACATTTTTATTGGACAGTACAGGCAGGAGGCTTGTTGACTCCAGCATCTCCTCTCTCCCTTAGTAATGAAATGCTCTGTGGCATCCCTGGGTGGCACGAATTTTTCATTATCATCTTATGGAACTACCATCATAATGGTAAACCACTTTGGACAGAAGGGTCATCGGGCAGTGAATACCTATGTTCTGACAAAGTCTATGAGAAAAAAATTAAGGGCCTGGGGAGTGGACAGGGAGGGAGGGTAGGAGAAGGAGATTCAAGGTTTTTCTGGGGAAGGACCTTTAATAAGGCGCTGCTTACAAAGAAGTCTGTGGGGTGGATTTTGTTGATGCCAGCAGCAAGACGGTAGCTGGCAACATCTAAACACACCCATCCGCCGTCTGTAGACAATCTGCTATGCGATATAAAGACGTGGGAGTGTTTGCCAGCCTCTGATATGAGTTCGTTCTTGATCCCACACCTGACAGCTCCCTGCCTAGCATCACCTCCCACCCCAACTCCAGCTAGGACGTCTCCTCTGCTCTTCCTTTTTACCCAAGTCACGCAGGTCAGGTCACGTGTAGTCAATTTCCTCTTTCTTTTCCTAGCCTTTCACAGACCCAGTGCTGGGCTGAGGCATGAGGGAGATGGGGAGGGCAGGGGAGGGAGGGAGGAAGAGAGGAAAGGAGAAGAAGAGGAAGAAGAAGAAGGAGGAGGAGGAGGAGGAGGAAGAGAAGAAGAAGAAGAGGAAGAAGAAGAAGAAGAAGAAGAAGAAGAAGAAGAAGAAGAAGGAGAAGAAGAGAGAGAGAGAGAGAGAGAAAGAGAGAGAGAGAGAGAGAGAGAGAGAGAGAGAGAGAGAGAGAGAGAGAGAGAGAGAAATAGACGGGTGAAGGCACCTTTTCTCCTTCATTCCTTCATGGTACTTCATTGTCAAAGGGCCTCTATGAGCACATCCTCTTCTGGTACCCTACCTTTGGAGGGACCCATCTTTTTCTTGTTTTCAAACTATGCGATCTTAGGCGATGCATCAAGTCTGGGTTGCTTTCTTTGTAGTCACCATCCAGTACATGACCTTCCCTCAAACACTGGGATGAAGGCAGGAAGGGAGAGGGGAGGAGCAAAGAGGGCAGGAGGGAAGAAGAAAATAGAGAAGGTTCTTCTTTAACAAAAGTAACATCTTTGTGAGCTTGGAAACCCTCAAAGAACCAAGCCAACACCGTCAGAAATTCAAGCTTTAATCGCACTTTAAAGTCCCTTCCGATCTGTTGTGTGAGCTGTATGGTTGCACAGACTGACAGACAACCTGTCAGGAGAAGCAGACAGTGGGAAAGGGAGGGCAGGCCTGGAGCTGCTTGTGGGCTTGGGGTAGAGAGAGAACAGAAAGATGGCCAGAGATGGTGAAGAACCTCTGCCAACAGAAACCCAGATCCTAGCTTTTTGGTCCTAACCCTCTTTGTCGCTCCCAGTGGCACTTTGTGGGGAGCCAGGCAGTAAGGTAGGTGGTAAAACCCCAGAGAGGCCCCAGGTCTACTCACATGGACCAGAATGGGCTCCCAGACTTCTTCCTTCACTGAAGGGCCACTCTGCATCCTAGGAGGAGCAAAGGGAACTGCCAAACCCATTTCTGCTCTGAAGTCAAAAGAAAACCTAGTATAAACACAGTGGGCTCTTTGAATTATCCACATGAAATACTTAACACGTTTAGCCCGGAGCAAATTTAGTTTAACAAGGGAGTGTTTCCATGGTGATTTCATTAGAAACGTTTCTTATTCGGCTACCACTTAGTGAGTGCCTGTATTGTGTTAGCCAGTGGGCTTCAGGCAGCTAGTTTCCCAGCAGGACCTCCCACCCTGCATATGTGCGGCTATGTGCATAAGCACGTACACACACACACACACACACACACACACACACACGCACACACACACACTTTATAGTAAGGAAACTTCTTTGAGCTTTCACAATCTTCAGTATCTGGCTCAGTCATGTAACTCATAGGTATCTGAGTCACAGTTAGAACCCAGACCAGCCTGGTCTATGCAGTGAGTTGCAGGACAGCCAGAGTTACAAAGTAAGACCTTGTTTAAGAATAAAAGAAAAAAAAATAAAAAGACATATATGTTTGAAGATTTATTTTACTTTTAATCATGGTGTATGTGTATCACCGCCCCTCCTCCCCGTGTGTGTGTCTGTATCTGCGTGTCTGTATGTCTGTGTGTCTGTGTGTATGCCACATGTGCAGGGAGGGGTGCAGTGCATGAGCTGGCCGGAATCCTGGGAGATCCTAGAGCTGACGTTATAGGTACAGTGCTAGGAACTGAACTGTTGTAGTCCTCTACAACAGCAATACGCATGCTCTTAACTCCTAAGTCATCTCTCCAGCTGCTAAGCAATTCTTTAAGAGCTTCAGAAGGGAGAACTCAGAGATATTTACAACCCCATTTAGCGGTAATCACTAAAACATGCAAGAACTTTAAATTAAAAAAAAAACCTTGAACACTTTGTTTTCTTTTAAAATTATAATTTAGCTGGACATGGTGGATTTCATCTGTAATTCTAGCACTTTGGAGGCAGAGGAAAGATCAGGAGTTCAGAGGTATCATCCTTGGCTAACACCAACCAGGGTTGCATGAACCCCTACCTCAAAAAGTATCAAAAGAATTGTAGTTGATGTCATATGAATGTAACAATATTGTTACAAGCCAAAGTATAAGAAGAGTTCACCTTCATTCTCATCTTTTCAACTTGTTCATTCAAATGTTTCCTAGAAGACATAGTTTGCTACAAGTTAAATGAAAGCAAATTACTTGAGAGCCTCTGTACTGAGTTGGCGCACTCCTTTAAACCCGCACTTGGAAGGCAGAGGCAGTTGGATTTCTGAGTTTGAGGCCAGCCTGGTCTACAAAGTGAGTGCCAGGACAGCCAGGGCTACACAGAGAAACTCTGTCTCGAAAAACCAAAACCTAAAAAAAAAAAAAAAAAAAGGAAAAAAACCAAAAAAAAATTTTTTAAAGTTGTATTTTAAATTATGTATTTGTTCTTGTGTGTGGTTCATAAGCATGACGTGCATTTGGAGGTCAGAGGACAATGTTTTATTCTTGTCTATACGTGACCCCGGTCCTTAGGCTTGGTGACCAGTGCTTTCACTAACAGATCCATCTTGCTGGCTCCTAAATAGAATTTATCAAAGCAAAAGGGTTTGTAGATATGTCTTTCTGAAACACAAAGCTACAAAGCTAGGCACACTTTCTTAAACAGTTCCATTTTTATTGCCTCAATTCCCCCATCACCTGTCCCAGCTCTAACTGTTTATCTTCTACCTCTGATCCTTTTCTTCCACTGTGCCAGCCTTAGACAGGACACCACCTATTCTAACACCCTGCATGAGGAAACTAGGCTTTCTCTATGTGTGTACTTTCTTTCAATCATTTCTTCAGGTTCCATGGAAGGCAATCTCTTAAAGATACCAATTCCCATGTTTTCATAGAAACAAATCTTTTCTCCATGTAGCCCCTGGAACTCCCTCCCTACATAGACCAGGCTGGCTTCCAGCCACCTGCCTCCTGAGTGCTAGAATTAAGGTTGTATGCGACCATTCTGTGGTCTGTCCAACCTCCTAGCAGCATTTAGAATGCACTTCCCTGCCTGGAGAAGTCCCTTGACTTCCCCTGAATGGGACCCAGTTTCTTTTATGTGGGTTTTTGCATCAGTGCATTCTGTGCTCTGGGGCTTTGGTCAGAGACTTCATACAGCCATCTCTTTGTCTCTGTCTCTCTTATCCAGAAGACCGGCTCATGTCTTCCTGCACACCACAATACCCACAGTGCTCAGCGGAGTGCTGGAGCAGGGTACACTCAATGCAAGACCACTGAGTATATGAACAAGTACATGGGAAAGACACCTATACGTCTGCATAGGAGGGAGATCCGAAATGCTGGAAGCATGAGATCCCAGGAAGAATTGTGAGTATGTGAAGATGGAACTTGGCTTGAGGTTCCTCAGTCTGCAGAGGTTGAGAAGAAAGAGGTCTCAGCAGAAGAGGTCTGGAAGAAAGATCCTCAAGCATTGAGGTCATTTGGCTATTGGAAAGAATAGGAGATCTTTACCAACAGGAGGCATGAGTGTGTCTTAGGGTATCATCCAAGCTAAATGGACCATTCAAGCCAGGCTACCAAAGAACAACTTAGAGAATGAGTCCCAGAAGGCCCAGAAGCAACCCACTTTCTGAAGCTAAAGCCCTAGCAAGGGCCATCCCCCTTCTTGAACCTATCTCTCTGTGCTCTTGTTCCCTTGCATCAGGCGCAAGACAGTGGAAAAAAGCATTCTGAACACAATGTCAATCCCAGCCTTTTGTAACATGAAGAGTTCTCTCCTAACACAGATTCTAATTGCTGCATCCATCACTGTCACCCAGAGGAGGCTGTGCCAGCCCCAGCAGGACCATGGTGTTGTAACCTCCCAGGGAATGCTGTACAAGGGCAGTGAAGGCCTCACCTTCACTTCCTTTGAAAAAGCTGGGTCTCAATTACAAATTATCCCACTACTCACTTTATCTCTACTTTTTGTTCAGCCAGCCTCCTTCCTTTCTCCCCAGTCTACACATCTGATAGATGCTGAGAGCCTACATGTTTACTAAAACATTATCTGTTTGGTATTATCAAATGAGTGAGCTAGAACCCAAGTCACACAGTGCTTAAGTGAATATGTCAGAGAGGAAATCTCCAGATGATAGGGTTTGCTTCTCGAGGAAATGAAGCAATCTCCAGTTGAACATACCTACACACACACACACACACACACACACACACACGAGTGTGCGCACACATGCACTCAGTTTGAATGCAACCTGACACGCCATGAAACCGCCTTCCTTCCTTCTTTCCTTCTTTGAAGGCATGGCGATGGTATGGGGGATAGAGGGGAAACAGGAATGAGAATCCAGAGAAGGGAAGGTGCCTGACCCCAGTGGAAATTATCTAAAGCAGCAGAAAACAAACGTTATCTGTAGAAGTCTGATAGAAAATACTTTAGGTTTTATGGGGCACATAGTCTCTGATAACTATGCCCCTTTACTGCAAATGAAGGCAGCCAGAGAGGATACACTAGCAAATGGGCTCTGTTCTGATAAAATAAACTGTAAACAGCAAAACATGAATTTTATAGAATTTTCATGGGGCACAGATTGCTATTTTTTGATTTTTTTAATCTATTAAAAAAAAACCCTAAGCACATGGTTTAGCTTGCATAATATGCAAAAGCCAGACTTGGCTATGGGCTGAATTTTGCTGACTTCCAAAACAAGAAGAATGAAATCTCTCCAAGAAGTCTCTATGCTTCCCTCCTCTCACCTTCTCCTTCTCTCCCTGACCTGCTCTCTAGGATGGTAAAACTTGCACACTTGGCTGGAGAGAGGGCTCAGTGGTTAAGAGCACTGGCTGTTCTATCAGAAGTCTTGAGTTTGATTCCCAGAACCTACATGCAACAAGTGTCTGAGACTTGCATTCTTTCCTCTTAGTCCCCTAGCACATGCCTTTGCTAGCACTTAAGTGGTTGATCCTTAACCACATGCCCACTTCTCTGTATAGGATTGAGGAAGATCCAGAGCATCCTATAAAGTGTGACTTTTAAGAAACGTCAGAAATGGAGCCAGGCCGTGATGGCACACACCTTTAATCCCAGCACTTGGGAGGCAGAGGCAGGCGGATTTCTGAGCTTGAGGCCAGCCTAGTCTACAAAGTGAGTTCCAGGACAGCCAGGGCTATACAGAGAAACCCTGTCTCAAAAAACAAAAACAAAAAACAAAAAACAAAAAAGAAAGAAAGAAAGAAAGAAAGAAAGAAAGAAAGAAAGAAAGAGAGAAAGAGAGAAAGAGAGAAAGAGAGAAAGAAAGAAAGGAAGAAAGGAAGAAAGGAAGAAAGGAAGAAAGGAAGAAAGGAAGGTAGGTCAGAAATGGATGTGACAATATCTGTAAGGAAGAAAATATTTTCAAAAATTTTGTCACTATAGTATATTTTTATTTAGTAAACTTTACAGTTAAAAAAAACCCCTTGCAAATAAATAAAAATATCACATACCAAAATTATAGTGTATTTTAATCTAGGAAAATTTTCTTATGTACTTGTGTGCACAGATACACATGTATGAGAGAGTGCATGTACATGTGCATGTCTGTGCTGTCCAGAGGACAAGTTTGGGTATCATTCCTCAGTCATCAAGGGTTTTGAGAGGGTCACTCGCTGGCCTGTAGGCTAAAGTAGCTAGTCAGAGATCCTTCCCTCCATAGCACTGGGGTTATCAGAATGTGCCACCATATCTGGCTTCTTCTCGTTGTTATTTAGTTGCTTTGTTCTGTCTGAGGCATGGTCTCACTATGTAGTCCTGGCTGGCCTGGAACTCACTCTATGGACCATGTCTGGCTTTTTTATGTGGATTCTAACTTAGGTCCTAAAGATTATAAGGTAAGCACTTGACCTACTGACCCATATCCCTAATGCATCATTTTCTTTCTATTACCATATTCTGAAGTAAAAGTCCTTTAGGTCTGATAACCACATCCCAGGCTGGGAAGCTGGATCTCCAGCAACCACAACCTGAACTCCTTCAAGTCAACAGCCTTCAGCCCTGAACCAGTCTTTCCAAGTCCACTCCTGGAAAAGGACACAGAACTAATGGTCCCTTTGTCCTTTCATTAAGACCTCTGAGAAAGCCTTGGGTTGGCTTGCTCCTCACAGCAACGCTTGTGCATTTTCTTGCTATTTTGTTGAGTGATTTTCTTTAAGGGTGCCATAGAGAAGAGGCTAACTGCCTGTAAGTACTGTGCATGGATGCCCTTTGAAGAAATTCCATTCTAATGAATAGAGACAGAAGATGCCATGGGAGACCAATATTTAGAGCCAGACAGGTCTGTGTCTAAACCCCTCAGTCAGCTGTAAGACAGTGATTCTCAAACTTCCCAATACTATGGCCTTTTAGTACAGTTCCTCATATTGTGGTGATCCCCAAACATAAACTTATTGTTGTTGCTACTTTATAACTGTAATTTTGTTATTGTTATAGATCATAATGTAAATATTTGATATGCAACCCCTGTGAAGAGTCACTTGACCCTTCCAAAGGGGTCACAGCCCATATGTGGAGAACACTGCTGTAGGGACATGCTCTTTTCAATTGCTGAATGGGAACAATAGTGACCAATTGTCCTGATGTGCAACGAGTTAATGGAGATGAGTTCTAAGACAGTCTCAGCATCCTGGCTTCCATCTCTGGATCCCTCCCAATGCTAAATCAGTCTAAGCTTATGTAGATACCAGGGGTGGTGGCACATGCTGTAATTCTAGCACTTGGGAGGCTGAGACAGGAGGGTAGTGGCAAGATTCAGAATAAGGACTGGAGAGGTGGCTCAGTAGTGGCTTAATTCCACGGGATGCTCTTGCAGAGGACCCAGATTTGGTTCCCAGCACCCACAGGGTGGCTCATGACTGTAGCTCCAATACCAGGGGATTAGACATCTTTTTGACAGATATGGCTGTGATACACATACAAACAGGCAGGCAAAACACTTGTATGCATCAAATCAAATCAAATCAATAAACCTTTAAAATATGAAAACAAAGAGATTGGCAGCATAGTAAGATTCTGTCTCAAAACAACACCCCCACCCCCAAAACAAAACAAAACAAAACCCAGACTTATTTAGAGTACAATTGCTTGGTATCAACAATAAATTTTTATTTTATTCATTATTTTACCCCCTCCCTTCTTCCATAGGAGCAGAATCCTAAGCCAGTAACAAAAACTCTTCAAAGTCAAACCTCCCAGACTGGAGATAATTTTTTCTTTTTAAGCTGTCTCAGACTGTTCAAGTTAGAGTCAATCCCTCGAAGCAGCAATTAATCTCACATTAATACACGAAGCTGTCTTTCTGAAGTAATGGGGCTGGAGCCTAGCATGAGCTGAGCTCACGGCTGCTCTTGGCTCTTAACTCTTGGCCAAGGAAGGGAAAGGGGAGCTTGCCAAGGAATGTTGGGGGCAAATTTTCACCAGCCATGTGTGTTTGCCAGAGCAGCTTGGGGGTGCGGCGCTGTTGAGGGGGATACTAGAAGAAAGGCAGGAGCCTGGGAGGTGGGAGGCCTCAGGGGAAAGACGGAAGGATGGGGACTTTCAACCTCAGGTGACTGCATTGGCTCAGGCTGTGGGAAGGAGCCTCAGTTTTACAGACAGGGCTCAGGCTGTGGGAAGGAGCCTCAGTTTTACAGACAGCTTTTTTAAACGTTGTCTTCAGAGGAGGCAAGTTTCAGATAATAAAGTGCTGACCCATCTTGTCTAAGTGCCAAAGCAGTGGCCAGCTACTTGGCAGACCCAAGATGCCCGTGTAGCATTTAAATAACCTTTAGGATCTGGAGTCTTTGGGAATCAAAACCAACTGTTTACAATAAGAAAACAAACAAACAAACCAAGACAAACGAAAACCTGTGGCTATGGCAACAAACATTTATGATGTCTATTAAGGCAGACAGTAGTACTTCTAAGAACTAGGCACCCGTTTATGGAGGTGACTCAGCTTCCCTGGTCCATTTCCCGAGAAAGGGACATGTAATTGAACACTGGGGACCAATCAGGGTTGCCCCTGAAAACATTCCTCTTGGTCACTCTCCTAACTGGTCTCCCAGGAAGAAGAGCCTTCCCCGGCGGCACTGACATTCCTGCCGCACCTACTGGTCTCAGTTTGGGAGGCATGAACCTCTGTGGATTGCTCCCACCCTGGCATTTCTGCACAGGCTGGCATCCCCTGAGGTTGAGCTTCCCCCGGAGTACCCTCTCACAAGGAGAGGGCCTGGCAGCGGGGAGATGGTTGGTCGGTTTTGCTGGAAGAGAGGTGCCAATTATAGCCTTTATTAGGCTCACACCCGCCATCTCTCTGCCTTGCGACTACTGGAGACCACACACACGCATACTCTTCTTCCTTGTGCTGGGACAGGAGACCTGTGTGGTCCTGCCGACTCACTTATAATAAATCTGTGAGCTTAATAAAAGGCATCACTTCTATCTTTTGATCTCTCTTGAGTTACTCATTAGCTGTAGGTAACACACTGCTTGACTGACAGGCCCTTCCCAGGGAAAACCCAGGTTTGGTGATTCTTCAAACAAAAAGTGGTGTGGAGTGTGCATGTGTGTGTGTGTGCCTGTGACTGTGTATATGTGTATGTATGTGACTGTGTGTGTGCATGTGACTATGTGTGTGCTTGTGACTGTGTGCATGTGATTGTGGGTGTGGGTTGCATATGAGTGTGTGTGTGTGTGTGTGTGTGTGTGTTGGAGTAGTAAAGGTTAATTTCAGGGTAAGAAGAGAGAGGAAGATCTTAGTAATTCCAGAAGGGGGTCTAGGACGTGGTCTCCAGAGCACCTGCTGTAGAAGGTTCTAGAAGCATCAAGACTGATTCAGGATTCCTTTTCTCTGTGAAATTTCTGTTTCTACTCTGCCTGCTCTAAGTCTTAGCTCTATCCAATCTGTATTGCTATCAATACATTGCGGCCATGTTCTCATGTGACCTCTTGCTTGTATGTTCCTAGAGGGAACTGCATTCTCACTCTCTCTCTCTCTCTCTCTCTCTCTCTCTCTCTCTCTCTCTCTCTCTCTCTCTCTCTCTCTGGTATACCCCAGATCACTTGTGGGAGGTTACTGTGCCTAGTTGGGCCAGCTCAAGACTAAATACTGGTTTCTCTGTGTGTTTGTAACAACTCTTTGAAGGAGGGCAGATGAGGCTCAGAGAACATAGGCATTTTGTCTTTGGTCACATAGGTAGCAGACAAGGGCCAGAGATCCCACCCTGTGTCTGTTTGAATCTCCAGGCTCTGCTCAGACCTCTCCTGGCCCCTACTAGCCCTGCTGGGCTTCTCAAGGATTTGTAACTGTATATGGTGGGCTGGACCATGTCCTTTGCTTTCTCCAGTACACAGGCCTAACGTGAAGTGAAGTTCCCAGTGTTCCCTGGGACTCACACCATGCCCACTCCCTGCCAGTGACCTCACCCTAGGCCGCGGGCTGCTCTGGGAAACCACAGCCACGTAGGGAGCTAAGGAGAGGACGCTAGACTCAATATCAACTCACTGTGTGTTGGCGTTTCAGCTGAGAAAACAAAATTACCAGTCGTGTTTGCTTCTTCTTAGCGTACAAACACAGCCCTCTTTATAAGCCACCCTCATGGGAAACCTCAAGAGCAGGGGCCACGGGACCACAAGCAGTTGGGATGGCATTGCCCAGTGGTTAAGGGTGTAGCCTCAAGCAGCCTGAGGTAAGGTCAGGTGCCAGCTAAGCACCTGTTTGGCCTAGAGCAGGTCAGGAGGCTTCTCTTCTCAGTTTCCTCAGCGTTCCCTCTCCCCCTTCTCTCTCCATTGCTCCATCTCCTAAAGGTTAGGTATTTTTTTTTGGTATGGATTTGAATATACACCCCCTCCCCCAGTCGAATATTTAATTTCCAGTCACCTGTGACTATAACATTATTTACAATAAGGTCTTTATAGATGCCATCAAGTTAAACTGAGGTAATCTGAGTGAGTCTAATTCAATAGGACCCATGTCCTTAGAAAAAGAAGAAGTCTAGGACTTGGAGATGGCTTAGTTGAAGATATTTTTGCTGTTCAAGCATGAGGACCTGAGGTCAGATCCCAGCATCCACATGGACACAGCAGCTTACTGTAAGCCCAGTGCTAGGAAGGCAGAGACTGGAGGGCCCTGGGGCTTGCTGACCAGCCAGTCTTACTGAATAGGTGACTTCCATGTTTACTGAGAGACCCTAACTTACAAAAAGGACAGAGGTGGGTAGCTGACTTCAACCTTTGGTCTTTATGGACTTCCCACCCATGCACTCAGGCACACACACACACACACACACACACACACACGTTTGAGGGAAAGGGGAGAAGATGAAGTCTGTACAGAGTTACAGAAAGGAGAGCATGATAGATTTGCATCTTCTGATGCATAGACAGCCATGTGAGATGAAGTCGATGCTATCAAAACCTGAGAACTCCTGGCCCATCAAAACTTGGACAAAAGGGCTGATGGCATGGCTCCTCTGGTCAAGGCACTTGCTGACAGAAATCAGAAAATACATCAGGACTCTGGTGAAGACAGGCCCACAGGAGGGAGTGACTGCTCCCCAAACCCAGTGAACCTCAGTTACTTCATCTAAAAACAAAAGATAATTATCCCTGTTCTGTCTGCTTCCCAGAGCTGTGCTGGAGGTGTCAATAAAATCACTGAGGTAGACAGTTATTACAGGCATGCCAACACACACCACTGTTAGTGTCTTTCCTGGGATTCTGGGAGAAACCAGGTCCACAATGAGCTTGTAGAAGCAGATGAGACAGCAGTGTCCCACTGGCTTGGGCAAATGTGGAGGAGCTGCCGTGTGAGAGACAGGGTGGGCATCTGCAAATGAGAGCTAGGTCTCATAGAAAGAAGATGATGCATCCATAGGCAAGTCCTGCCCCTGGAGCTGCAATCCAACTCACTGTTCATTCTCACACAAGTCCCTTAGCCTCTCTGACCCTGTTCTTGTCCATTTATAAAGTACTTATGGTGGGGACTCAAGCGGGGTCTTGAGTCTTAAATCCTAGCTACCATTTTACACTGCCCCAAATAAACTGATTTCATTTCATGTGTATGGGTGTTTCACATGCGTGTAGGTCTGTGCACCATGTGCATGTCTAGTGCCTTTAGAGACAGGAATAGGGCATTGGACTACTTGGGATTCGTGTAACAGATAGTTGTGAGCCACCACATGGATACTGGGAACTGAACCCAGGACCCTAGGAAAGACAGTCAGTGCTTTTAACCACTGTGCCATTTCTCCAGTCCCCATGCCAAAAGGAATTAACTTTTTGCTATTCTGGGGACACAGATTATTAATTATTAGGGTGCAGTTGCATGTTTGGAAGTCACAGTGCTACCAGGAGCAAGAGGTTACTGGTTCCAACTTGCCACCCGATAGCTATCACAAGGAGGAGCTTCTGGACAGCATAGTGACAGTTTGGACAGCACAGTGACAGTTTCCTTGTTCTAGCCTTGTTTCTTTGAACCTGAAGCCCAGGCCAGCTTGTAACTTACTGTGTATTTCAGACTGACATGCAAACTCCTGGATCCTCTTATCTCCTGAGTTCTGGAGTTACAGATGTGCACCAAGATGATCTACTTCTCCATCCTTTTGAGAGAGTAGTGCTGTTGGCCTAGAAATAGTTTCCTTATATGAGGAACGCATAACCTTTGCTTATGGATGCATTTTGCTTTACTTAGATGAATGTGGATACTTTGTAGAGTTTCTGTGGCCAGGAAGAAAACACTGCTGTGAAAACCCTTGCTGCCCTGCATCATGCCCGAAGTACAGTTTTCTCCTCTTTGTGTTGACCGAGAGCTGGAGAAATTACTCTTATTCTTTGTGGCTCTGCCTCAATGGCTTTCCTCAATGGCTTGCCTCAGTGGCTTAAAACCAGCTTTGAGTGTTTCCTGCAAATCTCAGCATTCTTATTATATTTTCCCTCTTCCTCAGCTTCTTTATCAATGTCTTCAGCATCAGCACCAACATCTTCTCTAAAGTAGTTTTATTGAAGAAATAGTTTCATATATTTGACCATATCTTTCCCCTCCTTCATATCCTGCCAGACCCTCCCTGCTTCCCTACCCAACTTTATATTCCTTTTCTCCCTCTCTCTTTCAAAAATATCAAACAAATAAAAAAGAAACAAAAACAAAAAACAGAAAACACACAAAAAATGAAAACCAAAACAACCAAGCCAAAAAAAGAAGAAGCCAACCAGAGCAAAAGAAACAAAATGTCCACAAATACACCACTGACTTTGTTCTGTGTTGGTCAGTTACCTGGGCATGGGGCCTGACCTGACCTGTAGTGTGGTTGATATACCCAGTGGGACTCCATTGGAAACAACTAGTTTCCCTTTGCCACTGTCTATCAGTTGCAGATAGCTTCTTGGTTAGGGGTGGAACCCAGTGTCTACTTTCTCCTCTCCGTGCTGGACTTCATCTTGAAACCACAGAGCTTGAACCTGTGGAAATCTTGTGCATGCTGCCACAGTCTCTGTGAGTTCACATGTGCGTCAGTCCTGTTTTGTCTGGAAGTACCGTCTCCCTGGAGTCATCCATCACTTGCGGCTCTTATGATCTTTTTGCTCCCTCTTCTATACAAATCAAAGATCCCATTTAGAGCTGAGCTCTCCAGATTCTCTCACTCTCTGCACACTGTCCAACTGTGGGCTTCTGTGTTAATTCCCATCTGCTTCAAGAAGTTTCTCTGGTGAGGGCTGAGCAAGGCACTGATCTATGGTATAGCAGTATGTAATCAGGAGTCTTCTTATTGCTATATTTCTTTAGCAGAATAATTGTAGTAGGGTTTCCCCTAGGCCCATGACGTGTGTAGTTTCATGATCTTGACCACGGTAGCAGTATTAGGTATAATTCCATCTCATGGAGGAGGCCTTAAATGGATTTTTTTTTTTAAAAAGTAGTGGGTTCTTTCTATAACATCTGTGCCATTATTGCACCTGTATATCTATTGCAGGTATATCCTGAATATCCTGTATATCAGGGTTTGTAGCTGGGTGATACTGACGATTACTTTTCTCTTCAAGTAGCAGAACATCTTTCAGTACCACGAACAGTAGTCAGTAGGGTGAAGCTTCTAGTTATGCGCCAGCTTGACTTCTCCATGTTTAATGACAGAGGCAAGTGTCCTCAGCAGTAAGCTCTAGCACAGATGTGGACAGAAGCCAATAGTTGTGGCGATAACCTGTGATTTCTGAATGATTTAACAAGATGCAACTCATGCCTGACACTGGGGGCTTCGTTTGGATGTCTAGCTGGGACCTTGCTTTCCCTGTGGTTTGGTAGCACCAACATCATCCCTGTCTTTCATTATTATCTTCTTTGTTACTATATATACCATCATGGAACACATTTTCATTAATACTAGAACTTACCATATTTTTCATAAGTGTGCCATTTGAAACTTCAACAGCGGGGGACTTTTGGGATAGCATTGGAAATGTAATTGAGGAAAATATGTAATAAAAAATATTAAAAATTAAAAAAAAAGAAACTTCAACAGCTTGATAAATTAATATTATTTTTGTTTCACAAATAGTGAATGTTACTCTCAGAGAAACAAAAGGTTCATATTCTATGAGCACAAAGGCAAGAACCTGAGATCACATGATGCCAAAGAATCAAGAATGCCTTCTTCAATGGCATGAGTTGTTCTTAACCAGTTTATCACCCAGTCACAAAGACTATGCAGGAATGAGCAGAATCTTACATTCTTTGATGAGATATGATATAGTCATTTATGGCCATGGGGAACAGACTTTTCAAGTCTCCAGGGACGATTTTTACATTTGAGTATGTAAGCATGTGTGTTTGTGAAACAGGAAGGGAGAAGAGAGGAAAGATATATCCTTGGAGATATATCTTGGGCTCTCCTCCTACCACGTAAGCTTGGGATTCAGCCTACACCTGCAAGATTTAGATGTCTTTTGTCCCGGAGCATCTCACTATGCCTGGCTAATCCATCCAGAGTTTCCTGCTGCCTCCTCACAGGACGCAGTTCAGACCAGAATATTAATGGAGATTACAACAAGAAGAGGATATGTGGGTGAGGGAACAGACTGGTGAGGGAGCCAGGCACGAATAGGATATCTTCTATAGAAGACCTTGAACATAAGAAACAGAAGTGCAGTTGGCCCAGTGGTTTTAAGGACTAGCCTATATCCTGTCCTCAGGACAGTCTGTCCACAGTCTCCTGCCCCCCACATTTATAAATTACATGTAGTGTGTGTGTGCTCACATGTATACACGTCTGTATGTGTCTGTGTGAACATACATGAGGAAGCCAGAGGCCATCTGGTTGTCAGGCTTGGCAGCAGGCACTTTACCCAGTGACTCACCTGTGTGGCTCAACAGAATTACCTGTCTCTGTAACTACAGATATTTTATTCTCCACTCTGCTTGCTGAAGTCTGTTTACTACAGGTAAGACAAGCACACAACTCAATATGAATGGGACAGTCAGTTTGCTTCTTTTGTGCTGCCAGCCCATTCAATATTTCATTTGTCACATTAAAAATGTCCCTCTTTTGGGGATGGGGGATGGAAAGACGGCTCAGTCAGTAAAGTGCTCGCTTTGCATGCATGAGGGCCTGAGTCAATCCCTTGTAAAAATCCAAAACCAACCATGTCGGTGAACACACTTATAATCCTAGTGGGGAGGAGATGGACACCAGGTAGGTCCCTGAGGCTTAATGGTCAGCAAGACTTACCTCCTTGGTGAGATCCAGGTCAGCGAGAAACCCTGTCTCAAAAAATAAAACAGTGGATAGTGGATGGTGACTAAGAAATGACACTTAAGGTTGTCTCACAGCCTCAGCATGAACATGTTCACACTTGCACACACATCTGCACACATACCATACATGCATAAGCATGCACACAGAAATCTCTCACTTTTTGAGTATTGACTGTAGAACATTCTTCCAGGAAGGAGAATCAAAGAAGGCAAAGAGACAAGGCCAGTCAGATTAAGAGTCTGCCATTTGGCTCAACAGGAAGAATAGTGGCCTTGGAGTCAGGACTGAAGAGCATGTTTCGGCTGGATGACTTCCTGCCTGCCCCAGGTTCAGTGATGTCATCTGGAAAATGAATGCAATCCTTCCCGGTTCAGCCACCACCTTTAACAAGCTGTTTCACTTTTACTTTCCAGAGTCAGCTAAAATGTTTCAGGGCATCGCCCAACAACAGACCATTGAAGACCTTGAATCAGAGGATGGCCACTTGTGGGTCCCCTCAGAGAGTTGTGAGAACCTAGGCATGCTGGGGTGAGTCTAGCCCATCTCTCAGTGCAGTGGTAACTGGAGCAGCTCTCTGGGTAGATGACTTTGGAAGATCTGGAAGATTAGAAAACGCAGTCACTTGGTGGAGGTCTAAGAAACTGCAGCCAAAAAAGAAGAAAGTGGTATCAGGAGGCGGATTAGCTAGAACAAAGAACTGGATTGTGTGAGGAAGGAAGGGATTGGAGTCAGCCCTGCAGTACCATGTCCCTAGAGAACCTGGGCCAGAGTGGTCTTTCCAGTCTGGTCACTTAGCACAGCACTACTCACTAAGGCCTAATTTGAGGCCATCTGAGGCCCTTTAGCTCTCCTGATGCCTGTAGCCAGCAGGGATGCTCACCCACCACCACTGGGACCTTCTGGTTATGTATCTCTACTGCTAACTATGTACCAACTGCATGCCTGAGGCCTTGCCTACCCAAGCCAATATAGAGCCCTGCCAGCCTTTGCCCTGGTTCCTCCTGTCATGTAAATGTATCTACCTTTCAACACTCAGTGAAAAACTGCTGACTTTTCAAATCTTTCCTCCGCTCCACCTGTTCTAGGTGGTGGCAGCCACTCCCTCATCATTGGTTTAATCGTAGCTTAAATTTCTTTGTGATGTAGCCAGCCACACTTCCCTAGTCTAGAAGAGACTGCTTCTAGACCAATATCCTCCTGTCCATTGTGAGCTTGGAGGCAGCAGGCACTCTTGCCATCTATCTCTGTGCCTTAGTGTCTCCAACACTGATCTTCATGCAGGTTGCTTCTCTATGTCTCTATCTGCACACAAGATAACCTATCCCACCATGCTGGATGCTTAAAGGTGCCAGTGAATATCCCCCACCCCTGTGTATCCTCTGTAGTATGTTATGTGGTCTTAGAAACCTGTGAACAACACTTCTTAAACTTACTCATGTGATGATGTTCTGCCAACCAATGAACTTGCAAAATATTTTAAATTTCTGAATAAATTATTTAGAAGCCTCCTTCTAGTTCCAAGTTCATCCTTGGTTACACAGTGAACTCAAGGCCAGCCCAGGCTCCATAAGACTCAGTTATAAATAAATAATCACACAACAAAAGCATTTTCTTTTAGGGGGAACTCAGAATTAAGTTTTGGAGGGACTCAGCATCTAGTTCCTTTTATGAATGTGAGATAAATTTCAGTTTGACCTGTTCCTGAAGGGTGGCAGGAGCTATTTTAAACTCAGTTTTCAAAGGAGTAATGCTGCTTCACTGACTGTGGGGCTAAGCTGCAAATGGAACAAGTGAGTACGGCTGGTAACTGCAACAGTAGCCATGGCCCCTGTGCGGGCATGCTGTCCCGAACCACTGTGATGGATGTTATGGTTACCTCCACAGGAAGTGTCATCTTACATGGCTTTCACTTACTGTACCCCCAACACTGATCTTTATTTTGTGTTTGGACAGCAATGCTTGTCATCAAGGAAGATTATGGACCAAAGAAGGGCTAGGGAGGAGAAGGGCAAGGGTGGAAACAACCTACCATGGGGTGGTCTTGGAAGCTTTTGCTGAGAGCTGAAAGAATGACTATCAGCCAAGCCCTGGTGGAATCTTCTCCCTCACTAAAACACCATCAAGTATTTGACAGCAAGGAGAAGCTCTGAAAAATGTCCTTCGTAGGTGATTGTGTTACTGTATGAACACCACAGTATACACTACCTAGGTGGTATAGCCCACTGGATCTCCACACCCCTCCACCTAGGCTATATGGTGTTTATATGCGGGAGAGCCTATTGCTTCTAGGACCACAGTGAACAAAACCACACAATATGTAATCTGGCTCAGGAGAAACGGATGCAATCAAGAGACAACACATAGCTATATGAGGCTCCTGCCAGGAGAAACTCAATTATTCACAGCCAACAAGCAGGAGTGACTCTAAAATGACGATATGGAGCTGAGCATAGCTATGCAAGGCAGCTATACAGCTGTCTGTCACCACTATCAAGTGCAACGTGCTCTGTATAATTGCATGTGCTCTTCTGGCTGTGAGATGCTGGTTGGTGCTCACACCGGCATCAGCACAAATGTGTGAGTAATGCCTTGCTCTGCAATGCTATGGTGGTTATGATGTCACTAAAGAATAGGATTTCTTCTCAAGTCCCTTATAGTCTTACACCATCATATATGCAGACTGACACCAACTGC
This sequence comes from Mus caroli, assembly GCF_978045245.1. Lineage (NCBI taxonomy): Eukaryota > Metazoa > Chordata > Mammalia > Rodentia > Muridae > Mus > Mus caroli. The sequence goes on along the minus strand of NW_028227262.1, from coordinate 78,182,120 downwards.
AATGTTCTTGTTGGGTGTGCGATTGTATACATTGTGTGGATTTGGGATGGCAGCTATGGTACTTGTCATTTCAACACAAGTTTCTCTGATTTCTCTATCTGAAATAGTTGTGGACTCCCTACACACACACACACACACACACACACACACACACACACACACATACACACACACAAATTCTGAAGCAGACACTCAGCAAGTATTAAGTATTACTGCCATTAATGGCAAAAGTTCCAGAAGTGGCAGAGCACGTAGCTGGCTAAAAAAGTACCGCCAGGTTAGGGGTCGGAAGCCCTGCAGGTAAATGTCTCCACCATCTTGATGTGATGTTTAATTACTCTTGTTTATAAAACAAGGCAACCAACAAGTTAAAACAAACCAAAACAAAGGAAAGAGAGAGATGATGCTCTTTCCTTCCAGGTAACCCTGATGAGAAGCAGATGAAGTGGTCCTTAAACCTGTGTCTAGGCAATGTTTCCATGACTACGTCAGTTAACAGCACATGTTGGGAGATCAGGCACAGGGATGTAACTGGCTTCCTCTCACTGTTATCCGCAGTGATCCACCAACCATGTGCTGTTTCCCTAAATTCAGGTTTTACTCATCTACAGGTACCCCAAGGGAAAGACTTCCACAGGAAGGGCACAACGCAGAGATCCAGGGAGTAGAAGTCAAGATTCACCTGGTCACACTGGCATCTCATATCAACCAGGGAAAGAGGTCACAAGTATTGCAATCTAGCCTTCCTCTCACAGAGAAATCAGGTCTGGGAACAAGAATCGTGAGACCTCTGGATCACCTCTTGAGACGCCTACACCCTATGACAAAATCCAATAAAAACCACAACCCGATTCAATCACAATTGCTATAGCCCAGGCCCTTCAAGAAGAAAGTCCCATCTCATCAAAAAAAAAAAAAAAAAAAAAAGAAAAAAAGGAATAGTTAGTGGAAAAAGATGATTTAAAATCCCAGCTAACATCACAAGGCCAGCTGCAAAAACAAGACAGTGGTATTTTTATTACATATGTTTGTTTATATGTTAACTAATTTTCACCCATCTTCCATTCCCTTGCCATCCAGAGTAAGATGTGTTAATAGTAGTTAGCCTTGTGTGTCAGTATTTATAGTATTTATGGTACAGGATACCAAGGGAATTGTCTAGAAGAATAAAGAGCACCCTCCTGAGGAGGGGAAGGGACTCTGTATACCTTGGGGAAAAGAACTTAGTGTGTTATCAGTTGTGTATGAAATAGCTGTGTATGGTTGTATATGACAGCTATGTGTGATAGTTGTGCATCTGATAAACATCTGTTACAGCATTTATTTGCTAAATGTGGTCTTCCAAGTTATCAAATTGACAAGGACATACCCCAGAGTCTTTGCAGTGTGTCAGCAATTTCTTTTTGTGTATGTTTTTGCTTAGGGGAAATGACAGAAAAATCCCTAAGAAGGCAGAGAGAAAGCACCAGAGTATGTGTGAGCTGCAGGGGCACTGAGCAGTGTCCTTCCCTTGCTCCTTCATTTATCTGCTGTCACACTTGGACTGCTTCTCCATCTCCAGGGAAGAGCATGTTCAGCTTCACTATGGGATCGTTGCTGCTTCTGCAGGACATCCCACTGCGGCCACAGGAGGCAATGACGCTGGTATGCGCTGAAAACTCGTTCTACCAAGGCCCTACTAACAGCACACAGGGATTTCACTCGGGTTTGAATCCAAAGTGCTCCCTGCAAAGTTCAATGCTGTTTCAAGGTTAGGTTCTAAGCCCCTAGGCCTGGTGTCTTTAAAAGGTTGACACATTGACTTCACAATGAAGAAGGCTTATGGGCTGAGGATGTAGGTCTGTGATCCAGTGCTTGCCAAGCAAACGCAAGGTCCTGGGCTTGATCCACAGCACCGAGATAACTAATTGATGAAAGAACAAACAAACAAAGGTCTATTTACTTATTTATTATAGAAACAGATGTCACCAAGAGTAGGGTCAATGACAACATGGTTCCAGCTAATGAAAAGGTGGGAATGGCATGAGCCTGCAGGTGCCAGACTGAGCCTCTAGTCCACCTTGGGCTGAGAATGGTCGACTGTCAGAGGAGAAATGGGATGATCTGAGAACTCCCGGTGACAAGCATCCCTGGGGGAATTCAACATTCCTTCTGAGGCTCCCCTCTGCCATCCATGCACTTCCAGCCACCAAAGCTCCTCTCTTTGGGTCAAGTCTCACAGACTGGATGGCCAAACTGTTAGAAATTCCTCTGTAGAGCAAGTCAGGATCAGGCCCTGCCCCCGAGACCTTCTACCTTTGGTCTCTCTCTAGTCACATGCTAAGTCCAGGCCAATCACCCTCTAGGTATTTACACACAAGCACTGGAGTTGGGCCAGCGATGTCTCACTTTTGTTTTGAGTCCATGGCTCTGGGCAACCATCACTACCCTTAGACTATGTTGGCAGGGTCTAAAATTAAAGTTAATTAAGTCATAGAGGAAATTTCATAACCCCAACCATGCTTAAATACCTAAGATGTAATACCAAAGCTTATCCCCACCCTCCACCCCACCTTGAAAGCACTTCACATTCTTTTATATACTCTGTCTGCTGTTCATGTGTTCTCCCAACACCCAGAGAAGTGCCTCATGAGGATAGCCCATGAGGGGCTATTATCCTCGTGTTATATATAGACTGGAAAGTAGACTGGAGAAGCCAGACGATTTGTCCAAGGTCACCCACAAGTGGGAGGTGGGGCTTGTTACCTCAGGGACTCCTGACTTTGGGATTCACTTTCTCTCTACTACAGCTCATTATGACAAGCAACACCAAGCTTTTCTTTTAAAAGAAAAAAAAAATGTTTCTGGGCTGCGGACATAGCTCAGTTGTTAGTGTTTGCCTAGCATCCACAAATCCCTGGGTTCCATTCCAAGCACTGCACAGTAGCTCATACCTGTAATCTCAGCACTCAGTAGGGAGAGACAGGAGGTTCAAGGTTATCCTCAACATAGCAGGCCTCGTGCTGTACAAGACCCTGTCTTTAAAACAACAACAACAACACACAAAACAAAACACCCTCAAATCCATTTATATGATTGTGTGGGAAAGGAACATTTATAAAAGAAAGCACAGCTTTGTGAACAGTGCAATGGTCACACTGTATTGCTTCTACCTAAATAGCTTGCCAGTGGTTGCTTATATCTGACAGTCCATAAGTGGAAAATTGGTTAAAATGATAGACCAGCCATTTCATAGAATTCAGCAGAGCTTTGAAAATAGAGTAGGTGATGCCACGTGAATTCACAGGAGAAGTGTGCATGCTGTCTGGCTCATCCATGCAAGGTGGCAGAAAGATCCACTCCTGGCTCCTGTGGTACCTGGCTGCCTTCAGTTCCTGGCAGGCTGTCAGACAAAGGGCTTTAGTTTTTGGCTGGCTGTCCTCTCAAGCTGCACTCGGGTCTCTTGCCACCTGGGCCTCTCCCTAGGCTGGCTTGCAACACAGTAGCTGGCTTTGTCAATGCTACAAAAAAGACAGTCAATTAGCAAAATAGAAGTTGGAATCCTATGTAAAATAATTAGGAGCATAAATATTGTTGACTGGATTCTATGGATTAGAAATCACAGGTTTTTGCACTCAAGCATGGTGATGAATATCAGGGATCTTGGGGGGTTATCTTGAGTTTGTCTCTGTGGGATTCAATCAGCTTTTCCCGTAAAAGAGTAGAAAGCACACAGTGGGGGCTTACCGATCCAGTGGGTGTTTGTTGCAACGATTCAGCTCTGCTTTTGTGGTGTCAAAGCAACTGTGAACAACATGTAAAAAGTGAGTCAGTTATAATAAAACATTTTTTTATGGAAAATAAAATTTGGATTTTTGTATAATTAAAAAATAAGATTTTTGGTTATACACACGTTGGGGGGGGGTAGTGGGTCTGTGTACGTAAATACAGTGCCCTTGCAGGACAGTGGCTTTGGATCCCCTAAAAAGCTGGGTTTACAGATGTTTGTGAGTCACATAACATAGGTGCTGGGAACCACACCCAGGTCCTTTGCAAGAGCAGTCTGTGCTCTTAATCAAGGAGACAATATCTAGCCCCATGAATTTTGTATAATTTTCATATCACAAAGTATTATTAGTCTTTTGATTCATACATTTTATGACACTATTTAATTGTGTGTGTGTGTGTGTGTGTGTGTGTGTGTGTCCACCATGGTGTGCTCTGAGAGGTCAGAAAGCAACTCCTGGGAATTGGTTCTTTTCTACCGTGTAGGTCCTGGGGATCAACCTCAGGTTGCCAAGCTTGGCTGCATGTGTCTTTACCCACTGAGCCATCTCACTGGCCCTTGAGCCTCTTCTTTTCTTTTTAAAACTAAACATTTAAGAACACAAAAGAACAAATTTTTTTTAGGTGGCAGGTCATATAGAAACGGTGAGCTGTGGGGCTGCAGAGATGGCTTAGTGGTTAAGAGCACTGACTGCTCTTCCGAAGGTCCTGACTTCAAATCCCAACAACCATATGGTGGCTCACAACCATCCGTAATGAGATCTGACGCCCTCTTCTGGTGTGTCTGAAGACAGCTCCAGTGTACTTAGATACAATAGATAAATAAATCTTTAAAAAGGAAAAGAAAAGAAAAGAAGCCAAGAACTGTATTTGGCCCATAGCCAGACTTTGCAGCCCTTACTCAGTTTCATCTGTTGTGAACTGAGCACTCTTCCTTGCAGTTACTGCAAAATCAGAGGACTTGGGTGGGGCCACTCTCTAGATTGTCTTCTATTGGTTGTGACTGTTCAGTTGACAGACACCAAATCTGCATTAAAGGAGAAAGATGTCCCTTGCATTCAATGAGCCTCAAGTCTCTTTTTGTTTTCACCGTGGTAGGTGGAACAAACATAAAGAAAGACCCGTCCTTAACTCACTTGTCCTGGGCTAGAACATGCCTCCTGGGTGGCTGGGGGGCTCAGTAAAGTGCTTGCCATATAAGCACAGGGACCTGAGTTCAATCCCAGAACCCACATTAGGAAAAAACTTAAGGCAGGAAGGTGGGGATAATATAATCCTGACACTGGGGAGCAGAGGTAGACAGATTGCTGTGGCTTGTTGGCCAGCCAGACTAGCTGAATCAAAGAGTTCTAGGTCATGAGAGACCCTGTCTCAAAAGACAAGATGAGGCCAGTAACTGATTAAAGGCACTTGCCTGATAACCTGAGTTCTATCCTAGAGACCCAAATAGTAGGAGGAGAGAATCAATCCCCACAAACTGCCAACACGTCTGGCTATCAGTTTCATTTAAAGCACCCATAAATAATTATTTATATTTTATAAAAATCTCCTTTTTTTTCTTTTGTATATGTGTGTGTGTGTTGATGAGTGTGGTGTTGTGGGTGTGCTATATGCACATGTGTTTCTGTGCACACGAAGAGTCCAAAGGAGGACACCCTGTGTTTCTCTGCTTTATTCCATCGAGACAGCATCTTTGATCAAATCTACAGTTTGCCAATTTTTATGCTAGGCTAGTGGCTATGAATCATCATGTCTCCCAGTTTCCCAGCACTGGGTCATAAGTACATATTCCCCACCCCTCTCCCGCCCCAAACAGGGTTTTTCTGTATAGCCCTGGCTGTCTTAGAACTTTATCTGGCTGTCCTTGAATTCAGGGATCCTCCTGCCTCTGCCTCCTGAGTGCTGGGATTAAAAATGTGAGGGTGGCAGTACCTAGGTGCTGGGCACTCACAATTGTCAATAGCTGGTGCTGAACAGTGGCTCACACTAAGGGAAATAATGACACAGGCTTTCCTGAAAGTTTTCAAAGTGAAACAGACTTCATTAAAAATTATTATAGAAGAGTATGAAATTATGGAAAAGTGTAAAATCTAGGAAAAGTGCAACTCCCATGAATGAGAGAGGTTTCCAAGAGAGGAAAAAGAGTTGCTGAATTTCTCTAGAGTTTTATAGCTCCAAGGTAGAAACTGGACACACGCTGAGGTCATCTCTGTTGAAACTGGTTAATTCTCTGGGTTCTCGTGGGCTAAGCCAATGGAGGGCCCAGACTCCATTCTGTCCCCTTAACCCAATCAGATGTGATCATATGCTGTTCACACATTGTTCACCTAATTAGGGGGTGACTGAAGCTTCACTTTGCTCACCTCTGACTCTGGCTTCGTTAGTTATTGATCCTGACTAGCTGTTGGTAGTTAGTTACTAACTAGTGTTGCTACCTTCACCCTTACAAGTGTCCCACATGCTATTAACTATTCAGCCCTTTTTGTTTTCACAGCCACCAAATATCCATGGCACGGCCTGGGGTCTCTGTCCTAAAATGGAGACAGGCTTGTTAGAAACCATCCTCACTTACAGATTAGTCTATTATCACTAGCTACATTAGGAGCCACACATTAAAAGCAAGAATATATTACAAATGGTAGTGCCTCGTGTTTCTCTAAGTGGGAAAGCTCCCATGGAAGCTAGCTAGCCAGCCTGCTATCACTGGCCTTGCCTCTTAGATTCTGTTCATCTCTTGTCAGGTCTACCCGGCTAGCTTATACTCAGCTACCAGCGACTTCTTTCATTTATTATCCTTAGTGCTCCTGGACTGGCTGTTTTGATCTTACATTCTCCTTTTATGCCAACATCCATTCCCACTCTAGTATACATGGGAAACATGCAGCTTTTACCATGAGGGTGAGTAAGTTCCCCTTACTGTGTCCTTAGAGCCAACCTAACTCCTACAGCAAAAGTAAGCCCTCATGTCCACTAAGCCATTTATCTTCCCTGTCTTGGGAAATAATTTAAAAAGATGGCAAGTTCTTGTGCTACTGCCAGCAACTCTATTCAGGCGGGCTGGCTGACCTGTTCTTATCTTGTGGAGACTCTCTGGCTTGGAGCTCCCAAAAACGTCTCCACCCAGCTCCCTAGGTTCCCACTGGTGGGTCGATACCATGCCAGCCCCATGCTTCAAATCCCCCACAACCTTTGTAGTGTGCCTCAGGCAAACCCACGCTTTGCCGCTGTACCTTTCACTCTTGAACCCAGTCAGGCTGCCACATGAAGGAAAACACCACACAAACTTAGTTCAGAATCAATGGTAACTCAGTCACTGGGCGAAACAACTAGAATCCTAATCTTGTAAGCCATATTAAATCTAAATTCTCTGGTGGTGAATCCTGGCAGATTCACCATAAGCCAGGAGACACTCGTAGCTACATCTTGCCCTCTCGCTATCCCTAACCAAAAAAACCCTAACTCTCTCCTGCTTCCCCTCTTCTTCCGTCCAACCCGGAAGCATTAAACTTCCTTCCATCCTCTCCGACATGGTGGTCCCGGCTTACTGCATGCAGACAGCAGCTGGGGGGTGGGGTGGCAGAAGGGAGTCTAAGATGACGTCCCAGCCTGGGTGAGAAACATCACAGGCTGGGGCAGAAGCTGTTGTTCCCTAATTCCTGGACAACCAGAGGAGTCAGGAACAGGTCCTTGGCCAGTTAGGACTAGCCTGGGGCAGGGGAAGAGGGACCTCCACCTTAGCTCAGTGGGTGAGTGCCCAGGTGCCCAGAAGGGCCATCTGCGGGAGACAGGTACTACGAAGGCTTTCTCCATGTCCCTTACTGCAGTTCTTTATGAGAGTGACAGTTCTTGCTTGTCCAAACTGTTTGTTCACTGTTCATTGTGGAAAATGGGTGCATACAACTTCCTCAGGATGGACCAGAAATTAAATACATTACAGGAAGAAATGTCCGGGAAGGGAAGCTTATTGGCTAAACCTTCAGGGCCCATCTAGATACCTCATTAGCACGGAGAACTCTGTGCTCTGTGCTCTGTTCTTTATGTGGGGAGTTGTGGTCATGTGTTCCAGGCCAGGAATCTGGTCAGGAGCAGGTGAAACACCTTTTTTCTTTTTCTGGAGAGGGAAGAGTTTATTTCATCTTATATTTCACAGCACATTATGAATGGTAGTCAGGACAGGAAATCAAACATGAACTTGGAGGCAGGCACTGAAGAAGAGGTCACGAAGGAATACAATTACTATCTTGTACAGACTAATTTCTTATTACAGTTGTTCAGGGGTGGCGCTTGCAATAGTATATCATCAGTCAAGAGAATACTCAGTGATCTTTGCCTGCTAGACAATCGGATGGACATTTTCTCAACTGAAGTTTTCTTTTTTAGTTTGACTCCTGTTAGAATATATTTGATAATAAACAAAGAAAGAACAAAAGAAAGAAAGAAAGAAAGAAAGAAAGAAAGAAAGAAAGAAAGAAAGAAAGAAAGAAAGAAGGGAGGGAGGGAGGGAGGGAGGGAGGGAGGGAGGGAGGGAGGGAGGGAGGGAGGAAAGATTTTCTCAAAGAACCTGCTCCTGGTTTTGTTATTTTTTTTTTAACTTTTTTTTTTTGTAAGATTTATTTGCTTATTTTATGTGAGTACACTATAGCTGTTTTCAGACACACCAGAAGAGGGCATCGGATCCCATTACAGATAGTTGTGAGCCACCATGTGGTTGCTGGGAATTGAACTCAGGACCTCTGGAAGAGCAGTCAGTGCTCTTAACTGCTGAGCCATCTCTCCAGCCCTTGTTGATTCTTTGTATAGTTCTTTTTGTTTCTACTTGGTTGATTTAACCCTGAGTTTGATTATTTCCTTCACTCTATTCCTCTTGAGTGTATTTGCTTCTTCTTCTTCTTCTTTTTTTTTTTTTTCTAGAACTTTCAGGTGTGCTGTTAAGCTGCTACTGTATGCTCACTTCAGTTACTTTTGGAGTTTTCCTCTTAGCGCTGCTTTCATTATGTCTCATAAGTTTGGGTATGTTGTGCCTTCATTTTCATTAAATTCTAAAACGTCTTTCTTTATTTCTTCCTTGACCAAGTTATCATTGAGTTAGGGCATTGTTCAGCTTCCATGTATATGTGGGCTTTCTGTTGGTTTTGTTGTTATTGAAGACAAGCCTTAGTCCGTGGTGTTCTGATATGATGCATGGGATTATTTCAGTCTTCTTGTATCAGTTGAGGACAGTTTTGTGACTGATTATATGGTCAATTTTGGAGAAGGTACTATGAGGTGTTGAGAAGAAGGTATATTCTTTTGTTTTAGGATAAAATGTTGTATAGATATCTGTTAAAACCATTTGGTCCATCACTTCTGTTAGTTTTACTGTGTCTTTGTTTAGTTTGTGTTTCCATGATCTGTCCACTGATGAGAGTGGGGTGTTAAAGTCTCCCACTACTATTGTGTGAGGTACAATGTGTGCTTTGAGCTTTAGTAAAGTTTCTTTTATGAATGTGGGTGCCCTTGCATTTGGAGCATAGATGTTCAGAATTGAGAATTCTTCTTGATAGATTTTTCCTTTGATGAGTATGAAATGTCCTTCCTTATCTTTTTTGGTAACTTTTGGTTGAAAGTTGATTTTATTCAATATTAGAATGGCTACTCCATCTTGTTTCTTGGGACCATTTTCTTGGAAAATTGTTTTCCAGCCTTTCACTTTGAGGTAGTGTCTATCTCTGACACTGAGGTGCATTTCCTGTACGTAGCAAAATGTTGGGTCCTGTTTATATATCCAGTCTGTTAGTCTATGTCTTTTTATTGGGGAATTGAGTCCATTGAGGTTAAGAGATATTAAGGAAAAGTAATTGTTGCTTCCTGTTATTTTTGTTGTATGAGGTAGAATTATGTTTGTGTGTCTATCTTCTTTTAGGTTTGTTGAAAAAAGATTACTTTGTTGTTTTTTTCTAGGATGTAGTTTCCTTCCTTGTGTTGGAGTTTTCTGTTTATTCTCCTTTGTAGGACCAGATTTGTGGAAAGATACTGTGTAAACTTGGTTTTGTCATGGAATATCTTATTTTCTCCATCTATGGTAATTGAGAGTTTTGCTGGGTATAGTAGCCTGGGCTGGCATTTGTGTTCTCTTAGGGTCTGTATAACCTCTGTCCAGGATCTTCTGTCTTTTATAGTATCTGGTGATAAGTCTGGTGTATTTCTGATAGATCTGCCCTTATATGTTACTTGACCTTTTTCCCTTACTGCTTCTAATATTTTTTCTTTGTTTTGTGCATTTGGTGTTTTGATTATTACATGACTAGAGGAATTTCTTTACTGATCCAATCAATTTGGAGTTCTGTAGGCTTTCTGTATGTTTATGGACATCTCTTCCTTTAGGTTAGGGAAGTTTTCTTCTCATTTTGTTAAAGATGGTTCTTTAAGTTGGAAATCTTTGCTCTCTTCTATACCTATTATCCTTAGGTTTGCTCTTCTCATTGTGTCCTGGATTTCCTGGATGTTTTGAGTTAGGACCTTTTTGCATTTTGCATTTTCTTTGACTGCTGTATCAATGTTTTTATGGTATCTTCTGCACCTGAGATTCCCTCTTGTATCTCTTGTATTCTGTTGGTGATGCTTGCGTCTATGACTCCTGTCCCTTTCCTAAGTTTTCTAGCAAGAACTGGGTTCTTGGATGATCTCAAGTTGCCTTGGTTTCTGTTGCCTATGTTCTTGCCCTTGCTTATTTCCATCTGGTTATCTCTGGTGTTAGCTGGTCTTGCTGTCTCTGACTGTGGCTTGTCCCTCCTGCAAGCCTGTGTCAGTACTCCTGGGAGATCAGTTCTCTCCAGGATGAATTTGGGTATGGAGTGCTGTGGCACAGGATCAGTTCCGGGTGCAGCTGGAAACCATAAAACACCTTCCATACTCAATTGGGTACCAGAGTTTCTGAACCCATTCAACCTTACCAAGTTTCTTGGCATGGTCCACTGCTCCACCGGACATACATGACTAAATTGTATGATTCTCCATACACAAATGAGTGCTTGTGACACATGGAAGCTGAATGAGCCTTGTGGATTGCATCAAAGTCCATGTCTTAGTTTTCATAGCCCACTACAGATATGCAAGGTATTAATCCTGGGAGGCTGAGTGAGGGCATCAGGAGACCTCCCTGTATGTCTTCCCAACTCCTGAAAATTTTTTTTTTCAAAATAAATAGTTTAAATATTCTGTACATCCCTAAGAGAAAACAACTAAAAATGTTTGGGTTTTGTTACTTTTGAGTGTGCACACACACACACACACACACGCACACATGCACACATGTTATGTGTGTGTAACATATGCACATGTGTGTGGGGGGGGTACACATGACTTTGAGTATGTAAAGTCCAGAGGAGACTGTCTGGTGTCCTTAGTTCTTTAGAAAAAAAATTTTTAACCAAGATTTAATGTACCTTTATTCTTAACATATGGAAAATATTGTATAAATATTTCATACTGAATAAATGATACTCATTAAGCCAAAAAAGGGGGAGGGAAGGAGGAATTTACATCAAGTTTTTAGCTACATTATTGAAATGCAAATATACAGATTTTATCACTGGAAAAAAAAATCTCAATTGTGTTTCTTCATCAGGAACTTCAACTGAACCTAGAACTTTGTCACACCTCAATTAGAAAGGAAACAAAACAAAACAAAAACCCAGAAAAAAAATAAACTGTGAGCTGATTGGTTGCTGAGACAGCAAGGGCCTTCTACAGGGACCTGTAGAGCATCGCACCAAGAGGGGATGTCGAGCAAGGGATTAAATAGCTGTGTCTTGCTTTGTGCAGGTCACCAACTTGTTAACTCACCATACATTTTTAAAAATTTTATCACTATTATTATTTCACCTTCTTCTAGTTTTTGGTGAATTTTCTTTAGTTTATTTGGTCCTTGACTGTTTTTGCATTGCTGTGATTCATAGAGCCTTGTTCAGGCTGGGAGATCACTTAGTCTAGCAGCCAGTAAGCACTAGGGATCCTCCTGTCCTCTTCCATACAGGGCAGGGGCTGCAGACCTGTGCAGGGCCAGGCAAGCCTTTCACCATCGCTGCTAGTGTCTGAGCTTGTCTCCACACGTGTGCTCTTCTTACCCACTACGCATCTCCCTTATTCTTTTTATTTTGTTTTTGTTTCATTTATTTTTCTGTAGTAGGAGCCCAAATAGACTAAGATAATAGCTTTTATTAATTTTTTTAGTGCCCCTTTCTTTTCTTTTTCTTCCCTTTTATTTCAGTGCCCAGGGCCTACAATAAAATGCTATGTCAAAAACAGTAAGGTTAGGCATCACTGCCTTGTTCTGTACAACCCAAGTGCCAGATTTTTTTTGATGTGAATTTTCTTTTCTGCTTCTTTTCTTCCAAAACTATTTCTAATATTACAATTAATTTTATAGGTAATATTGATATTGCCACTGTGATATAAACCATATCTGGTACATTTTAAAGCCTTAAAAAAATAGTTGAGTTGGGTATGGGAGCACATACTTATTGTCCCTTGGGAGGCTGACGAAGGAGGATTTTAAGATAGAGACCAAGGACATTCGAGTCAGTGGTTAAGAGTCCTTGCTGTTCTGGCAGAGGTCCTGGGTTCAGTTCTAAGCACCCAGATGAGGCTGCTCAGTCACCCGCAACTGCATCTCTAGGGGAACCAATGCCATCTTCTGCCTTCAAAGACACCTGTACTCATGAGGTAAAATACATATACTCAGACACTCAGACACACACACATCAAATAAATTAAAACATACAAACAAATGGTTTTTTTAAGAATTGAAAGATTGAGATGAATCTGGGCTACATAGCAAAATCTAGTCTCAAAAACAACAACAAAACAAAACAAAACAAAAACAAAAACCCAAGCAAACAAAAATCCTTCAAGTAATAGGCTTTGCCTCTAATATAAACTACCAGTTTCTTCGTCTTATTTTGGAACCGATCTTTCCCCCTGACTGGCATGAACAGTGATTTATTGATTATGCAGCCATCATTTCACGGGAGACTATTAGTAGTGAGGCAGCGCTCGGCTTGACATGTGTATAGCATGGTAGAGTATGAATGGTTTCCTGGTTCCAAACTCTCCTCCTTCCCCCGTTTGCAGCAGTGCACAGGCTTGGGTAGTTGCTTAGAAATCCTAAATTAAGTTTAACGTACTTGCGTGTTCAGAGCTGAGTCCCTCACACATTCCCCTGGCACTGGAGGACCGGACCAACCCTGAGACTAATTAGCACCACTTTCAAAAATCTCAAGGTGGGCTAAAAGAGAAAAGAAGTCCTGTTGGTTGTTGCTCATTTGCGGATGTTTTTCCTGCGAAACCACATCAAAGCAGGGAAGCCCACCATGGACTTGGCTGGAAACCAAAGCTCGCCGGCCAATCTGAGTAGCAGCAAGTTCCATCAGGTAGGAAACTATGTTATCTTCTGCGCCCAGATTTCCCGTGAAACGCTGGTGGAGGTACAGCATCCTCTAAGCAGCATAGCTCTTCCTGAGAGCCCCCGGCTGTTGGGTGGGGGGTATTCTAGGACCCACTTCCTGCAGAGGCCTCGCTCCCGGGGGTGTGGTGGGGTGGGGGAGCAGAGGCCCGGCTCCCTGGGGAGCAGAGGCCCCAGTCACTGAGTCCCGAGTAGGGGCAGGACTTGGTGATTTTAGGAGATTAATCCATCATATACAGTCCAGAAAGCATTAAAATGTGTGTTCCCTTCTTGCCAAAAGGTATCTGTCCTGGTTTGCTTCTCTGTTCTGTGATGAAACACAGATCAAAAGCATCATGAGGAGGAAAGGGTTTATTTCGTCTTAGAGTTCATCCTCAAGAAAAGTTGAGGCAAGAACTCAAGGCAGGGACCTCGGGGCATGTGCTGAAGAAGCCTTGAAAAGGCACTGGTTTGCTGGCTTGCTCAGCTTGTTTTCATATACCACCCAGGTCCACCTGCCCAGGGGCGGCCCTTCCCATAGCAGGCAGGTCCCTCCCATATTAATTATTATGGAATCTATTATTTATTATTCCAATCTGACAGAAACATTTTTTTTTTTCAGTAGAGGTTCTTTATTTCTCAGACGATCCTGGCTTCTGTTACGTTCACTAGAATAAAGAAATTAATTAAAAACCCTGACCAGCACAGTGTCCTCAAACATGTTTTAAAGAGACACTAGACAGGTCATCATATTCACCAGTGTCAGCAGGGCACCACAGGAGACAAGACACTAAAATCACCAGTCTTTTCTCCCCTTATGCCCCAGCTTCTTAGGAGATGCCAGCACTTGGTACTCACAGAGAACTATCTGAGTTCTCTTGGTCCAAAATTTGTGTTTAAAGGAAGCCTAAGATACAGGTAAGGGAGTGGGAAGGGTGGGGTTGAAGAACAATGGGGGGGGGGCACTTCAACCAGAGGAACTGTGAACACCCAGCTGGATGATGTTGGTGCTGGATGTAATTGTGGTCATGACCGTCATACCCAGAATCCCTCCGAGGTAAGGTCCATGGCTTGTTTCTTTATGTCCTGAGTGCCTGGCTCCTCCCTGGACATACACTAGGCACTAACACACTGAGTGTGTGAGCCAATCGGATGGATGGAGGTGGCTTGCTTTGATGTAGCCAAGCATGGCAAACATGGCCCTTCTCTCCCATGTTCTCTTGCTAAAAACTGTTAGATTACACTCCTAAAGCTGGCCACCAAGATCTATTCCCTTATTTGGCCACTTTTTTCTTCTGAGACTAGGGCCAAGCTATGAAAATATTTAAGTCCAGCAACCAAAAGTTCCCCTTTGGCTCCCCTAATAAACATGCCCAATTAAAATTAAACACTTCATCCTAACACAAGTTTCCCTCTTTACCTTTATAAATCGCCATTTGCCTATGGGCCATGTCTGCCTCCTCTCTGACTAGAAGCACTCCTTCATCCTTCTCCTGGACAAATACCCCTTCCCGTCTCCTTTGGTTCCTTGCCCTTCTCTCTGATCTTTTTTCTCCCATATTTGTCTCTTATTCTCTACCCTTCATCCCTCTGGAGCAAGTAAATTTCCTTTGTGCCGAGAACTTGGTCTTGGGGGTCCTGAGCGGAGGCTGATCCCTTTCACTGAGGGTAGTGGAGATTTCTCAGGGATTTCTGAACTATGGAGGTGTCACCTTGGCTGCCTTGTGTAAGACCCAGTAACAAGATGCATCTGAGATTTCAGCTGCATCTTCTAAATCTCAAAGGGAAGGGAAGACCCATCAATCCCCCCCCCAATCTGATCCCAATCCTGTGAGTACAGAATCCACTTTTTACAGAGTAGGGGAGGGGGTCTTGTTTCTTATACTACCCTACCTAGTTTTATGGGGCACCGAGGATCAAATTTAGGTCTTTGTGCTAGGCAGTCAGCGAACCAATTGAGCTACACCCCCAGCCCACTCTCTGGACTTAAATTTTAAAAATCACATCTGTGTATTTGTACACTGCAGCTCATGTGTGGAAGTCATAGGACGACTTGCAGGAGTCGCTTCTCCCGTTTGACTTGGTGACTTCCAGTGATCAAACTCAGGTTATTAGATTGAACAACGGGTGCCTTCTCCAGCTGAGCCATCTCGTTGGCCCTCAATGAACTTTAATGAGTCACCAATCACACCACTCCACATCTCAGCCATGAATTTCCTACAGGGTAAAGAATATCCAAGCAAGGAAGGGTTAAGGCTAAAGTTAGTGAAACCCAAGCCCGCACCCTGTAGGTGCAAGGACTCCTTCCTCGGTACAGGGCTTGAGTATGACAGAACCTTTCTCAGCCCAGCTATGCATGACCTAGGGCTCTAAGGTGCCAGGTACTCAATTGTCCCTGAAGGTCAGTCTGAGACAGTGGCTTCAAGCTCATTGTCTCACCCAGATGAAAGCTATAGATAGGTGCAGACCTTCCTAGAAGTATGGAAAACAGAATTAATCAAGCTTTAATAAAAAAGAATTACAGAAAAGTGTGAAGTTAAAAAAAAAATTAAAGGAAACTCTCCAAAAGAGAAGGATTTCTAAGAGAGGCTGCGTAACATTTTGGTCTGAGTCTTTTTTTTTTTTTTTTTTTTGGTTTTTCGAGACAGGGTTTCTCTGTATAGCCCTGGCTGTCCTGGCACTCACTTTGTAGACCAGGCTGGCCTCGAACTCAGAAATCCGCCTGCCTCTGCCTCCCGAGTGCTGGGATTAAAGGCGTGCGCCACCACGCCCGGCGGTCTGAGTCTTTTATTTGTTTGTAGCACCATGGCAAAAACTGGACAAAAGCTGAGAAAATCTATTGCAATTGGTTAATTCTCTGGACAAGCATGGGCCAAGCCAACAGAGCTCCCCACCCTCAATCTATAAATATAACCCTGATCCAAGCAGGGAGATAGTCTACCATGTTCGTGTGCTGACCACCCAGTTAGATGTGGTCAAACCCCTCTGTCTGTCTCTCTCTCTGGCAGACTTTGAGGGTCTGTTGCTATCAATCATTGGGTGACTGTCACTTCCTACTGACTGTGGTAAAACCAATGTATACTTATCCTGGACTAGCTTACAAATAAATGAGATCAAACTGTGGTTATCTTATTTGGATTTGACAATTACTGGGGGTGGTAAACCCTAATCTACTCTTCTAACTGCAGGCCTAGCTATCTCCCTAGCGGTGTACCCCAGATACTTGCTGTTTCTCCTGACCATGTGGTCTTCATTCATCTCCCCTCATGGCAGCTTCCTCTCTCTCTCCCTTTTCTTCTTCATCCTTCTCCCCCTGGTCTCTCTTCCTCTAGCCAGGTCACTTTAAACCCACGTACCTCCAATCCCTCCAGTAATTGGCTGTAGCCAATTTTATTAAACCAATAGTTTAAATCAAGGAACAAGATTTGCACAACAAAAGCATGAGAAGTCACTTGAAGCAATAGACCAGACCTCAACGGCTGGCCTCTCGAGTGTCTCAAGTGCACTAGATTACACCGAGCTCTCTTCTCTCTCACGTTTTCATAATCAGCTTGTACCTTTACCATGACAACGAGTTAATTCTGTCACTCTGTCACAGCCATCAAGATGTAGTTGCTGTCTTTCTTGATCACCTTGTATTTAGCTCCTTGTCTGTGGGGTTGTCTGAGATGGTCTCCCAGGCAGAAACTTCCTGTCTGAAGCCATCCTTACTTACGGTTTAATGTTACGATTAGCTGCGTTAGAAGTAAGACTATAAAGAAAGGGTGGTAGTGACTTACATACATCCTGCAGGAGCTTTAGGGGTGTGTGTACAGACATCGATCCAGCTACCGCTGGCCTAGAGCCCTGTGCCTCCTCCTCCTCTCTGTCTAGCCTGGTTGTTTCATTTACAACTACACGCTGTCTTACTCATCTTCCTCGGGGTTCTAGACCTTGCTATGTTAACCTTAATCCCTCTTGTAACCCCAGCCTATTTTAACTACAACACATGTGAGCAACTTGCAGTTTTTATCCTGGGTCCTTTTTCCTTACTACTTATAGAGAGCTAGGCCCTGTGTCCATCTGTACCCAGAGCTTTGCTGCATTCTGAGAGATGCCTCCTTAAAACAGAAGCCTTTGATTGTCAAGTGCATGCCTTGATTCAGCTTCCAGCTCTGGGCATTGCCAGAGGGTATTGGAGAGGGTATTTTCCTCCTGTACCAAGTTTTCCTGATGATCTTATTGTGTTCATCTTGTGAACCCCAAAAGACCACCAAGGAGCCGATGGCGATGCAATCGCAGTAGGATCTCTTTATTACAAGCTCGAGCTCGGGCTTACTCACTGCGGACCCTCAGCAGGACAGGTTGGTGAAGCAGCCCCAAGCCCTCAACGGGACAAGGTTTTATAGGAAATGGCGAGCAAGCGACAGAGTTCTATCCTGGCAAGCATCTAATTGCATGACTATTGTAAGCTGACAGGTGGGTGCTCTGAAGCAAAACCATAAACAATAACAAATGGTCTGAAAGTACATCTGAAACAATCAGACTGATCTTTGATTGACTGTCGCTAGGAAGTAGCTAGGGAGTAACTCTGGGGGATGGGCCAAGGACAAGGGTCCTTCCTGGAACTTGGGTGCAGCTTGGGTTCAGCTACAGATCAAATTCTCAGGTTTTTTGTTTTTTTTTTTTGTTTTTTTCTTTCAAGATAGAGTGCGGTCCCGAGATGGAGTAAGTCTGGGCTCTCAACCTCATCAGCTCTGTGGCAGTTTCCTCTAAGATAAGAGGTTAAAAATCATAACTCAGATTTTAGCTAGAAATAGGAATGCCATATCAGTCAAGCTAGCTTTTGGCCCCTGGCGCCCAGTGAAAGCAGTTCACTGCGACCGCTGGTGTTGTCAGCAGCTGGAAGACTACTTGAGAGGCCGAGATAGGAGAAAAGTAGTGGGGACAGGCTCACTGCAAAACTGCTTCGCACCTGCTGTGCTGGCCACATGTGGGGAAGGGATTAAAATTACTCGCAGAACCCCTGCAGGCAGAGGAAGAAGCAAGGGAAGCCTGAAGGTGACATGCTTGGCCTCGTCTGAGACTTTCCAATAATAATCTGAAGGCTTGCCAGGGTTGCTCAGTGAAGAATAAATCACCCATGAAGGAGGCACTCAAGCCAAGGCTGGAGAAATAAATGCACAGTGAGCTGTCAGAGGCAGGATTAGACAGATTTAAATTCAAACAACAAAACCTCCTCTTCACCTGAAATACTCTGTCAACCCCAGGTCAATGTCGAGGATGCTCCAAAGGCATGCTGCACACAGCAGGCTCAGAGCACCAGCTAAGGGTGGAGCGCGAGAGAGTACACTGTCAATAATTGCCTGGAGGGGAGGAGAGCAACCATGAACAAGTAGTTGCCTGGAACAGTTTCCAATCCTAAATCGGAAAAGTCATGTAATGGGACAACAAGTCAAACACAATGTCAAGAGTCACAGGAGGCAGGCAAATCCGACGAGCGGCTTTACCGGCTGCAGATAGGAGGGCACAGTGCTCTTGTTTAGAAAAAAAAAAAAACAAAGAAAGGGTGCAGAACTTATTAGGAAAAGGTGCAGAACTTATTAGGAAAGCCTATACGTATTTATATGTGGGAGGCGCGTTAGGATGAGTATGTTCCTGCACGTGCTCAATTTAAATGAACACTTTTGAGCATGCACAGTTGAGGTGATTGGGCGAGAATGGCTTTAATAGGCTCATTCCCGGTTGGTGGACTGTTTGGGAAGAATTAGGAGGATGTGCTCTGTGATGACTAAAGAAAGCCCTTCTGACGCTAGGCATCCATCCTGGCATTCACCAGCTGTTTGTCTCTGACTCCAGTCCCTGGAAAATAAGTTCCCAGAATCCCTGACTCAGTGACAGGTACAGCCGTGACTGTCTACGTGTTATGATATGACTAACTACTTTTTTGGTTTTGTAACTCATTTATGTAGACAACCAAAGATTGTTTTGAGTTGCCTTAACCACTTAACTGGGCAGAACAGACCAGTTTCTTTTTGCGCTTGCATAGATATTGAAGGTCCTCTTGTGCTTTCGTTTTGTAAAAAAAAAAAAAAAAACATCCCCACACTCCTTCTGCACCACATGCCTGAGATTAGGCTTTAAGGCTGTCCTCCTGTTAGCAGCCGTATGACTCGGGGTTCTCTAGAGTCACAGAACTTATGGGAAGTCTCTATATATTAAGGGAATTTATTGGAATAACTTATAGACTGCAATCCAACAATGGGAAGCTGTTAATGGGAAGCCCAAGAATCTAGGAGTTTCTCAGTCCCATGGGTCTGGCTAGGTATCTCAACTGGTCTTCTATATATTCTGGAATCCTGAAGAAGTAGGTTTCAACAGATGTGCTAGCAATCAGGCAAAGAAGAGTGAAATCTTCCTTTTTCTATTGTCTTTATGTAGACCTCCAGCAGAAGGTGTGGCCCAGAATAAAGATGTGAACCACCACGCCTGGGCCTAAGCTGCTCTTTACTTAGAATTCGTTCTGTCCCAGGCTTCTGGAACTCAGAGATCTGTTTGCCTCTGTCTCCTGGGTTAAAGGTGTGGACCTCTTGGCCTGGGCCCAAATTTTCATGGCCACTAAACCTCAAGAGCAGGATGAAAAGCCTATGACGCCCCATGTCAAGATCCAGACCAAAAGGCTGCGGCGTCTTTCAGCCTCAAGATCTGGATTACAGATGTGCCCTCCATTTCTGGATGTGGGCAAGTTGACAACCAGGAATAGCCATTACAACAGCTAATCATTAAATATTTTAATTATAACTGGGTTGATTCTACAGCCTTTTTCCAAGGATCACAAACTCTATAACATGTGTCTCTGAGGATGGGCTTTGACATTTCAAAGGCCCATGATAGGCCCAGCCAGACTGCCTCCTGCCTTAGGATGAGGATGTAAGTAGGCTCTTAGCTATTGCTCCAGTGCCATGACCGCCTGCCTGCCTGCCCAGTGCCATGCTTCTCACCATGAAAATCACAGACTTAACCCTCTGAAACTGTAGCAAGCCACCACTAAAATACTTCCTTTTATAAGTTGCCTTGGTCATGGTGTCTCCTCACAGCAATAAAACAGTCATTAAGATATGTTATGATCCAAGAAAACATATGGCAGAAAAACACTTCCCCATATTCATTGGCTCGATCCTGTAGAGACAGTGAGGAGAGAGAAGTTTATTGGAAACGGGAACTTGCTGGTCACTTCCGGTTTCCATCATTAATCCTCAACAGTCCACAACCACGGTGGACTAGGCGACAGAAAGTAAAGCCAGACGATTGGAAGAGACAATACAAAGCTGCAGTGGACTCTCCTTTGCTCTAGACCCCCTCCCCACCACACTCAGCTTGCTTGTGCTCCTCACAATCAGAAACCCATACTTTGATGGCTGATAGCATGTGAAGAAGCCCTGTGTAGGAAGCAGGCCCGTGTAAGCCTCAGGGTGTCTTAATTTGGCTTGAATCAAGAAAGCATTTTTAGAGAAAGCAGGAATGAGACCTTGGAGCCTTCCCGCCTTCCCTAACTTTGAGAACTGCTGGAAGCCACAGAGCCCAGAGCTGCTCCCATCAGGAGTGAGACATTTTCCACTTTTATGCACCAGTACAAATCAAGGTCAAGGTTTGATGCTACTTCAGTGTAATTTGCTTAGTAATTTTAGTGTTTCCATTTTTCTTCCACATCTATTGTGTAAGTTTTACTCTCATGATGTTCTGGGAGTTGGGAGGAGGTGTTGACAAGTGAACTTTTTTTTTTCTTATGTGCCACACAAGGAAATATGATAAATAAATACCTATAAAAGCCTATGAGGAGAAAAGGCTTATTTATTTCGTAGTTTGGATATTCAGATCCGAATTCAGTGTCCCATTGTTTTGGATTTCAGTGAGGGTGGGAGGTGATAATGATGAGAACACAGTAGAGGAAGGAATCCCAGAGGGTCACACCCTAAGCCTGAAAGCAAAGGGTGAAGGGCCACCCATGTGTTTTCTTCTTCAGGCAGAGACTTGATAAAATACAAAAAGCGCAGAGAGTGTTATGGCGGGTCTAGTGAGAGGCCACCTCATGCAAAGGCAGCTGATGCTAGGCCTGAACACCCGAGTTTGATCCTTGGGACCCACATAGTGGAAGGAGAAAACCGACTCCAACAAGTTGTCTTCTAACCATGCATGCGCCCCTTATAAGTAAGTGTAAAAAAAATGATAAATTTATATTTCAAAAACCATGTTCCTAGTGTAGGCGGCATTTAGTGATTAGTTTTTAAAATTGAAACGCTCCTTTCTTACCTTGCAATTTAACTGTTGAGAAAACTCTGGTATTTGTCCTATGGAGTACCCCTTCGTTTGCTGATTGTCTTCCTCTAATGTGTGTGTGTGTGTGTGTGTGTGTGTGTGTGTGTGTGTTGTTTGAAACAGTGTCATGTAACCCATGAGAGTAACTGACTTCAAGCTTTCGAGCGGGTTATACAGTGGAGGACCACCTTGAACTCTTGATCCTCCTAGTAATAAGGATTACAGGATTGTGCACACATGGCTTCTTCTGGGATAATGTTCTTCTCTCCCGTTTTCTTTGTATTCTCTGTCAGTTAGTATTTGGTTCTAGAAATTCAAATCAGACTTAGATCATACCATTACTTAAAGAAAATATGGTGCAGTGGAGTGGAGTGCAAGCGGTGGGAGAGTGCTCATGACTTCCATCTCTGATACAAGGGGTATTCTGTTCCAGGGTCATTGCACAACACAGGAAGACTGATATATATATATATATATATCTCACTGATATATAACTTCTAAATTGCACAGGTGTTACAGTTTGAATGTGGAATGCTCCCCCCCCAATGCCCGCCGCAACTACTCCCCCCCACCCCCACGCATTCACATATTTGAACATTTGTTCTCTAGTTGGTGATTGGGTATTGCATGTAATTTTAAAATCACACTGGCCCGAGGTCCTGGCTTAGCTCTGAGATTGGCAGCTGCCAGCCACACTCCTGATTTGCCAGTTCCTCCACCTGTAGCTCCGCCATGCCACCAGCTACTGCCCCGTTTGCTCTCGTTTTCTGCCCACCTTTGCCTCTTGGATGGAAAACATTCGACAGTTTTATTATCTTAGAACTTGCCAGATAACACAATTGCTGGATGCAGAATCTCCTGCCCTAACCTTATCAGCTAGCCTTTTTCAGCCATCAGCTAGCGGTGGGGGCCTGCTGTTTCCAGCCACTCAAGATCTTACATGGTTGTTGCATACTTCCCATTCCAAAACCTGGCCAAAAGACCCTTCCTCCTTCCTCAAATCTCTTCTTCTCCTATGACGCACTTGGAAGTCCCATCTTTACCCTTTGCTCAGCAATTGGCTTCCACCTTCTTTATGGACCAAATCAAGCACCAACTAGGGAAATGGCACCTCCCCCTACAGTTGGGGGAGGTTGTGACTCCCCCAGGAGATGGAGCCTACCTGGAAGAAGACATGGGTCAGTGTGAGACAGGTCTTGATGTTCTATACCCTG
Source organism: Mus caroli (assembly GCF_978045245.1). Classification (NCBI taxonomy): domain Eukaryota; kingdom Metazoa; phylum Chordata; class Mammalia; order Rodentia; family Muridae; genus Mus; species Mus caroli. Next base: position 78,159,425 of record NW_028227262.1, on the reverse strand, counting down.
AGCCCTCTTCCTACTCACCCTCTGCTTTCCTGTTCCACTAAGATGTGAGGAATCCCAGCCACACACCCCTGCTGCCAAGGAGTCACCTGCCTCTCTGCCGTAGTCATGACTATGTATCCCTTCAACTGTGAGCTATGTGCTCCAGTCCTTGTTTGGTCTGATTTCATCAGGCATTCTGTCACAGTACTGAGGAAAGAAAGTAATTCAGCTACTGATCCCATCTCCCATAGTCAGTGTTCCTCTACGGACATCACTGAGGTCAGTACAAGCACGCTCTCTCTAGGCCCCTCACATGAGTCCATCCTCAACCCTCTTTTCCAACACATCCCCTAAGCCTATATTTACTCTTTTCTTGGGCTGGCTTTTCTGCAGCAAGATTGAGTAGATATAGGAGATACCAGTGGGTTGGGGGTTGGGGGTTGGCAAGTAAGGCACGCCAGAGCTGTGCTCCAGTGGGCTACTGTCCCTTTAACATATATGTGTAACAACAACTAAAGGAAAAGAAGCCATGAATTTAAAAAAAAAAATCAAAGGGAGTCCATGATAGGGATAGAAGGGGAAAAGGAGGGGGAGATAAGATGTGATTGTAGTCCTAATTTTTTACTTCAAAAAGTAAAAATTAGGACTGGAGCGACAGCTCAGTGGTTTAGAGCACTGGCCCTGAGTTCAATTCCCAGCAACTATATGGTGGCTTACAACCATCTGTAATGGGAACTGATGCCCTCTTCTGGTGTGTTTGAAGACAGCTATATTCATATACATAAAATAAATAAATATATCTTTTAAAAATTATTATTAAAATATGTTATAAGTGTGTGAGAGGTGAGAGATTCTCAAATGTTAAGTGAAATATATTAAAAGACAAAACACCCACATTAGCGCCGGCTATCGCCATCCCCCCCCGCCCCCCTGTGCCAACCTCCTTCCCCCCACCCTCCCCTGTCAGGGTCTCCATGGTATCCAAGCTACTGTCCTCTTGTGGCCTAGTCATCCTCCCACGGTGGTTAGCTGTCACAAATCCCCAGTGCTGGTAAAATCAAAACTCTAGAGGCTTGTAATTTATCAGTCAGATTTATATCAGTAAATTCTCAACCCACAAAATGCCCACACAATGAACTCAGAGCCAATTGATATTGATATAAACTGCCCACCAAGATAAGACAAATTGTCCCATAATTATCCTTCCTTTATAAGATATTTATAGCTACCTGTGGCTATTTAAAGTCATACGGAATCTGGATCATTTTTTTCTTCCTCCATCTTCCTTCCTTCTCCCTGTGTCTCCCTATCTCTCTCGTCTCTAAAACTCTCAGCCCACCTTCTCTATCCACTGCCCAATCACAGGCTCTAGCCTTATCTTGTGCCTGACCTTACCTGCATATAGACAGCAATCTACACTCAAATGATTAAAAAGTCCATAACATGAAGGCATAACCTGGAGGGGCGCAGTGGTTAAGAGTATTGACTGCTCTTACAGAGGAACCAGGTTTGGTTTCCAACATAACCATCTGCTAACTCCAGTTCTAGGGACGTTCTGGTTTCTTCTGGTACCAGGGACGCATGTGGTACACAGACATGCATGCCAGCAAAACATTCATACACATAAAATAAAAATTAAAAACAGTAATGTGGAGAACAATTGAAGAAGAGACCCAGTGTTGACCTCCCCATGCGGGAACAGACACATATGTACCCACACACAAAACAAAAATATAAAAATAAATTAATTAAAATGAATTATTTTTGCAGACTACATATGTAGAGGTCAGAGGACTAAATTAAAACTTTTTTCCCCCAACACTGCTTCAAGGTGGACACAAGTCTCTAATCCCAACATTAAGAAGGCTAAAGCAGTTTGAGTTTGAAGCCAGCGTGGGTTACACAGCAAGACCCTGTCTTTTAAAAATGGCTTTTGTTATGATTTGAATGTGGAGTGGCTTTCACTGGCCATTAGAGCCAGATCCCCACAGAATGCCTTTGTTTTAAAGGTTCTGGGAATTTTAGGTTGCAGAGCCTAGTTTGGGAAGTTGACCACTGTGGCCGGTCCTTGCTATACCATTCCCTGGCCCCTTTCAATCTTGGTTTTCTATGTTCTTGGTCAACACTATAAACGACTCTTGTGCATGCCCCTACCCGTATGGATTACTACTTCTGAAACTGCAAGACAAAATAAAAAGTAAAGTCAGATTCATCTTTCTTCTTGTTATTTCAGGCTTTAGATCACAGCAACATGACAGGTAGCTGATACAGTTTCCCCTTACAGCCTCTTATGCCATTTTCTTGGAAGGCTGAGGTAGGAGAAAGTAGGATCAAAGCAGTATGGGAGACATGAGTTCAAAGGCAGCCCAAGGAGCTCAAATAAAAGAGTAAAAAGGGATGGGGTTTGAGGTCAGTGGAACAGTATGTGGTGGTTTGAAAACGGCCCCCATTTGGTCCTTAGGGAGTTGCACTATTAAGAGGAGTGGCCTTGCTGAGAAAGTGTCACTGCGGGTTGGGCTTTGAGGTTTCAGAAGCTCAAGCCAGGCCCAATGGCTCACCGTCTCTTTCTGCTGCCTGTGGGTCCAGATGTAGAACTCTCAGCTCCTTCTCTAGCATCATCCATGCCTGCCTGCGTGCTACCATGATAATGACTGAACCTCTGAACTGTAAGCCAGTCCCAATGAAATTTTTTCCTTTATAAGAGCTGATGTGGTCATGGTGGCTCTTCACAGTTATAAAAGACAGACTAAGATACAGTATTTACCTTGCTGAGGCCCTAAGGTTCAATTCCCAGTCCTACACCCTCAGGACAGAGGCCACAACCCTTCTACTGTTAGGATTTCTGCCACAGGCACTTCTCCTTCATCCCTTTTTGAAAATTGCCTCACTGAGCAAAGTCAGCTCATGAGGGTCTTTCCTGGGGCCAGCAAGCATCCTGGGCATGGTCTTCCCACTTCTCTCCATGTGCACCACACTCTGGAATAATCTGACACCTTTTTCCATGCTCACTCCACACACTCAGGAATCTCTCTCTGAGCATTTCCCCTGGGCTGCTCCTCAGCCACACTAAACCTCTACTCAGGCTTTTGTGGGTTTTTCCCTTCAAATGTGATCAAAGAAGAGACTCCCAGAAGAGAGAAGAAAAAGCCTTCCCAGAGGGGTGAGAATGATAAGATTGTGTGTGTGTCTGTGTGTGTGTGTGTGTCTGTGTGTCTGTGTGTAAGTATGAGCAAGTGATAGCTCCCACACAGAAGTCAGGGGCAATTAATTCATAGGCATTTGCTATCTCCTGACACTATATGGGTTTCAAGGATAGAACTGAAATCATCAGTTTTGTTGGCAAGCCCACTGAGCCATCTCACTGGCCCATGTATATGTTCGCTTGTTTGTTTGTTTGTTTGTTTTCCTTTTTAAAAAATGTATGCTTATTTATTTTTCTACTTGTATGTGTTTTCAGAACTTTCAAATGTAAATAATTCAAAATGCAAATAAATAATCAGGGGAGATAAAGTCATTTTTAAGAAGGAAGTAAGGCCCCTGGGCCAGAGAGCTCAACTCTGCTCCTAACCTGCTCCTCCCACCCCTTCAATCATGAGTGCCCCCCCATCCCCCACCCCCCACCCCCAACCAGCAGCCGGGTCCCAGGGTTGCTGTAGGCAGAGGAAGTGAGGCTGGGGAGCTCAGAAGGAGCTCAAAGCCGGATTTCTGGCCAAACAGATCCTCCCATTCTTTTCTTCCAGCCCCAAATCCCACGCTTACTCACTTCTCAGCCCCTACTTTTAACCTGCCAAATGCCGCTAAATCTGCAAATTAAACCTCTTATTGCAGAATTCCTTTTGATGTTTCAAAAAAAGTGGGGATTTTTAAAACGTAATTATTCATACACTAAGATTTTAATTGTACTGCTTTCTCCCTCTCTCGCCTAGTTTTTTTTTTTTTTTTTTTTTTTTCAGGGCAAGGTGATTCCCCTCTGCAGGGCATGCCCAGGCAGAGCTGGCCCTGGCTACAGGAAGCCTGCAGGAGTCCTGCCTTTGCAGATCTATAAGCCCCATCTTCAGGAGGAGGCAAGTGGGCTGGACAGAAGCTAGAGCCTGTCCCCCCTCCCCACAACAAGGTAGGACAACTGAGTACAGGACTTGGAGGGAGCTGTGTCATCAGGGGTCTTTGATCTGGAACTCTGGGCCAGCCAGAGGAAACAGAAGAGCTGGCAATACAGCTCCCCTGCCCACTCTGCCTGTCTACTCCTCCCTGATCGAGGGCACACTGAGATGGGCCTTGTTGGATTTTAAATTGTGGTAAAATATACATAATATAAAATGTGGGGCTGAAGATATGGCTTAGTTGATAGAGTACGTCTTAGCCACTGTTCTATTGCTGTGAAGAACGTGACCACAGCAACCCTTATAAAGGAAAATGTCTAATTGCGGGCTTGCTTATAGCTTCAGAGGCTTAGTCCATTATCATATTGGGGAGCAAGGCTGCATGCAGACAAGGTGCTGGAGAGCTACATCCAGACCTGTAGGCAGAGAGAGAGACTGGGCCTGGCATGGACTTCTGAAATCCCAAAGCTCACTCCCAGTGACACACTTCCTCCAAGAAGGCCACACCTCCTCATCCTTCTAATCCTTTCAGAGTTCCATTCCCTGGTGACTAAGCATTCAAATATTAATTTATGGGAGGCCATTCTTATTCACGTCACCAGAGTGATTGCTTGGATATAGGAGGCCCTGGGTTCCATCCCAGTACTGCATAAAATGAGGCAAGATGGAACGTGTCTGCAACCCTCACAAACCTGATTGTTAAATGATTAAATGTATTTTCTGTTTGTCTGAGACAAGGTCACACTGTATAGTGCTGCTGGCCTGCATCTCTATTCAGATTCATCATTCTCCTGACTCTAGTACTCAAGTCATGTACTACCATACCCAGATAAAATATACTTTCCTATTTTTTTTTAAAGACAGCATTTTATGTAGTCCAGGCTATCCTCAACTCTCTATGTAGCTGAGGGTGACCTTGAACTCTTGATCTCCCTGCCTCCGAATCCTAAGTGCAAGGGTTACAGGCTTATGTCTCTGTGACTGATTTTTGTTGTTCCGATTTGAACCAGGAAGGGAAGCAGAGAGCATGGGGTTTACCCCACCATTTCATAGAGAAGTGCACCGCAATTCTGAGATGTCGTGTGGCGTGTGGGAGAGTGCCCAGAGAGATGCAGATAGAGTCAGAAAGGAGAATGAGGTCTATCTTATGCATATGTATGCATGCTTGAGTATATGTATGTACGATATATGTGGGGTGTGTGTGTGTGTGTGTGTGTGTACCATGAGTGCACAGTACCTGAGGAGGTCAGAAGAGGGCATTGGGTCGTCTGGAACTGGAGCCACCTAAGGCAGGTGCTGGGAACTGAATCTGGGTTCCCTGCAACCATAGCAAGTGCTCTTAACCCGTCTTTCCTGCCCAGCAAGCTTTCTTTGTCTTAGGAAAATGGTAAGACTTTGCTTTAAAACTTTTATTATTACATTTATTCATTTGTGCCAGGCAGGGCTATGGGTATATAAGTGTGCAGTTATGAATGTATCATACAGGAGCTGTAGCACACATGAGGAAGGCAGAACTTTGTAGAGTTGATTTCTTCCATTTCCTTCCACCTTGGGGATCTTGAGACCTGAACTCGGGTCGCCAGTCTTGGCAGTATGCACCTTTACCTGCTAAGCCATCTTGCCAATCTTCAAAAAAAATAAGGTTTGTAAGAAACAGGTTCAAGAGATCTACAGTGCAGTGCGGGGACCATGACTAAGAACCACGCACGCAGAACTTGAAAACTGTCAAGAGCAGACACTTAAATCACAGGATTACCAATTTGGCAACTTGAGACCAGGAGAGCAGACTCCTAATGCCAAGAAGACTGCAGTCCCTTTTAGAGATGATAAGGACCAACCCGAGCACTGGAGGCACTGGCCTGTCTCCTGTGGAGCCTGTGAGATTGGATCTGCTTGTAGGACCTTTGGACGTTGAGGTTTATAGTAAGGCTGGGAGTTTGGCATGCTTAGCTTACCCACTTCTTCCATTCCTTTTATTCATCAAGCTGAGGCCCACACAAGGCCCGACCCCAGTATGTTCACTTACCCTGTGTCCTGGTTGGCTTCCTACTGCCACGACCAAAAGCAACCTGGGGAGGACAGGGTTTATTCCATTTTACACAGTTAATCACCAAGGGAAGCCAAGGCAGGAGCGAAAGCAAAGGCCATGTGTGGGAAGCCATATGTGCCTTTGCAGAGTGGCACAGGCTTCTGCTGGCCACCATGCATAAGTTTGAGCAAACGACCAATGCTTACTTATGCAGTAAAGTTTTTCACCAAAATACTGCCTGGCCTGGGCATGATAATGAGGCTCTGCAAAGTACTAAGAGAATAACCAATCAGATGAGAGACATGCAAATGAGGTATGTTAATGAGGTACTGTGAGATACTGAGAGAAAGTAGCCAATCAGATGAGGAACATGCAAATGAGGTGTAGTGCATAACCAATCCGGGTGTGAGACACGCCTCTCCTAGGCCTATATAAGCAGCACCAGTTCTGGGCTCGGGGTCTATTCGCCTCTACAATCAAGCTCTCCCAATAAAAGTGTGCAGAAGGATCCTGTTGCAGCGTCGTTCTTGCTGGACGCGAGCAAGAGCCATGGAGAAACACCAATCACTACCTTGCTCTCCACAGCCTGCTCAGCTTGCTTTTTATATGAACCAGGACCAGCTGCCAAGGGTGGCCCATTTCACATCAATCATTAATCAAGAAAATGCCCCACAGACATACCCATGGGCCTGTTAGGGCGATCCCTCTGCTGGGATGGCCTCTTCCCAGGTGACTCTTTCTCATGTCATTCCCATACTCCAAACTCCCTTGAAAGTGGTCCTTCTAGCATTTTCAGGGGCAGGTTTTCAGTCTCTTCATCCCATCATTTAACCCCAGCTCCATCCACTTCAGCTCTGGGTTGGTTTGGCTAGGCTTGGACCATGGGAAGTGGCACTATTAAGAGATGTGGCTTTATTGGAGGAGGTATAGCCTTTTAGAGAAAGTGTGTCACTGAGGCAGGGCTTTGAGGTCTCACATATATGCTCAAGGCTGACCAGTGTGTTCCAGACCCTCATGGGACTAACCTCAGCTTCTTAGAATGACTAAAGTGTCTTTTCTGATATGACCCCTGCTCTTATAGACTTCTCTCTCTCTCTCTCTCTCTCTCTCTCTCTCTCTCTCTCTCTCTCTCTCTCTCTCTCTCTCTCTCTCTCGTATATGAGGGGGCATCTTTACCTACTTAGCTATCTCATCAAACCCCCCACCTTACCTTCCTCTTCAAATGTAACTAACCTGGCTTTAAATATGAGTCTTGTTATTTCCTCCCCCCAGGTACTGCTCATCTCAGGGAACAAAGGGTGCCATGCTCTCTCTGCTCCATCATCCTCATGAGGACAAGATATTTGCATCTGCTCCATGTTTCTCCATCTTGCACCTATGCACCTATAGTTTGAGGCAGAGCCAGTCCAGGTGAGCTTTCTCTGGTAGTGTAAGGGCCAGAACCAGGTGACAACCATAGGAGTGGAGGGCCATGGAGTTGAGACAACCTGCACTTAATCTGAATGTAGAGTCGTCGGCTTTTCCCAGGGGCTGTGCACACCAGTACTCTCTCATTTCCTCAGATTTGGAAGCTAGTGACTGGATACCTCCAGGGAAGTCCCCACACTACCATGACTGTTTCCTCAAGAATCCATACCCAGGCTCCTTCTCCAGAACCAAGTCTGTTCTGACTGACTGAGGGTCTTATCAGGAGAAATGGCTGTGCACAGTGGATCTCATTTGCCCCACCCTGATGATCTGTGTACTAAGGCTAAGGCAGAGGTCCTGTCTGAGACTCAACTTGCTCACCTATAAGAAGCAAGGACTGAGAGAGAGATTTCTCAAAAGGGAATCTAGGAATCTAGGACTTGCTGACCAACCAGCTCCAGGTCAATGAGATACTGTGTCAAAATAAATAAATAAATAAATAAATAAATAAATAAATAAATAAATAAATAAATAAATGACAGCATCTGAGGAACAACACAGGAGGTTGTTCTCTGGCCTAATAAATAAATAAATAAATAAATAAATAAATAAATAAATGACAGCATCTGAGGAACAACACAGGAGGTTGTTCTCTGGCCTAAACACACATACACACACACACACACACACACACACACACACACACACACACACGCCACACCACACACACACACACACACACACACACACACACTTCTCCAGCACCAGTGCATTTCATGTGTGAGAGTTTGTACACTATTTTTTCAAATAATTTTCTAGATCCATCTGAATGACTTAAAAATCAAGTCACTGCATAATTTCAGTGTCTGCATTTGTATCTGAATCTACAATCACCAGCCAGAAGGGCTGTCACACAGGAAGCTGAGGCAGCTGGGGTAAGTTGGCTCTGAGAGAAGGGTAAGTGACCTCCCAGCTGCTGTGACTAGGGTGTTCCTGCAGCACAAATGGAAGAAAAGCTTATCAATAGACATCTGCAATGATCATGTGCCTGGAGGACACTGCTGAAGTCCCCTCCCACCACAGTCTTGGTACCAGCACATGTGTGTTACACAGTGACATGGTTATTTTGACTTTCTTGATTCTGTGTTTACGTCTGTTTTTCCTAGTTGAAGCAGTACGGAAGCCTGTCAGTAAGAAGTTTTACACCAGCTCTCTGTTGGTGGAGACAGGTGGTTGATGGTTGTGGCTTGCTCCCTGCTAGCCTAGCTCCAGGTTCAATGAGAGATGCTGCCTCAAGGGAATATGATGGAGAGTCACAGAACGGGATACCTGACTCCTCCTCTGGCCTTTGCACAGACATGGGCTTGCTTACTGGGCCTCCCCACTCCCAGCTACTATTGCTCCCTCTGAAATCACAGACACAGACACAGACACAGACACAGACACAGACACAGACACAGACACACACACACACACACACACACACACACGAGGCATATGTGAACTTTTATTTTTTTTTTATTTTTTTTTATTTTTTTTTTAATATTTTTATTACATATTTTCCTCAATTACATTTCCAATACTATCCCAAAAGTCCCCCATAGCGCCCCCCACTTCCCTACCCACCCATTCCCATTCTTTTGGCCCTGGCATTCCCCTATATTGGGGCATATAAAGTTTGCAAGTCCAATGGGCCTCTCTTTCCATTGATGGCCGACTAGGCCATCTTTCGATACATATGCAGCTAGAGACAAGAGCTCCAGGGTTCTGGTTAGTACATCATGTTGTTCCAACAATAGGGTTGCAGATCCCTTTAGCTCCTTGGGTACTTTCTCTAGCTTCTCCATTGGGAGCCCTGTGATACATCCAATAGCTGACTGTGAACATCCACTCCTGTGTTTGCTAGGCCCCGGCATCGTCTCACAAGAGACAGCTATATTTGGGTCCTTTCAGCAAGATCTTACTAGTGTATGCAATGGTGCCAGCGTTTAGAAGCTGATTATGGGACGGATCCCTGGATACAGCAGTCTCTAAATGGTCCATCCTTTCATCACAGCTACGAACTTTGTCTCTGTAACTCCTTCCCTGGGTGTTTTGTTCCCAATTCTAAGAAGGTGCACAATGTCCACACTTTGGTCTTCATTCTTCTTGAGTTTCATGCGTTTATCAAATTGTATCTTATATCTTGGGTATCCTAAGTTTTGGGCTAATATCCACTTATCAATGAATACATATTGTGTGAGATCTTTTGTGATTGTGTTACTTCACTCAAGATGATGCCCTCCAGGTCCATCCATTTGGCTAGGAATTTCATAAATTCATTCTTTTTAATAGCTGAGTAGTACTCCATTGTGTAAATGTACCATAATTTCTGTATCCATTCCTCTGTTGAGGGACATCTGGGTTCTTTCCAGCTTCTGGCTATTATAAATAGGGCTGCTATGAACATAGTGGAGCATGTGTCCTTTTTACCGGTTGGGACATCTTCTGGATATATGCCCAGGAGAGGTATTGCTGGATCCTCCGGTAGTACTATGTCCAATTTTCTGAGGAACCGCCAGACTGATTTCCAGAGTGGTTGTACAAGCTTGCAATCCCACCAACAATGGAGGAGTGTTCCACTTTCTCCACATCCTCGCCAGCATCTGCTGTCACCTGAATTTTTGATCTTAGCCGTTCTGACTGGTGTGAGGTGGAATCTCAGGGTTGTTTTGATTTGCATTTCCCTGATGATTAAGGATGTTGAACATTTTTTCAGGTGCTTCTCTGCCATTCGGTATTCCTCAGGTGAGAATTCTTTGTTCAGTTCTGAGCCCCATTTTTTAATGGGGTTATTTGACTTTCTGGAGTCCACCTTCTTGAGTTCTTTATATATATTGGATATTAGTCCCTTATCTGATTTAGGATAGGTGAAGATCCTTTCCCAATCTGTTGGTGGTTTTTTTGTCTTATTGATGGTGTCTTTAGCCTTGCAGAAGCTTTGTAGTTTCATGAGGTCCCACTTGTCAATTCTCGATCTTACAGCACAAGCCATTACTGTTCGATTCAGGAATTTTTCCCCTGTGCCCATATCTTCAAGGCTTTTCCCCACTTTCTCCTCTATAAGTTTCAGTGTCTCTGGTTTTATGTGAAGTTCCTTGATCCACTTAGACTTGACCTTAGTACAAGGAGATAGGAATGGATCGATTCGCATTCTTCTACATGTTAACAACCAGTTGTGCCAGCACCATTTGTTGAAAATGCTGTCTTTCTTCCACTGGATGTTTTTAGCTCCCTTGTCGAAGATCAAGTGACTATAGGTGTGTGGATTCATTTCTGGGTCTTCAATTCTATTCCATTGGTCTATTTGTCTGTCACTATACCAGTACCATGCAGTTTTTATCACAATTGCTCTGTAGTAGAGCTTTAGGTCCGGCATGGTGATTCCACCAGAGGTTCTTTTATCCTTGAGGAGAGTTTTTGCTATCCTAGGTTTTTTGTTATTCCAGATGAATTTGCAGATTGCACTTTCTAATTCGTTGAAGAATTGAGTTGGAATTTTGATGGGGATTGCATTGAATCTGTAGATTGCTTTTGGCAAGATAGCCATTTTTACAATGTTGATCCTGCCAATCCATGAGCATGGGAGATCTTTCCATCTTCTGAGATCTTCTATAATTTCTTTCTTCAGAGACTTGAAGTTTTTATTATACAGATCTTTCACTTCCTTCGTTAGAGTCACGCCAAGATATTTTATATTATTTGTGACTATTGAGAAGGGTGTTGTTTCCCTAATTTCTTTCTCAGCCTGTTTATTCTTTGTGTAGAGAAAGGCCATTGATTTGTTTGAGTTAATTTTATATCCAGCTACTTCACCGAAGCTGTTTATCAGGCTTAGGAGTTCTCTGGTGGAATTTTTAGGGTCACTTATATATACTATCATATCATCTGCAAAAAGTGATATTTTGACTTCATCTTTTCCAATTTGTATCCCTTTGATCTCCTTTTGTTGTCGAATTGCTCTGGCTAGGACTTCAAGTACAATGTTGAATAGGTATGGAGAAAGTGGACAGCCTTGTCTAGTCCCTGATTTTAGAGGGATTGCTTCAAGCTTCTCACCATTTACTTTGATGTTGGCTACTGGTTTGCTGTAGATTGCTTTTATCATGTTTAGGTATGGGCCTTGAATTCCTGATCTTTCCAAGACTTTTATCATGAATGGGTGTTGGATCTTGTCAAATGCTTTTTCTGCATCTAAGGAGATGACCATGTGGTTTTTGTCTTTGAGTTTGTTTATATACTGGATTACGTTGATGGATTTCCGTATATTGAACCATCCCTGCATCCCTGGGATGAAACCTACTTGGTCAGGATGGATGATTGTTTTGATGTGTTCTTGGATTCGGTTAGCAAGAACTTTATTGAGGATTTTTGCATCAATATTCATAAGGGATATTGGTCTGAAGTTTTCTATCTTTGTTGGGTCTTTTTGTGGTTTAGGTATCAGAGTAATTGTGGCTTCATAGAATGAGTTGGGTAGAGTACCTTCTGTTTCTATTTTGTGGAATAGTTTGTGAAGAACTGGGATTAGATCTTCTTTGAAGGTCTGATAGAACTCTGCACTAAACCCATCTGGTCCTGGGCTTTTTTTAGTTGGGAGACTATTAATGACTGCTTCTATTTCTTTGGGGGATATAGGGCTGTTTAGATCATTAACCTGATCTTGATTCAGCTTTGGTACCTGGTATCTGTCTAGGAACTTGTCCATTTCATCCAGGTTCTCCAGTTTTGTTGAGTATAGCCTTTGGTAGAAGGATCTGATGGTGTTTTGGATGTCTTCAGGATCTGTTGTTATGTCTCCTTTTTCATTTCTGATTTTGTTAATTAGGATGCTTTCCCTGTGCCCTCTAGTGAGTCTGGCTAAGGGTTTATCTATCTTGTTGATTTTCTCAAAGAACCAGCTCCTTGATTGGTTGATTCTTTGAATAGTTTTTCTTGTTTCCACTTGGTTGATTTCACCCTTGAGTTTGATTATTTCCTGCCGTCTACTCCTCTTGGGTGAATTTGCTTCCTTTTGTTCTAGTGCTTTTAGGTGTGTTGTCAAGCTGCTAATGTGTGCTCTCTCTAGTTTCCTTTTGGAGGCACTCAGAGCTATGAGTTTTCCTCTTAAAAATGCTTTCATTGCGTCCCATAAGTTTGGGTATGTTGTGGCTTCATTTTCATTGAACTCTAAAAAGTCCTTAATTTCTTTCTTTATTCCTTCCTTGACCAAGGTATCATTGAGAAGAGTGTTGTTCAGTTTCCACGTGAAGGTTGGCTTTCTATTATTTATTTTGTTATTGAAGATCAGCCTTAGTCCATGGTGATCTGATAGGATGCATGGGACAATTTCAATATTTTTATATCTGTTGAGGCCTGTTTGTGACCAATTATGTGGTCAATTTTGGAGAAGGTACCATGAGGTGCTGAGAAGAAGGTATATCCTTTTGTTTTAGGATAGAATGTTCTGTAGATATCTGCCAGATCCATTTGATTCATAATTTCTGTTAGTTTCACTGTGTCCCTGTTTAGTTTCTGTTTCCATGATCTGTCCATTGGTGAAAGTGGTGTGTTGAAGTCTCCCACTATTATTGTATGAGGTGCAATGTGTGCTTTGAGCTTTACTAAAGTTTCTTTAATGAATGTGGCTGCCTTTGTATTTGGAGCATAGATATTCAGGATTGATAGTTCCTCTTGGAGGATTTTACCTTTGATGAGTATGAAGTGTCCCTCCCTGTCTTTTTTAATGACTTTGGGTTGGAAGTCAATCTTATCAGATATTAGAATGGCTACTCCAGCTTGTTTCTTCATGCCATTTGCTTGGAAAATTGTTTTCCAGCCTTTCATTCTGAGGTAGTGTCTATCCTTTTCTCTGAGATGAGTTTCCTGTAAGCAGCAAAATGTTGGGTCTTGTTTGTGTAGCCAGTTTGTTAGTCTATGTCTTTTTATCGGGGAGTTGAGTCCATTGATATTAAGAGATATTAAGGAAAAGTAATTGTTGTTTCCTGTTATTTTTGATGTTAAAGTTGGCATTTTGTTCTTGTGGCTGTCTTCTTTTAGGTTTGTTGAGGGATTACCTTCTTGTTGTTTCTAGGGCGTGGTTCCTGTCCTTGTATTGGTTTTTTTCTGTTATTATCCTTTGAAGGGCTGGATTCGTGGAGAGATAATGTGTGAATTTGGTTTTGTCGTGGAATACTTTGGTTTCTCCATCTATGTTAATTGAGAGTTTGGCTGGGTATAGTAGCCTGGGCTGGAATTTGTGTTCTTTTAGTGTCTGTATAACATCCGTCCAGGATCTTCTGGCTTTCATAGTCTCTGGTGAAAAGTCTGGTGTAATTCTGATAGGCTTGCCTTTATATGTTACTTGGCCTTTTTCTCTTACTGCTTTTAGTATTCTATCTTTATTTAGAGCATTTGTTGCTCTGATTATTATGTGTCGGGAGGTATTTCTTTTCTGGTCCAGTCTATTTGGAGTTCTGTAGGCTTCTTGTATGTTCATGGGCATCTCTTTCTTTAGATTTGGGAAGTTTTCTTCTATAATTTTGTTGAAGATGTTTGCTGGTCCTTTGAGTTGAAAATCTTCATTCTCATCCACTCCTATTATCCGTAGGTTTGGTCTTCTCATTATGTCCTGTATTTCTTGGATGTTTTGAGTTAGGATCTTTTTGCATTTTACATTTTCCTTGATTGTTGTGCCGATGTTCTCTATGGAATCTTCTGCACCTGAGATTCTCTCTTCCATCTCTTGTATTCTGTTGCTGATGCTCGTATCTATGGTTCCAGATTTCTTTCCTAGGGTTTCTATCTCCAGTGTTGCCTCATTTTGGGTTTTCTTTATTGTGTCTACTTCCCTTTTTAGGTCTAGTATGGTTTTGTTCATTTCCATCATCTGTTTGGATGTGTTTTCCTGTTTTTCTGTAAGGACTTCTACCTGTTTGATTATGTTATCATGTTTTTCTTTAAGGATTTGTAACTCTTTAGCAGTGTTCTCCTGCAATTCTTTAAGGGATTTTTGTGCTTCCTCTTTATTGTCTTCTGCCTTTTTATCAGTGTTCTCCTGCATTTCTTTAAGTGTGTTATTAAAGTCCTTCTTGAAGTCCTCTATCATCATCAGGAGATATGCTTTTAAATCCGTGTCTAGCTTTTCCGGTGTGTTGGGGTGCCCTGGACTGGGCGAAGTGGGGGTGCTGGGTTCTGATGATGGTGAGTGGTCTTGGTTCCTGTTAGTAAGATTATTACGTTTACCTTTCGCCATCTGGTAATCTCTGGGGTTAGTTGTTATCGTTGTCACTATTTAAAGATTGGAGCAGAAGCTGTGTTCCACTCACCAGCAGTCTCTAAATCCTGCGGCGGGGGTCGTGGGTAGCTGACGGTACCCCGGTGCTGGTCCAGCCGGAAGAGGCCTGTGGTCCTACTCAGGCCGTTTTTCTGCTTCCCTAACTAATGCAGTCTCTGGTCCCGCGTGCAATTGGATTGGAGCAGAAGCTGTGTTCCACTCTCCAGAAGTCTTAAGATCCTGTGGTGGGTGTTGTGGGTAGCTGGTGAGTGTCAGCTGACTCTGCGCCCCAGCTGCCCAGGTGCTTTTCTGACCGGAAGAGGGTTGTGGCCCTATGTAGGCCGGATTTCTCTCTCCCCAACCAAAGCAGTCTCAGGTCCCGCGTGATTGGACTGGAGCAGAAGCTGTGTTCCACTCACCAGCAGTCCCAAAATCCTGCGGCGGGGGTCTTGGGTAGCTGGCGGGTGTCAGGCAACCCTGCGCTCCCGCTACCCTGGCGCTGATCCGGCCGGGTGAGGCCTGTGGCCCTACTCAGGCCGGTTTCTGCTTCCCTAACTAATGCAGTCTCAGGTCCCGCGCAATTGGATTGGAGCAGAAGCTGTGTTCCACTCACCAGCAGTCCCAAAATCCTGCGGCGGGGGTCGTGGGTAGCTGGCGGGTGTCAGGCAACCCTGCGCTCCCGCTACCCTGGCGCTGATCCGGCCGGGTGAGGCCTGTGGCCCTACTCAGGCCGGTTTCTGCTTCCCTCATATGTGAACTTTTAAAAGGAGAGAGGGAGGCACCAATAATAAGATGCAATACAATTTTTAAAAATTTAAGTTATTTTTTATGGAATCCAGGACTTGCCGACTAACCAGCTTTGCTGCCTAGAAAGCTCCAGGACAATGAAAGAGCCTGTCTAAAAAAATAAAATAAAACAAAGGGCTGCACCTGCTGAACAGCACCTGAGGTTGTCCTCTGGGACAAGCCTGAGATGTGACTCAGTAGTAGAGTACGTGCCTAGCATGTGCAAAGTCCTAGGTTCAATCCTCCAACCTCCAGGGTCCCCAGACTTCAGAAAATAAAGCCAGACAGGTTTGCTCATGAGTGATGATGGCAGGAGTGGGGTTGGATTGGCCAGGCCCATCTACTTTAGAGCGAGGACTTTGGGTGTGTTCTGCTGCCCTCTGCTGGCTGTGAGAATTATTGCCAGGGCTTTCCAGTGGATTTGGAAGGCTTCTTTTCCCCGAGGGAGCCAAAGAGGGCTCACCTTTGCTTGCAGGGTTGCTTACACGCAGCTGGGGTCTGAACCAGTGATACTTAAACTGAATCTGTTTTACAAGCAACATGATCACTGATGAGGAGTGAGCCTTGGATCAGAGACAATAGGAAGATAAGAGATGAGGGAGAAGTGACCCTCAATAGGTGTCCCTAACAGCCAAGCTCTGCTTTAATTCTTGACACTGCACCTGTTACAAGGCCCCCAGAGACATGTGTTTCAATGCTTGGCCTTTAGAGGGTGGGGCTATTAGGAGGTGGGCTGTCTAGGAAAGCACAGCCAGGTTCTCACACAAAGCAAAGACAGGTGAGGGGGACCAGGGATAAAGAATAGGGGGGCAAAGAGGAGTGGAGAATAGGAGGAGGCTGGAAACCCAAGGGAACCCCACTGGCTCTCCAGAGTAGCTTCAATGAACACTTCACACAGAACTCAAAGCCATCATCTCCCAGAACCCCAGTTGGCTCCTTTGTAAAATGGACGTTGCCACACTGACATCCGGATCCCATGAATTAATTTCTGTTAAGCAGCAACGGACATACTGTAGGTGATATTAGGAAAACATTATTACCTTTTACAATTTTTTTACTTGTATGTATTATTATTGCATGTATATGATGTGAGTAGATTCTCTCCTACCACCTTTATGTGGGTTCTGGGGACCAAACTTAGGTGACCAGACATGTGCACAAAGGCTTTGCCTGCTGAACCACCTCAATGGCCCCATAGAGCTCTTGCTCTAAAAAATTATTTGAAAACTGCCAAACAATTGGTCAGTATCCCAAAATGGACTGTGTTGAGAGCCAGACTGATCCAAGGCTATCTCAGAGGTCCCGATGAAAAGACAAAAGGAACCTAGTTCTGTGTTCTTGCTCAGGAGCTGACTTGGCAAGGCCAGCCTGGGACTGAGACCTGGGCCTCAAAGGAGTTAGCTTCCATTCCTGGGAACTTGCCTTCCCCCCCTGAGAAGACTGGGGGTTATCATTCCTGAGACAGTGTGTGCTCAGTCTGTACTGCTCTTGAGGCATCTTGGGCTCCCCTTCTCCAACTCTGCTTGATAAGCCTCATGCTGACTTTGTCCCACTGTATTATAGTTTCTGCTGACTCTGTCCCTTATCTCCTCTGGAAATAGTGTATAGGATGCTGTACTTTCTAATAAGCTTGCTAGGCATAAGGCATAGCTTGTGCAAGACCTCCTGCTCACAAACTTGATTACCTTCTTTATCTTCTAATATCCTGGTCCTCTCTCAGGACCCTGTCATTGAAGAATGAGGTCAGCAGTGTGTTGTTGTTGTTGTTGTTTTGCTTTGCAATCCCAAGAACCTAAATTTGGATCCCCTGATCCCCAGTAAAGGTCAGATGAGGCAGTGTGCAATCCCAGCACTCCTGCAGCAAGACGAGAGGAAAAGACAGGGATCCCAGGAAGTCTTCAGGCCGGCTAGTCTGCCCTAGGCAGCAGTGAACAACAGACCCTGTCTCCAACAGCACATGCACAAATGCAAAACGATATTAAGACATATTCATAGGTCTCAAACAGAACGGTGGCCCCTGGGCATTGAATCTGTCACACTCAATTGGTAAGTGGCCCCTAGTGGTTCCGTGTGTCTGATACTGTGGATGGTAGTATTCCAGGAACTGTGATGTGATATATTGCCTGTAAGGGGTCACTATTGTTCCTTTAGCATGGCCCTACCATCCCCTACCCCAATAGGTCCAGTATCCCTATTCTTCCCTCCTGAATACTGGTTCTCAATGGCTATTTTTCTAGTAGAAACCCCTAGAAACCTGAGGGGTTTCTAACCCCTCAGGGCTAGAGAGATGTAATCTGGCATGTTCTGGTGGAACACACCAATCAGATTGGTCCTGGATGGCCAGCACTCTCAGACCTTTGAGGGAAGATGCTCCTGAGGCCCAGTAGATGAGCAGCCATAGGGTGGAGCAGTAGCATCCTCTAGTGCCAAAAATTTTTTCCTCTACTCGCTTCTGTCTTTCTAGAGGGAAGTTCACTATCCAAGGCATGGTGATTGCTACTGCTGTTTGTGGGCCTGCATTTGCCTGAAATCTCTCCTGCTGCCTATAAGATCTGAGCCCAGTAACATAAATAACTGAAAAGCTAGCTGGCTTGGCTGGTACACTGATGCCACCATGACTTTCTGTTCCCCACAACCTTCAATTTAGTGATCAACTTCTATCCACACCATCAGTACAGGTTTCCTTACTCCCCTGCCTGCTCTGCTGAGCCAACCTGGTGCAGCAGACGGATGTGATACAGGCCTCAGCATCACCTCTCAGAGGCCAATGGGTCTGCATTTAACCTACAGCTCTGATCTGCCCAAGAGCCATTCAGAGCCCCCATCCAACTAACAGAGGAACATTCCCAATGCTTCCGCAGGTTAAAAACAACTCCAGGAGAACCAAGGCTCTGAATTTGGTTTGGTGGCTGAATACACTGAGAGCCAGAGATGCTAAGACCCAGGCCAGTATGTAAGTGAACAGGCTCATGTCACAGGGCTGTGATCTGACCCCTTTGAGCTGAAGCTGACCCCATGTCCAAAAGGCTGGCCATGTGAAGCCCCTGAAACTTGCATATTAAGCAATGATACTGATGAATCTTTCAACATCAGCCCCCTCTACCCCGTTCACTCTACCCCTTATAGAACAAAGGCAAGGAAACAGGAAAGAACTGTAGTAGCTTTCCCCAGAAGCAAGGACACATCTCCTTGGGACAAGAATATACATAGTTTTAAAGACACAAATTTACCATGGAACTTTTTATATAGACCAGGCTGGCCTAGAACTTGCAGAGACCTGTCTGTCTCTTCCTCCTGAATGCTGGAATTAATGGCATATGCTACTACATCCAGCTGGAACAAGAAACTTAAAAAAAAAACAAAAAAACAACAACAAAAAAAACAACTTACCTTTATTTTTATTTTTTTAATTTTTTAATTTTTTTTTTTTGGTTTTTCGAGACAGGGTTTCTCTGTGTAGCCCTGGCTATTCTGGAACTCACTCTGTAGACCAGGCTGGCCTCGAACTCAGAAATCTGCCTGCCTCTGCCTCCCAAGTGCTGGGATTAAAGGCGTACACCACCACGCCCGGCTCCTTTATTATTTTTAATCACATATTGGTATGTGTATCTGTGTACAAGTACATTGCCTACAGAGGTGTCAAAACCCTACAGCTAAAGTTATAGATGGTTGTGAGCCACCTGACATGGGCACTGGGAACTAAATTTGGGTCCCCTGGAAGAGCAGCAAGAGTTCCTAACTACTGAGCAATCTTGTCCCAGCCAGCCCTGGGACAAGAGTCTTCAATCCCATTCCAGCCTGGCTATTCTGAGGGGTTCACTACACAATCTTTCCACCGCTGGGACAGGCCCTCAATTGTGACCCGCAGCATCTGTGTCCAGTCGTCTCCTCTCCGCATTGGGATACAGCGCGTCTCCCTGTGCTCCAGGGCCAGGATCTCTGCGGGAGTCTCGGGAGTCAGCCCAGCCGCCTGGACTGCTTCTGGGAATTTGACTGCTGAGGCAGAGGCCAGGCAGCACCTGATGCTATTGGGGATGGGGTAGGACAGGAGAGAACAAGCATAAGGAGGGAAAGGAGAAGACAGAGGAAGGAGTACCAGGGGAAAGGTTAGGGGCAGAGTAGGGCAGAGAGCAGAGAGAGACAAAGACATGATTAATACCTGGAACTAGTTTATATAGTAAGCCTGCAAAGTATCCCAATAAAAACCCATCATCCCCGTCATGACCTGGGATGCAGTTCACACCTCTTCTAAGCACAGCTCTAGTTCTTGGGTACAGAACCCACCACGCCTACTGATGTCACTATCCTTAGTCTTGCATGCCCTGCTTGGAGGAGAGGCTTGCCTCCAGTGCCCCAGATTGCATTGCTGGTACCTGGACTGTCCACTGTCAGTCTGTTGGTAATGGTAGTTCACCGCTGTGGCCGAGTGGGGGCACAGTAGGTACTGGTTCTCCTCCCAGCAGCGGGCCATAGTCTGGGTGATAGCCTCATCAGACACGGACTCAGATGTCACTGCCTCTGAAAGCTGAGAGGTCACAGGGCAGGGGTGGATGTTGGTATTGGTGAATCACAGAAGGACAAGACCCCTGTTACCTAGCCACACCCACACCAGGAACTCACAGTAAAATCAATTCATGAGTTTTGAGCCAGTTACAGTTTTGGACCTACATAGCAAAAGGATTTGTAGAAGTTTTGGGTACATCTCGATATATTTAGCAGATGAATTAGCACACAGTCTTGCTCTACAGCCTGATACAAGTCATGGGTGCCCAAACATTTATGGCGTGAAAACTACCTTGTCAGCTCCTACTCTGCTTAGGAGCGCCTCCCCTGGGAAAGCTAGTACTCACAGACAGAGGACGACTCCCTTCTCAGGGCTCCTTGAGTGTGCTTGGTATGCTAGGTCAGTCTCTGAAGATGTTCTGCATGCTTACAACACAGCAAATGCCCTGCATGTACTTAATGGCATCAGAGGCCACATGGAGAATAGATTGTTTATACAGCTACTTCCTGGTTAGGATCAGAAATAGCAACAACTTTTCTCCTCCTCTTCCTCTTTTTCCTCCCCGCCTCTTATTCCTCCTTTTCCCAGTTCTGAATCTAAGGCTAAATGCATACCAAGCACGTGCTCTACCACCTTGATGCATCACTCAGTGTGATAGCTGTATTTTCTCTTTGTATTTCCAGCGCCCTAACATAGTTCTTGAACCACAGCAGATAGATAATATGAGTGGATGGATGAATAAATGAATGGAATAGTGAATGAACTAATGAATGCCCTTCCAGCATATACAGTGTCCTTAGAGTAGAGTAGGGGAGAAAATGAAGAAACATGGGGGGATATGGTGTCCAGTTGTTTTGTTTGTTTGTTTTTTTGGTGTCCAGTTTTAATGGAGGATCCCACTTACCTAAAGAGGAGGAATATTGCTGTCTGCACAAATCATGGGCCAAACAAACTAATGTTGAGCTTTGTCAAAGGCAGCAGAAGGCTGAAGAGATGGCTCCGCCATTCAGAGCACTAGCTGCTCTTGTAGAGGACTCAGGTTTGGTTCTCAGCACCCACACAGTGGTAACCATGTGTAACTCCCATTTTCAGGGAGATCTGATGTCCTCTCCTGGACTCCACAGGCACTGCATGCATGTGGCACATAAGCAAATAAACACTCATACACATTAAATAAAAATAATGAAAAGCTTTGTCTTTTTAAAGCAATATAGATTCTAAAAGAGAGAAGTCCCATTCTGGTCTCCAAGGGAATAGCCCAGCCCAGATAACTGTGTCTGGTTTTGGGAAGAACCCCTCAGGAGGAACACTAACTGTGGCCAATTATAACACATAAGAGATTAAGTTAAAGGAATTGGGTAGGCCGAAGTGGTAAATAAGGATCCTCTTCAAGTGGAAGACACTGAGATAAAGTCGGACTGTGAAAGCAAGAAGGAACACATTCTAGAAGTTTGTGTATCATCAGGCTTCACTTTATCTGTCTGTCTATCTATCTATCTATCTATCTATCTATCTATCTATCTATCTATCCATCCATCCATCCATCATCTATCTATCTATCTATCTATCTATCTATCTATCTATCTATCTATCTATCTATCCATCCATCCATTCAGTTGAGTGCTCTATCTGCATGTATGTCTGCAGGCCAGAAGAGGGCATCAGATCTCATTATAGAAGGTCATGAGCCACCATGTGATTGCTGGGAGTGGAACTCAGAATCTCTGGAAGAGCAGTCAGTGCTCTTAACTGCTGTCATTTTTCCAGGCCCCCATTCCCCTTGAATCTAGCTTTAATTAAATACTGGCCAGGAAGATGAACTCTGGCCAGGTCCACTTCTGGGTTCCCAGTGAATGGCCACCAGGCAATGCTTTCTAACCAGTTTCCTAAAGCAAATAAAACTTATTTATTAACTAAAGTTTCTCCCTTTCTAAAAGAGACAGAGACAAGGACAAAGGAGGGAGAGAAAGGTCAGCAGTGGCTATGGCTTCTGTCTGTACCTGAAGGGCAGAATGGCTTTGTCCCTGTACTGATGTTGTTATTATTGGACATTAACAACAATAATAAATAAACCTAGAAATAGTAACTGTAGGGAGCTGTGCATTCCCAACAGTATCTAAAGTGCCTACATTTATCTTTTGATCCAAATTTCTCAGCAACCTTATGAGACAGGGGCTCTTATCATCCTCTACAGATGAGGAAACTGAAGCACTGCAGTTATAAAAAACCAGCTTAGCATTTCTCAACTGACTCTCCTCACGCAGTCAGTGTTAACCGTGAAAGTTCCTGGCTCACAGACGATGCCCCAAAACCAGGTGTCCCTTTCCCTTTCTCAGGTTTCCAAACCCCAAGTCTGTCTTGTAGCTGTACCCATTCCTTCCTCCATGGGATGCTGTAGGAGGCACAGAAAGAGGTCTTCTGTGCTCACAGGTAAGTACCAGGGGAGCCTGGAATGTTAAGCACACGGTGTTGTTTCATGCAACAACTGCTGTCTAACTAGAAGGCTGGATGTAGACTTGTAGATTTGGTTATGAGCCTGGTGACCTTTGCTCTGTGTGGTAGAGACTTTTCTGGCACTGGCCCCAACCCCAGACCCTTCTCAGTCAACCTAAAGAACCAATCTTTATGGACTTTACAATGAGTTTTGGTGTATTTAGATCTGTTCTGTATGTAGCTTTCTTTATTCCTCAAGAAGATTTATATATGCTTTGTTGTGCACACAGGACTGAGTTAATCATCACAGAATAATGTTCACCATGTTGTGCTGTGCTTAAATATGCATAAAATAAATAAATATGCCACTAGAGGTCAGACTCTAGAAGTTTTAACCAACACTGCCTACTGAGTCCTGTTGAACAAAACTTGCTTTTTGCTTTTCTCGGAGGTCACTCCAACTGTGGAAATTGCAGAGACCCCTACAACTAAGCCCTTAGGGTATGGCTGATTACCAACCTTGTTATGTAGGTCCTTGGGTAGCTGCAGACTTTGGGTTCTTTCAAACTGTTCCATGAGGGCTCTTGTTGTTTGGCTGTCAGAGCCAGAGAGCAGCCAGAAGACCCTCTCCATGTTGTAGGGAACCTGAATGGAGAGTCAGAGTCCTAGGCACCCTCATTCCAACCCTCACCCAGTCCTGCCCCACCAACAGTCAGCCAGATCTGTTCTTCTCCCGGAGGCCCACCTGAATGTCCATAGCAGATGCCAGGGTTGTTCTGAGAACCTCACACAGAGAGAAGTCTCCCTGCTGGACAGTCCTGTGAATGATGTCGTTGCGATTCACTGCCACAACCAGACAGATAGGCAGGCCCATCTTCTGAGCAATGCACCCAGCTTGGGAACACAAGAAGGCCAAAGGATTTTTGAATAAAAGCAAATTTTTAAAAAAAACTTTTTGCTGTGTGAAATGAGAATGGAAGAGGGACATAGGAGGAGAGAAGAGGAAGAGAAGTCGCATGGTCACTGTGCCTTGTTCTATGTTTCAGCCACCTACCAGGGACTAACATACACTAAAGTTTTGTGAGTCAACCCCTAGCATCTTGAAGGTGCTATGGGCTGAAATGCCTTGCCCAAATCCTACCAATGTGCAGGGTCTAAGTCTTTGCCTTTCAGCTTATTTTAGGAAGATGACTGATGTTCACTGCTGATACGCAAGGCTAGTGACCCACAAGCTTGTAGGGCTTCTCCTGTCTCTGTCACCTTGCCGTTGGGACACTGAGATTACAGATATGCACTACCACATCGAGTTTTACGTGGGCTCTAAGGATCCAAATTCAGGTCCTCAGACTTGTGTGGCAAACACCGTACCTACTGAGTCCTCTGGTTAATTCCCTACTTTTTTTGGAGAGAGAATTGTTTTTATAAATACCACACTTAATTTTGGAAAGCCCATTCACACTCTTAAGTCACTTGATCCTCATGGAAGCATTACAATGTCCTTCAGTAATGAGGAAAATTGGACGCACAGGAGGACTCAAAGACTTAAGGTCAAACAGGTCCTTACAGAGAAATCCGAGATGGGAATGTCCTCCACAGGTCTTGCCCATGTGTTTATTTGTGCCAGGTGCTATATAGGTGGCATCGCTAGCTGGAAGGTGACATGAAAGGGAAGCACACTGGGTGTCACCCTCTGAGTAGTGAAGATAGCCCCCTTCCTTGCCTAGCTACCAGCACACTGTCACCTCTATCTTCCTATAAGAAGTCAGGAAGTCTCCTGACCACTTGGATGCTTTTCTCATCTCACCCACTCTGTCCCTGGAGCCTTGAGAAGCAATGGCAGGGACATAGCTACCAGAAACCCTAACACCACTGCCTCCTTGAGAGACGGAAAAGATGTGGACTCCAGCCTGCCTGGGCTGTCAACCTGGCTCATTACCAACCAGTGTAAACAGAGGCAAGCTAACTTGTCTTTGTGTCTGGTTCCTCACTCTAAAACAGTAAGAATAGAACACGTGGACCCTGGATACATCTACAGAGTCTTCCTCTGCATCTACAGAATCAACTGATCATGAATCAAAACTATCCAAAATAAGGTATGGTGATACACTCTATGTTCCCAGCATTTGGGAAGTTGAGGCAGGAGGATGGAGAGACTATTAAGGGTAGTCTAAGGGCCTTAGGGCAGCCTAAGTTACATAGTGAGATCTTCTCAAGAAAAAAAAAAGGCATTTGTATTAAACGTGATGAGATTCTTTCTTGCCATTATTAGCAAAAACAGAATGGCTATTTAGATAACATTCACTTATTGTATTAGTTATTCGATATCATTTTGAGGTGATTTAAAGTACATATGTGTAAATACATAGGTTATATGCAGACACCATGACAATTTACACAGGGACTTGAATCTCTGCAGATTTCAGTGTCTGCAGGGGTCCTAGAACTAATTGTCCATGCACACAGGAGACAGCTGTAATGTTCTAGTCCCATGAAATTGTTAACCCAGGAAGAGCACTTAGAGCAACATCACCTGGTGTATATATAATTAATGCTTGAGAATGTTCATTAGTATTTGGTGTGGGGACATCACTTGCCCTGTTCAAGGGTAATGTGCACCCTCAGTCAGACTTGTTCCTCACAGGCAGCTCTGAGCACGCGATCCGCTGAGGACTTGAGTCTGAGAAACTCTTAACAACCATTCAGCTAGTAAAGGGCAGAGCCAGGGCCTGATTCCTGATGCCAGCGCCCTTGCTGTCTCACACGGTCCCTGGGTAGTGAAAACACTGTGTCATGGCACGAGGCGGGTGCCCCTCAGCAGGCAGTGGGTGGAGCTGGGAGTCAAGTGCAAATTTAAGCAAAGGGCACTGAGCTATGTTTGGTGGCTGAGCCTTGAGTTCTGTCTACTAGAAGTTGTGCAAGCACAGGCAAAGGTACTGAAACTTCCCAGGATTGAACTCTCAGTCTCTCTGGGTGCTTTTTGGAAAGTCCATTTGCATCCCAGGGTCTCCTTACCTGCAAGGTTACCCCCAGCTCCCGTCGGCACTACCACCTCCACTGTGGGCAGGGGGTGCATGTCCAAGGACGGTGTACACTGGAAATAAGCGAAGAAGTAGTGTGCCATCTGCACCAGGACCCGAGACCAGTTGATGGAGTTCAAGCTCAACACGTTGTGCCTCTGGACAAAGGCCACATCAGCAAACACGGCCTTGATGGGTTCGTCAAGCTCATCGCTGTT
The DNA here is from genome assembly GCF_978045245.1 of Mus caroli. Classification (NCBI taxonomy): domain Eukaryota; kingdom Metazoa; phylum Chordata; class Mammalia; order Rodentia; family Muridae; genus Mus; species Mus caroli. The sequence continues at coordinate 78,133,658 of NW_028227262.1, read as the reverse complement.
TCCTTCCACTGCCAGGGGTGAGAGAAGCGGGTATCTCTCAGCACCAGAAGCTCCTGGCACTCACTCCCAGCTTGGGGGCAGGGAAGCCCTTCCAGGTTCCGCCCATCCTCTGCCATCGCCAGGGGTGGGGGGCCCTCCCAGGCTCCGCCCATCCCCCCCCCCCCCCCCCCCCGGCTAGTTTAGCCTCTGCTTCCTTCACTTTGACGTGTTTTATTTAGCCTGGTTATTTAGCCTGGCTTTCCAGGCTCCGTGTAAACTCCTTAGGGATTGAATCCAAGTCTCTTGTTCTTGTGACCCTAAGTATTTGTCCTCACTTGGGAGAAAAGAAAATGTGACCAGAACCATTTCTAATGGTCTTGCATTCTATAAAGTCAGATATAAAATGTCAACCTTCTGAGATACTGGGAAAAGAATTCTCCCTGTATTCCAAGCCTTCACTGTTCTGCAAAGAGTATGTCTTTCTGGAAGGAAGGAGACTGTTTATACAACAGACCCCTACTGGGCCTGGGGGAAAATGGTCACTTCTCCCCTGTGGGTGAAGTGTAGGTGTCCTGGTCCCTGCTCCTATGTGCTAGGTAAGTTTGCTTCTGCAGAAGTTCTCTCTGAAGTTAGGTATGTACATTGGTTTAATTTATGGGATGAATTATTGGGTAAACTATTCACTAGTTTAACCTATCAGCACCCCAGTCTAGCTGCCTCAGTAACTGTACCAGTATTGACCCTTACCTGATACCTGTATCTAATTCTCCAATTGGATCCATACCTCAAGCAGGGGTGGGGGTGGGGGGTGACTATGAGGGGAAAGTACCAAGACAGCCATTGGGGGTGTAAAGCTTTCTCTTCTCATCACTATAATGCAGCAATACAGATGGGAGAGCAGCTGTAACCCCAATCAATCTGATTCAGTAGTGGTGGCCCCATTCCTTTGCCAAGGTCAAGCCAATCTGTGCCTGGCAAGCCCATGAAGTCAGAGTTCAGTCCAAGTTGGACATGTGAGAAGCTCAGGCCACTGAGACTCAGGATGGTTGCCGGGGTGCTAGAGAAATGGCCACTGCCTTTAAGGAAGTTTACTACAGGAAAAGGGAAACTTGGTCACCTCAAGTCTTCATACTGTGACTGAGGAAGGAACCTAGGATTGAGGAGGGCAAATTGGGAAGTACTTGGGTTCCTGATCGTAATGTTGAGTCTCAGAACCAACCAAGTGACAGCCAACTCCACCCCTGGACATCCCAGTTATAGAAGCTATAAACTGTTCTTTCAGATAGTCTCAGTTGGATTTTCTGTTAATTCCAGTTTAAAAAACTATAACCAATAAGCATCCAGAGTCTACTAAGTACTCGATGCTTAGGGATCACACAGTGTACATGGAAATTGCTACTTTTATAAACCCAGTGGCCGAGTAAGACACTTTTATATTGCTATTAAAGATACTTTGACAGAAGCAACTTGTAGAAGAAAGATATTTGGGGCTTACAGTTTCAGAGGATTAGAGTCTAAGACCAATTAGAGCTATGAACATGGAAGCAGGAAGGCAGTCATGGTTCTGGAGCAGTAGCTGAGAACTTTATTCTTATCCAAAAGCACAAGGCACAGAGAGCTAACTGGGAATGGCTATGGGTTTTTCAAAGTTCACTCCAGTGACACAACTCTATCAAGGCCACATCTAATCCTTCCTAAGCAGTTCCGCCAACTGGGAGCCAAGCACTCAGATATATGAGACTATGGGGGCCATTCTCATTTAAATTACTACATGAGACTCCCAGAATCCCATGGGCGTGTGGCCATATCATAATGCAAAATGCTTTTAGTCCAACTTCAAAAGCCCTCATGGTCTATCAGTCTCAAGGTTGTTGAAAGATCTCAAAGTCCAATAAGGCAATCTCTTAGCTATAACTTGCTGTAATTTTTTTTTAAGTATGTACTTCCAACATACAATGGCATAAGCCTGGCACATACCACATGAAGCCTGGAAACCTGAGTTTGATCTCTGGTGACTGTATCAAGGTAGGAGGAAAGAATGACACCCCCCCCCCCAAAGCTATCCTCTGACCTCCATGTGGTCATGTGTCACATGACCTCCATGTGGTCAGGTGTCAAGTGCCTTCCATGTGGTCCCTGTGTCATGTGACCTCCATGTGGTCATGTGTCACAGGCGTGCATCTACTCATCACACATACAATAATAATGATGATGAATTAATAAAGCTTAAACTCAGCATCCATGTGTCCCACTCCTACTCCTTGAGTTCACAAAGGGAAAACATCTTTCCTGTTAGCCCCTGAATATACACACATCCTCTTAATAGTCACAACTGAAGCCTCTAAGAATGTGATCAGTACTGCTTACAAACAAATTGAACTATTTTCTTGATGCACAGACCATACACAGAACAGAAACACCTTAGCTCTAGCAATAATGATGACATGTTAGACTCATCAACAACCACAAAGCTGCCACTATTTCATAGCTGAGTGATGTTCTCCAGCCTCAGGTGAAGATTCTATTCATGCCCTTAGATGAAAGTCCTCCAGAACATCTTGTACAAGGCAAGAGGAGGACTAGAGAACAAAAAAAACCCAGTTCTTGACTTTGATGCTAGGACTTAGAAAGGTTGGCACACGGGAAACAGCTGGGTCCTCGGGAGCCTGAATATTGTTCATTAAAGTCTAACAATGACCAAAGGAAAATGCAGCCAGATGTGGGCAATTACCAAGGCACAGACTTTACACTGGAACGTGCATGTGCTTGCCAAAGAAGAGCAGAGGGATTTCCTCTCGGCTTTTGAGAAAACAAACCAAGGGCATTCATGCCGCTCTGATGACAAGACTTCTTTGCATTGTTTGAACTGCTCATCAGCGTTGATCTGTTAACATAAAAATATCCTCTCTGCAATTTGTTTTAGTTACCATTCTATTGTGAAGAGACACCATGGTCACAGCAACTTATAGAAGGGATCATTTAGTTGGGAGCTTGTTGACACTTTCAGCGGGTTAGTTCTTGATCATCATAGCAGGACGCATGGCAGCAGGCATGCTGCTGCTGGAGTCATAGCTGAGAATTTACATCTGATCCACAGACAGAGGGTGGTGTAAGGGGCGATTGGGTCTGGCTTGAGCTTTTGAAATCTCAAAACCCACCCCCAGGACACACCCTCCAACAAAGCCACATCTCCTAATCCATCCCAAAGAGTTCCACTAACTGGAGACCAAGCATTCAAACATATGAGCTGATGAAGACCACTCTCATTCAAACCACCACAGGATTATACTAGGGCCCAGGCCAGTTGTAGAAGAAATTTTACTTTTTGTATTTATCTATTTTTAAGTTTATTTTATGTTATGCATATGGGCATTTTACCTGAATGTATGTCTGTGTACCACATGTATACAATGCCCATGCAGGCCAGAAAGGGACGTCGGATCCTGCTAGAACTGCAGTTACAGACAGTGGTGAGCTGCCATGTGGGTGCTGGGACTAGAACCCTGTCCTCTACGGGAGTAGCCAGTGCTCTTAACCGCTGAACCATCTCTCTAGCACCTTATATGTATCTATTGCTAGAACATTTCCTGTGTTTCAAGTGAGTTATTTAAAAAAAAACATGCAAGCATGACCAAAGTATGTAAAACCTCAACCAAGACCCCTACATCTCATTTCTTGTGCCTCTCCTTGCAGCTCAGTGAGGCCAAGCAGGGTGAAAGGTGAAAATAGAGCCACGGCTCCACCCAGACTCCCCTGTCCACTGCTGCCAATCTCTGAAGGATGAAGCATTTTCTATTCACCTCCACTATCAGTCTCCTAACCACTAGGTATCTGGTGCAGCATGAAATGCATAGTTTTCTCCTTTCTCCAGTCACAGAATGCTATTGTTCCTATGACAAAGCTGAAGTCTTCATCATACGACTAGCCATAATGGAACTGGTAGTAGGCAGCACCAGGTGGCTTCCTATTGTAATACTTGACCCAGTTGTCTGCATGCATGGCCTAGCTGTCTGCCCTCTAAGGAAGGACATGGACTGCCAACATGCACTGACACATTCTCTCAACTATGAAACATGTTTGTGCCCTCAACATTTCTGAAACCCTGGAACTGAGCACGTTGCTTAGCTTACGAGATGGTTCTGCATGTCTGACTCCATGTGACATTGGCAAGTGGGAACTTCACAGAGGTAGCACGGACAGACACTTGAACCAGCTCTAACAGTTCAACACAGTGAATGCGGGTCTAAAGCCATGCCAGTTAGTGTGGAAGACTGTGAAGCCAGGAACCTGCCCAGAGCTAAGCCAAGGCACCTCAATACATGACTAGCCCTACCTATGAAAGCAGCCATTCGAGCTGGACCACACACTCCCTGCACCTACCTCCAAACACATGAACGTTCTCCTTTAACACCGTTGTCATCTGGAGCTCCTGGATCTTTGAACAATGGCCTTTGGGCAACAGAACAATAATGTCCACATTCTTGGATCCTTGAACACTCTCAATGGCAGCACTTCCCGTGTCCCCAGAAGTTCCTAGAAGGGAGACACCTCCCTTTAGAACAAGGAGAATAAAGAATAAAATGACCTTAAAATATTGGTGCCCAATGCAGCAACACTGGCTTTCAAATACTTGAAAGATCGGTGCTGAGCACTTAGCCCAGGGTCGTTGGATATGCTGATAAAATCAGGACATTAACAAGTATACTGGACACCTAAAAATATCATTGCAGAAGAGTCCATAGCCTCTAGCAGTCTGAGGAAGGGATCTGTGATAGTTAATCTTGTCAACTTGATGGTGTTAGGATCATCACAGAAACACACCTCTGGACACCTCTGTAAAGGCATTCCCAGAAATGATTGACTGAAAAGGGAAGACCCTGGCACCACCCTGTGAGCTGTGGTCCTGATGAAAAGAAATCAAGAACGAAATCTGAACACCAGCATCAATGTTCTCTGCTTCCTGACTGTAGAGACAGTGTGACCAGATGCCCCAAGCTCCTGTCACCATACCTTCAGTGCCATGGTGACCTGCACTCTCAAACCTCCTTCATTAAGTTGTTCTTGTCTTGAGAAAAAGAGAAAAGTAACTAAGACAGAATCTGTGACAGAAAAACAGGTCAGAAACCCTCTAAAAAAGTAATTCTCAACCTTCCTAATGCTGCGACTCTTCAGTTCAGCTTCTCATGTAGTGGTGACTTCCAACTGTAAAATTATTTTCATTGCAACTTCATAACTGTAATTTTCTACTATTATGAATTGTAGTGTAAATATCTGTTTTCTGATAGTCTTAGGCAACTCTGTGAAAGGATCTTTTGCCCCCATCCACAAATGGGTTGCAACCCACAGGATAAGAACTGCTGCTCTAGAAAAACTGATAGCATAAGCCTTAAAAGATTCAATCAAAGGTATATCCTGCATTGGTGTCCTCCAACTGGAGGGCTAAAAACTCCTGCTCCCTCCCAACACCCACCCACAACAATGGTGACATGGTTCTTCTTCTTCTCCAGGAAGTACTGCAGGAACTGTGCTGTGCAGGACAGGGACAGGTCCTTAAAGGCATATGTGACCCCATGCCACAACTCCAGGATGTTCAGTCCATTCTTCAGCTTGCATAGATGGACCACATCTCTGTGGCGGAATCTGCTGAAGGCTCGGTCAATCAGATCTGTGAGGGTAGAGGTTGGACAGAAGGTGATGGTATTAGCTCTTCAAGTTTCACCTCTGCCTCTGTAATCTTTAATGTTTATCTCCCATTGTCAACTAAAAAGCCTAGAAAGTCTGATCTTAAGTGATACACAGGAACAGGATTGCATGGGTCTAGAAAAATCTGGGAGGGCGTGTATTCAACTGCTCAGACATTCCTCTTTAGAAGCCCCAGACACCAGAACTAGCTCTAGAACATGTCTAGTTTTCATTTTGTATACTTCTTTATTGAGTCTTTTTATTTTTATTTTATTTACCCTATGTGAACGGGTGTTTTCCTGCTCGTATGTATATGCACCATATGTGCACAGTGCCTGAAGAGGCCAGAAGAGAGAGACAGACCACCTGAAGCTAGAGTTACAGATGGTTATGAGCTACCATGTGGACGCTGGGAACTTAACCCAGGTCCTCTGGAAGGGCAGTCAGTGCTCTTAACCACTGAGCCATCTCTCCTGTTCCTATAACCATGCATTTCAGTAGAAGATCAAGTCATAGAACAAATAAACCAGTTTCAACCTCCTAATTTTCTTTCCCAGAGATGAAAGTTTCAAAAGCCAGTGCCATTACCAGTGAAATCTCCCTCCCTGTCTCTCTCTGTCTCTGTCTGTCTCTCTGTGTCTGTCTGTCTCTCCCTTATGCTTGTAGATCAAGATGTAAGCTCTCAGCTACTGCTTCATAGCCTACAGCCATGCTCCTCACCATGATGGTCATGGACTCTAACCCTCCAAAACTGTAAGCCCCAAATAAACTCTTTCCCCCCCATAAGTTGCCTTGATCATAGAGACTTATCACAGCATAGAAAAATAACCAAGACACACCCAAACCTATTGAACCAGAGTCTGCCTTTAATTTGAGATTCTCCAGGGAAATTCATTTAGCCCTAAAACTTGAGACAACCTGTCCCAGGACATCCAGCAAGACAAGGTAGTAATCTAGGTGTCTTGGTGACTGAGGGAGACATTCATCAACACTCAAGCATTTGGGATGACTGGAGGAAGGGCAAAGGAACTGAAGAGTCTACTTCTGAAATTCTAGAATCAGGAAATAATCTTACAAGGTTTGAGAAAGGCAACTAGGGATTTTCTAGGGGTTGGGTAATGAATTTACAACTCAGGGAGGAAGTGTGTGGCGCTGAGCTGGGGTTGGGGTGGTCCTCACCATTTAAGTCATGTCTTGGAATAAGCTCCAGGCCAATGAAGAGAGCACACAGCTCCTTTACCAGGCTGCGATAGGACAGCGTGCTCCAGTGACGCAGGGTCTCTTTGTCCAGCCTAGGGAGCTCCTCTGGCATATAGAGGCCCCCATCTGGTGCATAACCAGAGAAGAGGGCCCCCTCAAAGTTGACCCGTGGGGCCATTCCCCGGGTGCTAGTGTACCACATGGTCCTGGAGGCCTGCAAAGAGAGAGTCCCAGAGGCAGCTGGTCTTCAAGCTCCCAGCACCCCACAGGAAGAGGCTAAGTATACGGAGTCCTCTGACCTATCCTCAGAGCCACCACTCACTGGGATATGTATCTCAGACATGGTGATGGCAGCCCTAACCTGAGTCTCAACTCAGCTTTGTCAAGTCTGGCGTAAATCATGATCCTTCTGGTCCAAACAGACAATTCCACTGAGTGTCCTACCTTGAGGTGTGGGTATTGGAGTCTGCTGGGCAAAGAGAGTCACAGCTCTAACCAGTAACAAAGAAAACCTTGGAATGGAGAAAGATCACATCAATAGCAGGTAGCTGCCTTTTGACGGGCTTCTTGGTAAAGGAAAGACCAGAACACCTGACTGTCAAATGCTGGTGTGAATGTGGGGAGAAGGGAACATTTATTCACCATTGGTGGGAATGCAAAGTGGTTTAGACACTATAGAAGTTGGTGTGGAGGGTCCTCAAAAAGCTTGACATGGATCTATCATATGATCTAAATAAACCCACTCCTGGCCACATTCCCAAAGGACTCTATATCCTCCTATAGAGATGTTTGCTCACTCATGATCATAGATGTTCTACTCACAATACCCAGGAAATGGAGACAACCCACATGAATGGATAACTGGGAGTCAGTTTTCTTCAGGCTCTCAGAGGCTACACACACTCCAGTAGATGGCCACACACCCAAGTACTAAATGATCTCAGTGGGGGGTTTTTGTTTGTTTGTTTTTAAGCAAGAGACCACATAAAGTTGGGAGGGGACGGTGGGGAAGAATCAGAGGGCACAGAATAGGAATCAAAATACATTACATACATGTATGCATTATTTTTTTTTTAAACTCAAGACCCATGTCCCAGGAAACTCCTTAGTCCTATACATATGATGGTTGGGCGGTATCACCAATAACTATTACTCTATCTTGCAGCCTAATTTAGAAGGCTAGCAGTAGAGCCTGCATACTGTCTTTGAAACTCTCTAGCCATGGCTAATTAACTCTGGCTACCTGGCATGGATTCAGTTATGATCATTTGAATGAGACAGAGATTACAGCAGAGCTTATAGTTTCCATGGTTAAACCTGTCAACTTGACTACACATAACTTCCAATTTAGGCGTTTCTGCACCCCTGCCCATAAGAAGGGGAAATCTGACATTGACCGAGAAGAATATTAGTTTCCCTTTCCTTCCCTTTGGCCTCCCCTGACCCTGCAGATGGAGCCCAGGCCTATCCTAGGCAATTGCTCTGCCACTAAGCTCCACCTCCAGGCCTGAAGTCGTGGCTTCCTCCTCCAGATCTGTGACACTTGTGGGTCCACAGTGAGCTGCCACACACCACTCTGTTGCCTACAAATGCATGTGCGTTCAGCTTAGAAGCAAGGCTGTCCTAAATTACTCACCAGGCAGGTCCCACCTTTTGGCATTGCAACATGACTTTGCTATCTACAAAGTTCAGGCCTCAGAATGGTGCCGTCAAGTTATAAGAGCAAGTGATAAATGAAATCAAACAATGTTTTAAGTAAGCTTAGAATTTTGTTTTGGGCCTCCCCATTCATAGCTATCCTCAGTCACATGCATTAGGCATGCCCGAAACCAAGAATATTATTAAATAGAACCAGGGTGGATAATGTAATGCTGGGCAATGGGTATAAACAGAAATGACGTTAGGAATCTGGGACATTCCGTCAGCCCACACAGGAGTCCATGACATGGGACATAAGCATAGCAGCTCAGCAGGCAGAAGCAGGGCCAGAAGGTCAAAGGCTTAGCAGTGCCTTCAGTAACCACAGGGAGTTCTGGAATGCTGTGGGCAACGTTAGCGCCTAAGCAAACTGCCCTGGAATCCTTGCTGCATAACGTTTCTTGACCTGACTAAAGGAAATGCAGCCAGAGAGTTCTACTGATCAAAGGGCTGGGGGTGCCGGGACAGGGCAGAAGCAGGTGGAGCTATAAGGAACATTTTCCCAAAGCCCTGTCCTCGGTCCTCGGTAGAATGGACCACATGATACCCGGGCACTGAGGTTGGGGATTCTGCAACTCAAGAAAGACGTGAACAAGGCCCAGAGGCGAGAGCCCGGCTTGAACTCAGCATGTGCCAGAATAAGAAGATCGCTTGATTAGCCAACAGTCCTAAGCTTCTCACAGGATTAAGGGCTGTCTCGGTCGGTTCTGAAAGATCACTTCAAGGGATAGCGCAGAAAAAGCTACAGGAAACAGCTAATGACTTTTTTTTTTTTTTTTTTTTTTTGACTGTGTGTGAGGGCTCTGGACTCAGATCTCCGCTGTACTTTACTGTGATAATTTGTGATAATTACTTTTTGGAACGTTTCTGGATTTTATTCCAGAGCGGAGACAGGGCAATAACCACGATAAATAATAATAACAGTAATCCCGCCTTTGGGGCGGGATTCGGCGCGGCGGTGGGCGGAGGTGGGGAGGCGTGGAGACTTGCCCCTAGTGGCAGATCACTAATCCTGGATTGAAGTTTAAAGCAAGGCCTGGGAGGGCGGGCGGTGTACACCGCTGGCGAGCTCGCCGAGCCCTAAGACCCCATCCCCACCCTCTGAACACAGAACACTGTCCTGAGTTGCCGAGTTATTCCCACACTGCCGAACCCTGGCTGCAGAAGAAAAACATGACAAATCCTCCACCCGCGAGGGCTGCTAGGGCTGTTGGGGCTGCTGCCATCATAAGGCCCCAGCTGGCTTTAAAACGGTGGCCCGGAAGCCAAGCTGAGCTACGGGACCAGGACAGCAGCCAGAAATCTGACGTGTCACCGTGGAGAGCGCAGGGTGGGGGGCACACAGCAGAGGACTGGGCGAGGTTACCGTAGGGGCGCGAAGCTGCCTGGCGACCCGAGTCCAGTGGGAGACGTGCACAGCTCTGACTTCCCTGAGCCGGAGGTTCTGAGTTTAAAGCCAAAGCTGGGGAGGAGCTCCTACAGAGGGCGGAGGAGGGGGAGTGGAGGAGGGACTTGGGGGAGGGGTAGAAGAAGACAGAGCTTGGAAGACAGGAGTAGGGGGGTCGGGGGGGGGGGGGGGGAACAAGGCAGACACCGGAACACTAGCCTTTGTGTTCAATGAGTGACTTTCAGGCTCTGGATTCTCTTTTAGACTCATGATCTTCGCTGAGACTCAATAGAATAAAAGACATTTTGTTCTGTTTTTATTTGTTTGTTTACTTATTGAGAGACCTGTCTCTATGTAGCTCTGGCCACTCAGGAGATTGTATGTAGACCAGACTGGCCTTGAACTCACAAAGAGATCTGCCTGTCTTTGCACATCCCTTTCCTAACTCCTCCACAGAGTGCTGGGATTAAAAGCTTTGTTTTGTTTTTAGATGAGAAATCAGAGGGCAATGTGGGAAGAAGGGCTTAGCCTTCCACCCTACTTCCATCCTTTGGCTTTCAGGATTCTGGTTTACAAAAATCCAAGAGCCTGTGTCAAAATCCACCAGATTGAGTGCATCATTTAGCTAAAAATTCTTAATAGAACAATACTATCTATAGAAGCGTAAGTCTGACTCAGTTTCCCCCTGCCCTTCCCTTTCTCAATGTTCTCCCCCCTTCTTCATGGAACCTGATTATACAGTAAAGGATGATCTTGAAATCCCGATCTTCCATCTCCATCTCCTGAGTGCTGACATCACAGACTTGTGTCACCAACGCCGGGAATCGAAGCAGAACTTTGTGTGGGCTCAGCAAGCACCTTACCAGCGGAGCTGCAGTCCCAGGCCCTAATTTATTTTTCAGGGAGGGGAAAAAAGCAAGAATTTGGGGAATTTTTTTCTCCAAACATGATCAAATGTCCCAGGATTTACATTCACGCTCCAAGATAAGCATAGGTTTGAAGATGGACCAGACAGGAACAGTCTAAGATTTATTCTTAGCCCTGGCCTTGGCCTGGTCTTTGCCTGTCTCCTTCCTCCTCTTGAGGCCTCTGCTTATTCAAGTTGCCTGCTGTCTAATCCTCCCCTACACAGGCCATCCACTAGGCAACAGTGCATGAAGCTGCCCCTGAGTAGCCAGCTCAGTCTTCTGGTAGGAGGCACTGAGAGACTGTCCCTGCTCAGGGTATGGGATAGGCCTTCTGAGGACAAAACAGGGCCAGGAGCTTGCCATAGAGTTGACAGAGGTCAGAGGCACCAACCTATTGAGGGATACAGGTCAGCCATGGACCTTCTCCAACGTGTTTCTGTGCTTTCCATGAGGTGCATTTAATCATTCAGAAGCCAGGAAAACTGGGACTCACAAAAGTCAGCAGTGTTTGCTACAGTGTTCCCAAAGAAATCTTCATGAATATCCAAGGACAGCCTCGGCATCCACAGGGCTCTTCCAGCTCCCTGCCTGGCTCAGGCAGCCCTACAGGACAGCACTATCCTTGGGGCCCAGAGGAAGCCCAAAGTTCTTCTGTGAAGTGTACTTTGACTTCTCACTAAGGAGAGGAGCTAATGGCTGGAGACAACTGAGTTAATCATTAGGGGGTTACTGCCTGGGACGTTCAAGACAGGAATTCCAGGAAGAAGGCTGGACTTTGAGAGCAGGCTGCACAGTAAACTGTGCTGTTCATATTCTATATCAGAGCCATAAATGAGTTTCTTCCATTTTTCTTAAGTCTTCTATCTATCTATCTATCTATCTATCTATCTATCTATCTATCTATCTATCTATCTATCTATCATCTATTAAAATGCAGTAATAATATCAAATAGACTAGAGCTGGAGATGGGAGCAGTTCAAAACACTGGCTGCTCTTCTGGAGTTCAGTTCCCAGCACCCACCAGGCAGCTCAGAACCGTCTGTAATTTTAGATGAAGGGGACCTAACTCCCTGTTTCGACCTCCATCAGTATCAGGCATGCAAGCATACCTGCAGGCAAAACACTCATACACATAAAATAATAAAAAATAAAAATATATTCGGACTAAGGCATTCTTTTTATTGTTCATTTTATTTATTTACATTTCAAATGTTATCTCCCTCCCCTGTTCCTCCTCTGCAAACCCCCTAGCCCATCCCCCTTCCCCCTGCTTCTATGAGGGTGCTCCCCCACCTATCCTCCCACTCCCACCTCACCGCCCTAGCATTCCCTTACACTGGGGCATCAAGCCCCCACAAAATCAAGGGGCTCTCCTCCCATTGATGCCAGATAAGGCCATCCTCTGCTACATAAGCGGTTGGAGCCATGAGTCCCTCCATGTGTACTCTTTGATTGGTGGTTTAGTCCCTGGGAGCTTTGGGGAGTCTGGTTGATTGATTTTGTTTTTCTTCCAATGGGATTGCAAACACCTTCAGCTCCTTCAGTCCTTCCCCTAACTCCTCCATTGGGGTCCCTGCACTCAGTCTGATAGTTGGCTGCATGCATCCGTGTTTGTATTGGTCAGGCTTTGGCAGAGCCTCTCAGGAGACAGGTATACCAGGTATACAGGTATGTTCAGCAAGTGCCTCTTGTCATCAGCAATAGTGTCTGGGTTTGGTGTCTGGAGATGGGATGGATTCCTAGGTGGGGCAGTCTCTGGATGGCCTTTCCTTCAGTCTCTGATCCACTCTTTGTCCCTACATTTCCTTTATACAGAGCAATTCTGGGTTAATATTTTTGACATGGGTGGATGGCCCCATCCCTCAACCAGGGCTGTGCCTAACCTCTGGATATGGTCTCTACAGGTTCTCTCTTCCCTTTTTTGGGTATTTCAGCTAATGTCATCTTCACTGGGTCCTGGGAGCCTCTTGCTTTCCTGGCATCTGGGACTTTCTAGTGGCTATCCCAGGTCCCCATCCCCCACTGCTACACATCTCCATTCAATTTCCTGACCCTCCTTACTTCTCCCCAGTCTCCTCCCACACCTGATCCTGCCCCAGTTTTTCCATCGCCCTCCTCCTTGCCCCCTAGGTCCCTGCCTCCCTCTACCTCCCCTGATTATGTTGTTCCCCCTTCTAAGTAGGATTGAAGCATCCATACTTTGGTCTTCCTTCTTCTTGAGCTTCATATGGTCTGTGGGTTGTATTGTGGGTATTCTGAGCTTTTTTTCCTAATATCCACTTATCAGTGATTACCTACCATGTGTGTTCTTTTGTGTCTGGGTTACCTCACTCAGGATAATATTTTCTAGTTCCATCCATTTGCCTGAGAATTTCATAAAATCATTGTTTTTAATAGCTGAGTAGTACTCCATTGTGTAAATGTACCACATTTTCTGTATCCATTCCTCTGTTGAGAGCCATCTGGATTCTTTCCAGATCCTGGCTATTATAAATAAGGCTGCTATGAACACAGTGGAACATGTGTCCTTGCTATATGTTGGAGCATCTTTTGGGTATATTCCCAGGAGTGGTATAGCTGAGTCCTCCTGTAGTACTATGTCCAATTTTATGAGGAACCACCAGAATTTCCTGAACAGAACACCAATGGCTCAGACTCTAAGATCAACTACAGACAAATGGGACCTCAAAAAACTGAAAAGATTCTGTAAGGCAAAGGACACTGTCATCAGGAAAAAACAGCAACCTACAGATTGGGAAAAGATCTTTACCAAGCCTACACCCCATAGACGTCTAATATACAAAATATACAAAGAACTCAAGAAGTTAGACTCCAGAGAACCAAATAACCCTATTTAAAAATGGGGTACAGAACTAAACCAATGTATTCTTCTTATTGGCAACCACGCCCCAAACAGATCAAGTAAAATTAGATATAGCACTTCACAGGCTGTCAAAACTGATTTCAGTTCTGAGGCCACACACATAATTAAAAAAGAAAACAAAACAAAAACTTTAAGAAAAACTTCAAGACAACAAAAGAGAATGGAAAGAAACCACAAGATTCAGAATAATTAATCAGGGCTGGAGAGATGGCTCAGTGGTTAAGAGCACTGACTGCTCTTTCAAACGTCCTGAGTTCAAATCCCATCAACCACATGGTGGCTCACAGCCATCTGTAATGGGATCTGATGTTCCCTTCTGATGTGTCTGAAGACACCTATAGTGTACAATGTATATGAATATAGTGAATAATGTATATGAATATATTAAATAAGGCTTTTTAAAAATTAAGCATTTTTAAGTAGTGTATTTTGCTTTTATTCCCAATGTGAATGGCAAACCTGTGCAGAACCCAGACCTTCTTTCACGTGGTGGTTTGAGAAGGCTAGACATCAGCATGACTCCAAAGGGGAGGGGAAGCTGCTGTGACCAGGGTTCACTGCTTCTCTGTCTCTCATTTCTTGGACTCTTCTTTCAGTTTCTAATAAGCCATGGTAGTCTTGATTGCGTTGTTCCCCATTGTAGTTCCTTGGTGATGTCTGCAGTCTCAAAGGTCAAGGCTAACCCCTCCCCCTCCACACCACCCCTCCCTCCTCTGCCCTGCACAACAGGTGGCTTGGGGCCACTGCAGAACCAGAACCTGAACTTTCCAACATAAGCATCAGCAATCGTCTCCTGCTCATACAGTTGAATCTGTAATTTCAGAACATCTCGAGGTAATTCCTGGAACCCCTGTTCATCTCCTGCACAAGCTAGGAAACCCCATCTGCCCTCCTTCTCCCAAACCCTCCCACAGAGAAAACCACCAGGCTGAAATGTCATCACCCTTCGTCTCTGCATTTCCAGCAACCCACTCAGAGGTTCAACTTTTGACTCTGTGTGAGTACACTCCCAGTTCTTAGTTAATAGGTCATCAACCCTCGCCCAAGACCCCTCCAAAAGTTCCCTTGCTTTAGCTTGGATAGATGATTTCCCTGACCTCCACTTGTGAAATCCGTGAACCCACCTGAGAGCTGCCTTCTTATAAACCTGCCCAAGTCTACTTTTGATGTGATCTAATCCGGTCTATATCTGCATCACCAAGGGAGAAAAAAAGCTTATCAGTGATGCACCCACCAATCAAGTTTCAAGCCCATGTTTCTGTGATTGTCACAAGGACCTGCAACCTTCTCATGATAGAGCAAGACCCCAAAGCAGCCCCAGGGTGGACTCCAGCAGCCTCGGGCTCACCCAGGCTGGTCATCAGCTCACTATGACTTTATGGAAGTCCGTGGGTTGTATGTGCAGAGGAAATGAAGCTTATGCTAAATAACTTATAATTAGGAAAAGTGCCCAGGGCCCCAAGTGATAGACTGAGTCCCAGGAAGGATGTTGGCACTGTGACCAGAATCCCAGGATTTATTGCTACCTGTTACTTCCAAGTGAATCTTAAAAGTACCATTTCTTCAGAGAGCTGGCAATCTGAGAAGATGATGGGCTAATTAAACTGGACAATTATTTAATGTTAACTGTTGTGGAATATGTACCAGAGCAGACTGCTCAGACATGGGTTTAAGCCAATAGAAAGTCTTTATGGGCAATGAGTATATTGGCTATTCAAGATCCCAGTGTAGCACCGAGCCTTTCTCAGGGTGAGCTTTTAAGCACCAAAACAAAACAAAACAAAAAAACCAAAACAAAACAAAAACAAAAAATCAAAATGAACAAACAAACAAAAAACCAACCAAAAAAAAAAAAAAAAAACAACAATAAAAACCAAAACAGGTTCTGGGTTGACATATTTGTGTTAACAAGAACAGTTAGCCAGAGTGGAACTACAGAAGCGAAACAGCCAGGTTTTAAGACTTCCCCAGAGCTATATGGACTTTGATTCATCAGGTCTTTGTTTTAGTTTTGGCAAGTGGTGCTGTCTCCGTGATGAGTGTTACAGCCTGAATGGTACTTCCATCATGGAGTCGGTTGTGCTAAGGTCTAGGGCTCTGTTACATAAGCATCCTCAAAAGCTGTCTTCAACTTCACAGGTTGCATAGGGCAGCAGTTCTCAACCTCACATAGGAATTATCTATTGACATTTTCACTACAATTCATAACAGTAGCAAAATTACTGTTATGAAGTAACAAAAAATAATTTTATGGTTGAGGGTCACCACAACATGAGGTACTGTATTAAAAGAGGACCTGAGTTCCAATCTCTAGGACCTACAAAAAAGCCAGATGTAGTAGTGTAAATGTGTGAAGCCCAAAGCTCCTATGACCAGGCGAGGCATGGAGACAGGAGAGTCTCTGGAAGCTCTGGGTAATTAACCATCATTGATGGAACCCTGTCGCAAGTAAGGTAGAGGCAGAGACTGACACCCAACTCATCAGTCTTGGTATCCACATGTACTATTGAACATGCTCTCTCACACACAAGCATGAAATCTTATTACAGATCCCAACACCCATACTTGAAGGTAGAGTGACCACCACAAGGGAAAAAGACATAAAGTGATGGAGGAAGAGAAGGTAGAAGATACATGGTGGCTCTTTTGAACAAGTCCTGCCCTTGCCTGTTTAAACCTGCTCTCTCTTCCTGATCCCAGAACTCAGTAGTCAAAGGCTTAACTATCAGAGCCCAAGTGGCCCTGAGCACTTTATCCAGTCTCACTTTGAAACACTTCGCCCTCACCTGCTGTGATGATGGGGAATACCTTGACTTTCCTCCTTTTTAGAATAAGCCACACCGTTTCTATATGAGACAAGGTGGCCCTCCCTTAAGCTGGCCTTCACCCATTATGTAGACCTTGGACTCTGATTCTTCCACTTTCAGCTCCTGAGTTCTGGGATTAAAAGTGTTTGCCATTACACCTGGGTTATGCAGTGCTGTGGGTTGAACCCAGGGCCTCGTGCATACTAGTCAATTACTCTGTCTACTGAAGTATGTACCCAGACTGCCGCCTGTCTTTCCTAGGAGACAACAGATGTTCTCTGCCGTAGCACATCCTCAAAGTCCTTACTTTGTCACCCTATGTCATGTGACACTAGAGACATGAACAGTTGTTTTGTTATTGTTGTTTTGTTTTTAGTTTTTAATTACATTTATTTATTTGTGTGTTTGTGTAAAAGCGTGCACACATGTACAACTCAAAGCACAACACTTAGAAGTGTTGGTGAAAGTCTCTCCTTCCACCAAGTTGGTTCCAGGGGTCAAACTCAGGTCATTAGGCTTTACCCACTGAGTCATCCCTCCAATCCCTAACTACTACGTTCCAGCTCATTGGAATCTGAGAAACAGGATAGAACAGGGAAAATGAGAAAATTACAAGTGGGGCAAATAATCACACTGATCCCTGACTGGGGCTGTCTAGAGTTGCACTCTTCCCTCTCATGTGGTACTGACCAGCAGCCTGCAATACACCTTCTTCTCTGCTGACAAGAATGGAGGTGGTTTCCCACTATTATTGTATGAGGTGCAATGTGTGCTTTGAGATTTACTAAAGTTTCTTTAATGAATGAGGCTGCCTTTGTATTTGGAGCATAGATATTCAGGATTGATAGTTCCTCTTGGAGGATTTTACCTTTGATGAGTATGAAGTGCCCCTCCCTGTCTTTTTTGATGACTTTGGGTTGGAAGTCAATCTTATCTGATATTAGAATGGCTACTCCAGCTTGTTTCTTCAGACCATTTGCTTGGAAAATTGTTTTCCAGCCTTTCATTCTGAGGTAGTGTCTATCTTTTTCTCTGAGATGAGTTTCTTGTAAGCAGCAAAATGTTGGGTCTTGTTTGTGTAGCCAGTTTGTTAGTCTATGTCTTTTTATCGGGGAGTTGAGTCCATTGATATTAAGAGATATTAAGGAAAAGTAATTGTGAATTTGGTTTTGTCGTGGAATAGTTTGGTTTCTCCATCTATGTTAATTGAGAGTTTGGCTGGGTATAGTAGCCTGGGCTGGAATTTGTGTTCTTTTAGTGTCTGTATAACATCTGTCCAGGATCTTCTGGCTTTCATAGTCTCTGGTGAAAAATCTGGTGTAATTCTGATAGGCTTGCCTTTATATGTTACTTCAACACACCACTTTCACCAATGGACAGATCATGGAAACAGAAACTAAACAGGGACACAGTGAAACTAACAGAAGTTATGGATCAAATGGATCTGGCAGATATCTACAGAACATTTTACCCTAAAACAAAAGGATACACCTTCTTCTCAGCACCTCATGGTACCTTCTCCAAAATTGACCACGTAATTGGGCACAAAACAGGACTCAACAGATACAAAAACATTGAAATTGTCCCATGCATCCTATCAGATCACCATGGACTAAGGCTGATCATCAATAACAAAATAAATAATAGAAAGCCAACATTCACGTGGAAACTGAACAACACTCTTCTCAATGATACCTTGGTCAAGGAAGGAATAAAGAAAGAAATCAAGGACTTTTTAGAGTTCAATGAAAATGAAGCCACAACATACCCAAACTTATGGGACGCAATGAAAGCATTTCTAAGAGGAAAACTCATAGCTCTGAGTGCCTCCAAAAAGAAACTAGAAAGAGCACACATTAGCAGCTTGACAACATACCTAAAAGCACTAGAACAAAAGGAAGCAAATTCACCCAAGAGGAGTAGACGGCAGGAAATAATCAAACTCAGGGGCGAAATCAATCAAGTGGAAACAAGAAGAACTATTCAAAGAATCAACCAATCAAGGAGCTTGTTCTTTGAGAAAATCTACAAGATAGATAAACCCTTAGCCAGACTAACTAGAGGGCACAGGGAAAGTATTCTAATTAACAAAATCAGAAATGAAAAAGGAGACATAACAACAGATCCTGAAGACATCCAAAACACCATCAGATCCTTCTACCAAAGGCTATACTCAACAAAACTGGAGAACCTGGAGAAGTTCCTAGACAGATACCAGGTACCAAAGTTGAATCAAGAGCAGGTTAATGATCTAAACAGCCCTATATCCCCCAAAGAAATAGAAGCAGTCATTAATAGTCTGCCAACTAAAAAAAGCCCAGGACCAGATGGGTTTAGTGCAGAGTTCTATCAGACCTTCAAAGAAGATCTAATCCCAGTTCTTCACAAACTATTCCACAAAATAGAAACAGAAGGTACTCTACCCAACTCATTCTATGAAGCCACAATTACTCTGATACCTAAACCACAAAAAGACCCAACAAAGATAGAAAACTTCAGACCAATATCCCTTATGAATATTGATGCAAAAATCCTCAATAAAGTTCTCGCTAACCGAATCCAAGAACACATCAAAACAATCATCCATCCTGACCAAGTAGGTTTCATCCCAGGGATGCAGGGATGGTTCAATATACGGAAATCCATCAACGTAATCCAGTATATAAACAAACTCAAAGACAAAAACCACATGGTCATCTCGTTAGATGCGGAAAAAGCATTTGACAAGATCCAACACCCATTCATGATAAAAGTCTTGGAAAGATCAGGAATTCAAGGCCCATACCTAAACATGATAAAAGCAATCTACAGCAAACCAGTAGCCAACATCAAAGTAAATGGTGAGAAGCTTGAAGCAATCCCTCTAAAATCAGGGACTAGACAAGGCTGTCCACTTTCTCCATACCTATTCAACATAGTACTTGAAGTCCTAGCCAGAGCAATTCGACAACAAAAGGAGATCAAAGGGATACAAATTGGAAAAGATGAAGTCAAAATATCACTTTTTGCAGATGATATGATAGTATATATAAGTGACCCTAAAAATTCCACCAGAGAACTCCTAAACCTGATAAACAGCTTCGGTGAAGTAGCTGGATATAAAATTAACTCAAACAAATCAATGGCCTTTCTCTACACAAAGAATAAACAGGCTGAGAAAGAAATTAGGGAAACAACACCCTTCTCAATAGTCACAAAGAATATAAAATATCTTGGCGTGACTCTAACTAAGGAAGTGAAAGATCTGTATAATAAGAACTTCAAGTCTCTGAAGAAAGAAATTCTAGAAGATCTCAGAAGATGGAAAGATCTTCCATGCTCATGGATTGGCAGGATCAACATTTTAAAAATGGCTATCTTGCCAAAAGCAATCTACAGATTCAATGCAATCCCCATCAAAATTCCAACTCAATTCTTCAACGAATTAGAAAGTGAAATCTGCAAATTCATCTGGAATAACAAAAAACCTAGGATAGCAAAAACTCTTCTCAAGGATAAAAGAACCTCTGGTGGAATCACCATGCCAGACCTAAAGCTTTACTACAGAGCAATTGTGATAAAAACTGCATGGTACTGGTATAGTGACAGACAAATAGACCAATGGAATAGAATTGAAGACCCAGAAATGAACCCACACACCTACGGTCACTTGATCTTCGACAAGGGAGCTAAAAACATCCAGTGGAAGAAAGACAGCATTTTCAACAAATGGTGCTGGCACAACTGGTTGTTATCATGTAGAAGAATGCGAATCGATCCATTCCTATCACCTTGTACTAAGGTCAAGTCTAAGTGGATCAAGGAACTTCACATAAAACCAGAGACACTGAAACTTATAGAGGAGAAAGTGGGGAAAAGCCTTGAAGATATGGGCACAGGGGAAAAATTCTTGAATAGAACAGCAATGGCTTGTGCTGTAAGATCGAGAATTGACAAGTGGGACCTCATGAAACTGCAAAGCTTCTGCAAGGCAAAAGACACCATCAATAAGACAAAAAAACCACCAACAGATTGGGAAAGGATCTTTACCTATCCTAAATCAGATAAGGGTCTAATATCCAATATATATAAGGAACTCAAGAAGGTGGACTCCAGAAAGTCAAATAACCCCATTAAAAAATGGGGCTCAGAATTGAACAAAGAATTCTCACCTGAAGAATACCAAATGGCAGAGAAGCACCTGAAAAAATGTTCAACATCCTTAATCATCAGGGAAATGCAAATCAAAACAACCCTGAGATTCCACCTCACACCAGTCAGAATGGCTAAGATCAAAAATTCAGGTGACAGCAGATGCTGGCGGGGAT
Source organism: Mus caroli (assembly GCF_978045245.1). Classification (NCBI taxonomy): domain Eukaryota; kingdom Metazoa; phylum Chordata; class Mammalia; order Rodentia; family Muridae; genus Mus; species Mus caroli. The sequence goes on along the minus strand of NW_028227262.1, from coordinate 78,112,805 downwards.
GTGGAGAAAGAGGAACACTCCTCCATTGTTGGTGGGATTGCAAGCTTGTACAACCACTCTGGAAATCAGTCTGGCGGTTCCTCAGAAAATTGGACATAGTACTACCGGAGGATCCAGCAATACCTCTTCTGGGCACATGCTCCACTATGTTCACAGCAGCCCTATTTATAATAGCCAGAAGCTGGAAAGAACCCAGATGTCCCTCAACAGAGGAATGGATACAGAAATTATGGTACATTTACACAATGGAGTACTACTCAGCTATTAAAAAGAATGAATTTATGAAATTCCTAGCCAAATGGATGGACCTGGAGGGCATCATCTTGAGTGAGGTAACACAATCACAAAGGAACTCACACAATATGTATTCACTGATAAGTGGATATTAGCCCAAAACTTAGGATACCCAAGATATAAGATACAAGTTGCTAAACGCATGAAACTCAAGAAGAATGAAGACCAAAATGTGGACACTGTGCCCCTTCTTAGAATTGGGAACAAAACACCCAGGGAAGGAGTTACAGAGACAAAGTTCGGAGCTGTGATGAAAGGATGGACCATCTAGAGACTGCCGTATCCAGGGATCCATCCCATAATCAGCTTCTAAACGCTGACACCATTGCATACACTAGCAAGATTTTGCTGAAAGGACCCAAAGATAGCTGTCTCTTGTGAGACTATGCAGGGGCCTAGCAAACACAGGAGTGGATGCTCACAGTCAGCTATTGGATGGATCACAGGGCTCCCAATGGAGAAGCTAGAGAAAGTACCCAAGGAGCTAAAGGGATCTGCAACCCTATAGTTGGAACAACATGATGAACTAACCAGTACCCCGGAGCTCTTGTCTCTAGCTGCATATGTATCGAAAGATGGCCTAGTCGGCCATCACTGGAAAGAGAGGCCCATTGGACTTGCAAACTTTATATGCCCCAATATAGGGGAATGCCAGGGCCAAAAGAATGGGAATGGGAGGGTAGGGAAGTGGGGGGCGGTATGGGGGACTTTTGGGATAGCATTGGAAATGTAATTGAGGAAAATATGTAATAAAAAAAAACAGTGGGAAAAAAAAAAAAAAAAGAATGGAGGTGGTTACATTAACTGCCACCAGATGGCAGTACAAGGTCAAAGGTGCTTGGGACGGGTGTTCTTTGGCCAGCTCCAGTTTGGGGTTTGGGGGTTTGGAGGGGAGGTGCGGGTGTGAGGAGGGGTGGAGCGGGATCCCTTGGAGAACGGTGACAGGATTTTGTACGTTAAAAAGAATTTTAATCTTCCATAGGGACTTAAAAATCAGAGAAATTCTAATATTTTCCAAGAAGCAGTAGGAGAATTAGCAGCAATGGACAACTTTTCCCATAAGAGCTCTCTTTCCTGTCTATTCTCCTCTCTCCTAGCCAGGTCCCAGGCTTGCACTCATCAGTAACAATGCACATCATGTTTTTCTTGCTCTCCAAATGTAGCATCTTTTATCACTTTTCCCATTCCTCCGCTGTTTGTTGCTAAGTAGCAGTTGTGAAGAAGCAACAGTCTAAACTGTGATTAGCATTCTTGTTCTCACCTGGTCGGTTGACCTTCTACATTTGATTGATGTAACAAGCAGAGCTCAGGGTCTCCTCTCCAGGGCAATCTATTCCTTGCATATCCTTCTAATGAGACTAATGGGCTCATTTCTTATTAATCAGACCATTTCCCTTCACTTCATCCTCAGAGAAACCCTGTATGATAGAAACCCAGCAGAATTATCCGGAGTGAGCAACAGCTGGAGAGCATAAGATGCCTATAGAGGCCTGCAAAACAAAAGGAGTGTGTGTGTGTGTGTGTGTGTGTATGCATGCACACGAGAGGGGAGGGGTGTTGTAACTAAGATACACTATATACACATATAAAATACTCAATAAAATACTTGTAAACCAAATACAAGAACATGTCAAAAAGATCATCCACCATGATCAAATAGGCTTTATTTCAGAGATGCAGGGATTGTTCAATATATGAAAAAGAGAAAATGTAGTTCACCATATAAAATAACTGAAAAAAAAAAGCCAAGATAATCTCATTAGATACAGAAAGGGTCTTTTAAAACATCCAACACTTTTTTTTTTTAATAATAAAAAGTCTTGGAGAAATTAGGGACACAAGGGACATACCTAAACACAATAAAGGCAATTTCCACCAAGCCTATAGCCAACATCAAATTAAATGGAGAGAAACTCAAAGCGATTCCACTAAAATCAGGGCCAAGCCAAGAAAAGCCTGTCCACTCTCTACATATCTATTCAAGATAGTATTTGGAGTCCTAGCTTGAATTGGACGACTATAGGAGATCAAGGGGATACAAATTGGAAAGGAAGTCCAAGTGTCGCTATTTGCATTCGGTCCCAGGCTGCATACAGATAGTCTCGGGATGCAGATGAGCTGGGGAGTGGGTCAGATCAGTGCCTAGTCAGAGAGATTATTTCTGGCAACCGATGGAACCCGCAGTGAAAGATTAGGCAAAGAGAGCCCAGGCTGGAGTTCTCTATCAGGTACCTCCCTTGGAGTTCAGGAAACCCCACGTAAGAGGGGGTGGAGTTGTGGGAGCCAGCAGGGTCCCACTGGGAGACCACAGCCCGTGGAATTAGCTAAGCAGAGCTCATGACGATTCACAGAGACTGAGGCAGCAAATCACGGCCTGCTTGGGTCTGCACTAGGTTCTCTGCCTGTGTTATCATTGTGTTGCTTGGTGTTGGAGGACCCCTGACAAGTGGCGTGTCTCTGACTCTTTTGTCTGCTTCCATCTTTCCAGGTGCCTGCAGCCACCAGCACAATGGGAACCATCAGAGGGTTTTCAAGGAGTGATACACCTCAAGCTCTGCTCTATGATAGTCTGTTACCTCAGTGTAGATGAGATGGGTGAGAGAAAAGCAGAGGCTACAAACAAAGAGGCTGATACCAAAGTCCAGACAGAGAGAACTAGGAGACAGGGCACTTGCTGACAATTGTCCCATGGGAAAGAAGTTGGGGAGAATGAGGGCTCACTGGACACCCAAACTCTGCTTTTCATGACCAACAAGAGTATCTCAAAATCTAATGCCCCCCCTCCAAGTCCAGCACGAGTCAGGCCAAATTTCCTTATATCATTCTTGTTGCCTGTTCCTGCCTTTGGGGAAGGCATGGGAAAAGCCAACACTTGTCTTCTTTCTTCCACTATCTTGTTTCTGTCCAATAAAATGCACCTCAGTTTCCACACTGGTGCATTAAAGAACTTACACCTTCTGACAGTGTATGTCCTGTTAGCACTTCATCAGAGAGCCTTGTCTGGGTGGTGGAATGGCTCAGAATCACTGAGGGAGAAATCTCAGAATATAAAACTGACAATTGATGACAAGTAAAAATTTCCTTTTTTCTGTCTGTGTTGTAATACAGATATTGACATCTCATTTGGACTACAGGCAGAATCACTCTGTCCGCAGATGTCTGAAGACTTTATTAGGTCTGCATTTTCTCCTCCTGGGGCCTCAGTGACTCCTGGAGCAACTGTCCCCATTAAGGAAGCACCTGCACTCAAGAGGGGCATATTATGGACAAAGTTAGGTCATCTCATTGTGTTTCTCACTTCGGGTGTTACTGTAATTAATTTCCACAGGGCTTCCTTCTGCCTCTGCACTAACCAGTAAGCTGCAGAAACTGCTGTCTTCCACAGCTGAGATGATGGTTTGGATGGTCTTGGTACAGTGGTCATTGGTGTAGAAAATTATCCAATGGTTTCTGGGACTACACGAGCAAGTGACATGACAAAGACCCAGCATAGTGATTTAGAGCAAATGATAAGTGTCCCTCTGCTCCTATAGAAATGTCAGGGTGTCTTGTGTGCTAACACATTTGGAGTCATTTGGGGAAATGACTTTGTTTTATATCCAACATCAGGAAAATATTTCATGATTTCTTTTCTCACTTTCTGACCCTGCTTTCAAGAGAAGCAGCAAGAGAATTAGATAATATTCCATTTCATGTCTTTACTATGTACAATTAATTAAGTGAACTTTGTGTTGGAAACATTTCTTCTTGATGACTTCCCATCAGTGAGGCTGTTTTTAATTGATTGTGTGTGTGTGTGTGTGTGTGTGTGTGTGTGTGTGTGTGTGTGCTGTTGATTTCAGTGAACGCTGATCCTCTGACATCATAATTACAATCTCTGTCACTCTAATAGCTCAAATGTGGAAGGTCATTTTTCCCTTGTGTACAGACCTCTGACTCGGTGTCCTAGACAGGAATGGAAAGTGTGGCTCGCTCTGTAGATTATCTGTCATGCCCTCTCGCTGTCAGGCAAGAAGCTGGAGCAAGAGGCTATACAGTGGGTCTGAGGGTGTCTCAGAACAGGGGTCAGGGAGAGCTACTGCCATGAGTGCAGCAACTAGTGACCAATGGATAGGCTCTAAAAGTCAGGAATTGACTGTCAAGCAAACTATATTCCACTTTCTAATTACTAAAAAAAAACCAATTACTTTTATGTGTGTCTATGTCTGTGTGTATGTTGCATGCATGTTTATACCCTGGGTAGGCTTCAGAGAAAGCCAGAAGAAGGTCTCAGACCCCTTGGTCTTGGAGTTACAGGTGGCTGTGAACTGCCCAATGTTGTTGGCAGGATCCAAATGTGGCTTCTGTGGAAAAGCAGTCATGATGCTAGCTTTTCATTGTCTCTCATATAAAGACATGTCTAATTAACATTGTTATCCACTCTCTATCAGCAATCAGCAAACTTCCTGTAAAGAACCAGGGAGTAAATATACTCAGTATTATGTAACTCAGGCTGGACTTGATCGATGTATTGAAGGATGACCTTGGACTTCTGATCATTCTGGCCCCACCTTCTGAGTCTGCTGAACATTTGAAATGTGACAGAACCATTCTCAGCTGACCAACTATGCAGAAACAAGGAGCAGCTGATTTAACTCACGGACCTTTACGATTCTAGTCCCTGCAATGGCAGCCTCTCCAGCTTTAGTTAGCCTGCGCTATACATTTTAGCCAATATGCTCAGCTTCTGGTTCCCCTCACAGTTTGAGAACCACCTCCTCCTACTTTGATAGCCCCACATGTCATCTCCGTCTGTCTCGAGTTTCCCATGTAGCAGCCCTTGGAGATGATTTTCCTCCTGCTTTGTAAATGACTTTCTTCATGCTCTTTTTCTCATTCTTCCAAATGTTGTAAAGTTTGAGGAACAGTGATCTTTTGTGAGGTGTGTGTCTAAGAAACAAGTTTCTGTATTTTTGTAAAAACTCAGGGTATTTGAGAGGTGTTCAGCTGTTAAGAGCACACACTGCTCTTCCAGAAGACCAGAGTTCAATTCCCAGGACCCATGTCAGAGGGTTCCTAAAGCGCATGCGCGCGCACACACACACACACACACACCCCTAATAAAAATAAACCTTTAAACAAGCAAGAAAGAGATCAGAACTAGAATTTACATAGAACAATAACCAAAGAACACACCAATATACCCGTGGTGACTTGGATGAGGATGTGCCCTGTTTTAGAGTTTCTATTGCTGTGACCACTGCAACTCTTATAAAGAAAAACCTTTCATTGGGACTGGCTTAGGGTTCATAGGTTTAGTCCATTGTTGTCATGTCAGGAAGCATGGTAGAATGCAGGTAGATGTGGTACTGGAGAGGTAGCTGGGAGTGGAACAGTGGCAGCTATAACAAATGAACCCAGTTCTCAGACACAACATTGGACAAGATGTGCCATTTCTGTCTGCATGGTGTCTTTTGGTAGCCAAGGTGGAGAGGGCCTCCCAGGTGGCCTGGGTAAGGGACTGCCCTCTCCATGTTAGAGGTGACACTGTTACGTGTCCCTTGGAATATTTCACGCAAACCTGTAGCACACCTTGCCCCACTTGCAACAGTTCCATCCTTCAGCAGAGCAGCCCTCTGCTCTCCAGCCCCACACTATTCCATTCCACTCTCACAGCACAAAAGCAGCCACAGTGTACAAATGGATGTCTGAATACTAAAAAAAATTATCTATGTGCACCGGAATTTGAATGAATATGTTTCACATGCCATAAGATATTGCTGATTTTGACATTTCATTTGAAACAGAGCCTCAAGTAGCTTATGCTGGGCTTGAACTATGTAGCCAAAGGATAGCTTTAAGCTTCTGATATTTTGGCACCACTTCCTGAGTCTTCTGAACATTTAAACCTGTCAAAACCACTCTTAGCTGGCGAACAATATAGAAGCAAGGGGCAGGTTGTGATATGTATTTCTCTGCTGGGGAAATGAGCCAATTCAAGCCATATTTCTGTAATATCTCTGTGTCTTTCAAAGAAACCAAAACTCTCACTACACCTATGGGTGTATGTCCTGTGAACAAGAGACCCAATCACAAAGTAGAAGGTGGAAATCAATATCTGTGGGTGTCCTCTGACCTTCACATACACGTGGTGACATTCATGTACCTATACTCATACATAAACACACACATACACAACATACACAAAAATAATTTTAACTTGGGAGGCAGAGGCAAGTGGATCTTTGTAAGTTTGAGGCTAGCCTGGTCTACCTAAAGAGTGCCAGGGCAGCCAGGGCTACATAGAGAGACTTTGTCTCACCACCACCACCACCACCATCATCATCATCATCATCATTGTCGTCATATTTTTATTGATTCTTTGTGAGCTTTACATCATGCACCCTGATCCTGCTCATCTCCCCATCTGCCACTGCGACCTCCCCCACCAAAGGAAAGGAAGCTCACGGTGGAAGCTCTGGTGTGCCACACAGTATACCCTTTTGCCCAAACAGCTTTGCTTACAAATGTTCATTGCAATGAGTTCTGGGGTCTGGTTAAAGGCTTCTGGCTTCTACTACAGTATAAATACTGGATCCTCATCAGGACTCTCCGATACCCTGTTGTTGCCCTGTGTCTTGGAGATCCTGTGGCTTTGGATCTGTATGACCGGTCCCTTCATGCACTTGAGCAGTTCATAGGTGGTGTACATGTAGTTAGGGTTTCATGGCTGTGAAGAGAAACCATGACCAAGGCAACTTTTACAAAGGAAAACATTTCATTGGGGCTGGCTTTCTGGGGTTCAGTCTATTCCATTATCATCATGGAGGGGAGCATGGCAGCATCTAGGCAGACATGGAGCTAGAGGAGTCAAGAGTTCTAATCTTGATCTGAAGACTCGCTTCTACAAGCACTCGGGGGAGGTTCTATGTTGGGGATCGGTTCTAATGCTTTGCCTTAATTCAGCCCCCAACATCACACGGGAATCATGACTAGACACTGAGGGTCCCTGTCCTCAATTGGTTTTTGATTGAACAATAAATATCCAGAGGCCAATGTCTGGGCAGGGGGACAGAGGGAGGACTTTTAGGATTGCCAGGCAAAAAACACCCAGGAGACAAGAAGGGATTCCTCCATGAGAGGGGCATAGGAAGGGCCATGCCACGAAGAGCAGAAGGGTAAGAGGATGGAAGTGTAGGTGCAAAGGGAAAGCGGTCCCATAGGAGGGCAGCCCAGAAGGAAACAGGGCAGCAAAGATAAAATATAGGTTCAGAATATGTTAACTCAGGAATATTAGAGAGGAGTGTGTGCTAGCAGTGGGGAGGTTTGGAAGTGCCCAACCACTGAGCAAGGTAAGGCTTATTAAATATAAAGTGTGTGTCTTTTCATTCTCAAATCCAGAGCTCTTGGGCAGGTCCCACGGCTCTGCACCTGCTGGGTGCACAGTGAGGTTTAACAATTTACCTGCTACAGCGCTCTTTCTCCACTGGGCGGAGCTTGAGCACTAGGAGCCCTCAAAACCCGCCTACACAGTGACACACTTCACCTATTCCGACAAGGCCACAACTCCTAAGAGTGACACTTCCCAGAGCCAAGCATATTCAGATCACTGAAGATGGTGTAGATGTTGGCGTGGGCCAACTCAAAGTACTGATCTGGGCCTGGGTGGTAGCTGAGTTGGTCAGCAATCCTGCTTTACTGAGCCTAGGCCACCAGGGCCACCTCCCTCTCTTTGTTGAGGCAAGGGGGAGGGCAGCTTTCCGGCCTGAGGCAGCTGGTAAGGGGTAGACTGCCTCTTCTTCACTCTGGCCATGAGGGAAAGCTTCCAGATGCCTCCACCAACAAGGTCAGCTCTACCTGGATGCCAGGTGCCTGGATGGCCTACTCTCACTATCGACTAATGATACTTTTATTGTAGAGATTCCCCAACTTATCATATGCTGGAAGCTTCTAGAAAGAGGACCTAGGCTTGGGGTCTGGATAAACAGAGTCAGAGAATATAAGCCTGAGGGGAGGTATTACTAAAGTAGTGAGCTGCCCATGTCACTGGGGTTCTGACTCCCAGAGCTGAAGTTGCAGAGTGTACATACGAGGTGCATCACGTGCGGATCCTAAACATATACACGGAGCAGTGTGACTGCTGTACCATCGCTGCTGGGGAACCTGTCAGCGTCACCCATTTTACTCCCAGCCTTCCGCCCTACCCCCGCTTGCCTGAAGCAACTGCTTCGCGTGCACAGAGTAGCCTCTCAAGAACAGCCTATACCAACTATGTCTCTTAGCCTCATTCCAAGTGCACACATATTAAGCTGTACTTTAATTTCTCTTAACTTTTGAAAGTGTTTTTGCCCAATACCCTGGTTTGAGTTGTTAAATAGAATGTAAGAAGTGACAGTCTGAAGTTTATAAAATGTTGGACTGTGTTAGAATCACAGGGTAGGTTGGACTCTCCCCCGACACACATTCTGCTGACATTAGCATGACATAAGAAATGTCGCTGGGGTCTCAGTTCCAAGTGTAACCAGTCCCTCTTGATGGGAACAATGTTCTTCTTTCTTTTTTTGGGGGGGGGTTGGTTCTTTCTTTCTTTCTTTCTTTCTTTCTTTCTTTCTTTCTTTCTTTCTTTCTTTCTTTTTTTGGTTTTTCGAGACAGGGTTTCTCTGTGTAGCCCTGGCTGTACTGGAACTCACTTTGTAGACCAGGCTGGCCTCGAACTCAGAAATCCTCCTGCCTCTGCCTCCCAAGTGCTGGGATTAAAGATGTGTGCCTCTACCGCCCGGCTCTTATTTCTTATTATCAGGCCATCTCCCCTATTCCTTCTACAGGGAAAGCCGACAGCGAGGACACCAGTGTGATGGTCTGGAATGGCCAATGTGACTATGGCTGTGAGATGCTTTGGCAGAAGTCAGCAAAGAAAGCAAAAGAGGCTGACAAAGGAAAGACTTCAGGTGAAAACAAGAGGGGCCCAAGTGTGGAAGGCCTGCCCAAAGCTGATGTCTTTTTAACCAGTTACAGCCAAGGCAGGCCTGTGAGGCAAGGAAGCCTCCTGCTTAAGAAATCTTGATTCTGAATGTGGCTAATTCAATGCAAGGTGTTGGTTTTGATCTTGTTCTGGTTATGTCAAGACGAAAAAGACAAAGTGGAGTCACTGACCAGGCATATAAGTATTCCTCTTGCTTTAGAAATCAGTAAGGTTGCTGGACTTACAGGTACTGAATGGGAGATTAAAATAGCAGAAGAGACCTGGAGGTGTAGTTCAGTGGGTAGAGTTCTTGTCTAGTGTACATGGAACCCGGCATATCATAGACTGGGTGTGCTGGGGCACACCTGTAATGCACACTCTGGAGGTGGAGAACTAGAAGTTCAAGATCATTCTTGGCTATGCAGAAGAGTTTGAAGAAGGTCGGGGCACATGGGACCCTGACTGACTGCCTTAGCTCTTAACACAAGCACATCCTACCAAACGTAGTGTCACGTGTAGTGTGCTCTTTTCTTTCTTTTTTTTTTTTTTTTTTTTTTTGGTTTTTCGAGACAGGGTTTCTCTTTATAGCTCTGGCTGTCCTGGAGCTCACTTTGTAGATCAGGCTGGCCTCGAACTCAGAAATCCGCCTGCCTCTGCCTCCCGAGTGCTGGGATTAAAGGCGTGCGCCACCACGCCTGGCTGTGTGCTCTTTTCTGTAGCTTGATACTGACATCCTGAATGTACCTTCTTGTTTTGTGTTCTGAAGTAAATGGAAGTGGTTACATTTACTGACACTAGATGGCATCACATGGCCAATTATGCCGGCAACAGGTGTTTTATGGCCAGCCTGGGAACTGGTTTTGGTAATTCAATTGGAGATGATGAAATTCGTGTAGAACTGTGTAGTTGTTCTCAAAATAGTGCCTGAGATAAACCCAGCAGAGAAGAAACAGAAAAAAAAATTCAAAGCGTACTAGAAATTTTATTGGCTATGACATCCCAAAACACTTGAATTATTTAAAACTGAACACAACATTGTAGTAGATGAAGATTAAGTTTCTTGTCACCAGAATACCATCTCTGTCTCTGCAAAGTGACCAGATAGCCGTCTGTCTGCACACAGAGACTGAGACAGTATCACTCTGGAGTCCAACCCAACCTGGTCTGACCTCAGACTCTATAGTGCTGAACTTACAGTTAAATGCCAGCACGGACCGTGTGTGTGTGTGTGTGTGTGTGTGTGTGTGTGTGTGTGTGTGTGTGTGTATGTGTGTGTGTGTGTGTGTGTATGTGCATGGTGTGTGTGCACATGTGTGTGGTATATGTGTGTGTAGTGTGCACGTGTGTGTGTCTGTGTGTCTGTGTGTCATAAAATGTGTGTGGGAGCCAAAGGAGGACTCATGGAAATCAAGTATTTTCTCCACCAGTGGATCCTGGGATCCCACTCAGGTTGTCAAGTTGGGCAGCAAATGCTTGTACCCAATGAACCACCTTGCCAATCCCGAAAGCCACTGAATTTCAGTCTTTCTTGGGGACTTTCTTTGCTTTGTAGTCCAATGAGCGAAGATTTGCTACTAAAGAGTGATCCATTGTTGCCCCCAAAAAATGAAGTACAAAAAAATTACAAAGATGCTGTTTAAAAGCGTTCCATTGTTCCTGGGGCTGGAGAGAGACAATGGCTCAGTGGGAAAAGTGCTTGCTCTGCCAGCAGGAGAGCCCTGAGTTCAGATCCCCAGCACAGCATAAGAGCTGAGTGTAGTGGCTTATTTCTGTAATCTTTGTGCCGGACGGGCAGACAAGGAAAGTCCAGGAGCACACAGCCAGCCAGTCTGACCAAGAGTGGGAGCTCCAGATTTACTGAGAGATCCTGTCTCAAAAGAAGTAAACGGAGAGTGGTGAGAAGCACACTTGTCACCAGCTCTGGTCTCCATATGTGCGCACTCATGCGAGCGCGCGCGCACACACGCGCACACACACACACACACACACACACACACACACACACTGCAGATGTAGGCATACACACATCTGTGTAAACACAAACTTAATAACTAATGTTGAATTGCAAACATATTTCAGTGGAATAGGAAGCAATAGGGAAATTAGGAAGCTGCATAATTAATTCCCAGGAAGACCTCAGCCATGGCCTTGTGAACATTTTCTAGCTTACATAAACAATCCTGAGAGAACATTCATGGTCATAACAGTAAGAATGTATGTGGGTAAAGAGGACACTGTGACTGTTGGTTCCAGGAGCTGCAGATTGCCCACCTGACCTTCAGAGAGCCCCCAGGCTCTTCCCCCCTCCCTTGGAGCTTCCTCTTGCTTATGCTTATATTGCCACTCCTGAATAAAGTTTTCAGAGCTTGATCAGTATGATTGACTTGCTCTCATTCTTCCTGTCTCTTTCCCTTGCCCTGGCGCTGATTATCCCTGCAGGGTGGGGCAAGGAGGAAAGCACTACTGGTGACTATCCACTGCTGACTGTCCACTGGTGACTATCCATTGCTGACTGACTATCCACTGCTGACTGAATATCCACTGGTGACTATCCACTGCTGACTGAATATCCACTGCTGACTGAATATCCACTGGTGACTATCCATTGCTGACTGAATATCCACTGCTGACTGAATATCCACTGGTGACTATCCATTGCTGACTGACTATCCACTGCTGACTGAATATCCACTGGTGACTATCCACTGCTGACTGAATATCCACTGCTGACTGAATATCCACTGGTGACTATCCATTGCTGACTGAATATCCACTGCTGACTGAATATCCACTGGTGACTATCCACTGGTGACTGTCCACTGGTGACTGAGTATCCACTGGTGACTATCTGATGGTGACTATCCACTGCTGACTATTTTGTGATGTGAGTCACTGACCAGATATGCGTGAAACATTTACAGCATGCTGCACATGAGGATGGGGAGTTGGAGCCGAATGTGTAGGTCGGCCTCTGCCTTAGAGATGCTTGTATGGTGGGAAACAGGGGGAGAAAACAGAGCTGAGTCTGTTGTGATTTTTTTTTAAAAAAACAAGATTTATTTACTATTTTATTTATATGAGTATACTGTAGCTGCCTTCAGAAGAGGGCACTGGGTCTCATTACAGATGATTGTGAGCCACCATGTGTTTGTTGGGAATTGAACTCAGGACCTCTGTAAGAGCAGTCAGTGTCTTAATGCTGAGCCATCTATCTCTCCAGCTCCTCTCTTTTTTCTTTTTAAATGAACATTAAATTTAAAAGTATAGGCTCTTTCACGAATGTCTTATAAGTTGTAAAGATGATGCAGAATGGAGAAGAATGATCCAGGGTAGAAAGACAGAAGAAAGATAATGAAGATAGGTGTGCCTATAACTGAAAACCACCAAATGGCTCAGAATCCTAATTTCTATACAAGTCATGCTGGTGCATGCCCGTCATGCAAGCACGTGGGGGAAGGGTGAGGCAGGAGAGCCATGAGTTTGAGGATGCTCTCTGCTTATTGAATTTGGGTGGAGGGTTGGGTTGAGAAAGTTACGGAAGACTTAGAAGGGTCCGATCTGAAGGTGTCTATACAATTCTGTTGTTCCTCTTTCAGAGTCCTGTAGACTGGTGGTGGCAGTCTCTTAGAAAAGGTATTTTCAAAGGATGTGTCCTTATCAGAACATCTCAATCTGGGCAGCAGTTTCAGGATCCCAAATGATAATATTATTATTAGGTAATAGGCAGGTGATAGAGGTTTTGAAAAAGTTTAGTTCACTCATCAAGTGAAGCTCCACCCTCAGTGAGCAGGAGATGAATCAGGGATTCTGTGAGTACAGAGAGGAAATACGTGTGGAGGGTTTCAGAGGAGGAGTCAAGAGGGATCCTCAAATGGGAATATGGAGTTTATTATAAAAGTTATCATTGCCATAGACAGACAGACAGAAAGGCAACAGCATGACAGGGGAGTTCAGGGCCCAGTCCCAGGACAGACACATGGCAGAGACTCTGAAGAGAGGAATCAGAGTTCATGTGGCAGAAGTGGGGTCTCTGTACACCTTCCTGGGGACGAGGGAGAGTAAGGGACAGGAGTGGGGAATGGGATGTATGGTCATCAATGCCCGTTTTGAGATAACTCACTTTTTAGATGAGAGATCCTGGCACCAAGAAGTCGGTTAGCCAGGGACTCGAGGTGTCTCAGCAGGTGACTGTCAATGTAAAAGGAGAGATGCTGGAAACTATCACAGGAGCAGCAGCTGGATGGTGACACTGGGTTCTCACACATGTGACCTGCTCGCAGGAACAGGCACGAGGGAAATCATGAATGTCTGCAGAGGCAGAGGTCTCCAGGCCCGATCTTGAAGAACAAATAGGAGCTTACCGTGTGGACAAAGAGAAATTTCAGTAGGATTTGCAAAAGGAAAAACATAGGCAAACCAGAGGGGTGTGGAGGCCAACTGGCTCAGGGTGTGTCTGAGAAAGGATGGGTGTGATGGGAGCAAGGCTGGGGAAGGTACTGTGGGCGAGAAAGTGGCAGGAAGGACCATTCCATTTTCATTCAGAAGGCCCCATCTATGAGGAAAGTAAAAGTGGATCTGTGGGTGCCTCCATCTAGGTCTGGGGACCTGCTACCTATTCACTTTGTTACTGGTATCTGTTGTCTCCAGTAAAGTGACAGCAGAGATGTAGAGGAGTAAGGGGATCTGGGCAGGAAGGTGAGAGGGTCATTTTAGCAAGCTAATGTACCTACCCTCCTTCAATGGCTTTTAATTCCATGAATCACTATTAGCTTCCAAAGTACTTGGCTTGTAAAAAGTTAAAATAAACATGAACATAGCATGCAGCAGTAGAGGTGATTACACAATACCATAAACAACTACACCAGAACAGGCAGGGCCTAAGAGCACACACACACACACACACACACACACACACACACACACAGCCATCTCCTCCACGCTGGAACAATGATGAACTGTGACCAGGAGTTGGGTTGTGTGTCTGTCTCCCGTAGATGGCTCAGTATCCCTGTGACCATTGGCCACCTGGCTGGGAGCCTCGGATCATTAATTAATCTCCCTGAGATTAGAGAAGCAGCCGGAGCAGTGACTCCTGTGATTAGGACTGGGCTAGCCTGAAATCAGCACTTAATCAGAAGCCTCTGATGATCCCAAAGCAGAGCCGCCACTTCCACCGCAAGGTCATCTCAGGTTTGACAAAGATGGCTAAAGACCTTCGAACCTCACACCTGCAGACTGTCTGTCCTACCTCTTCCCAGAAAAGCTGAGCTCTCCCAGAAGACTTAGGTTATCTTGATGAAGACCATGGATATTTACAACCTGGTTGTATCTGCCAAGTTAGGGGGCAGCCAAAGAGCACAGGAAGCAGTGTCCATTGAAAGGGTGATCTCAGTGAAACGGAACAAAGCAAAGGGGCAGCAAGCCTAGATCACCTCAAATTAAGGAAACTTGAAATTAAGAATAAGACAAAGCGTGCAACATTAACTGTTACATCTGGCTCTGCAGATTATAATGCAAGAAAAAGAAATGATGGAGAGGAAAATTGGAAAGGAAGAGATAAAATTGCTGCCATTTGAAGATAACGTGAGGAGGAGTGGGGAGAATAGGAAACACTCTCATGACTGCCATTACTGCTACCACCATTACTACTGTGCCATTACCACCACCGTTACTACTATGCCATTACTAACTGACATCATTATTACTGTACCACTACCACTTTATTATCACTACCACTATTACTACCATGCTATTGCTGCTACCACTGCTACTACTGTGCCATTACTACTGTGCCATTACTACTACCACCGTCAAAAACAAAAAAACAAAGGAAAAAAGAAAAGTTAATGTCAGGGGAAAATACCTGGGGAGAGATTAGAAGGAAAGAGGAGAAAAGAGATGAGTTTAAAGAGCCAGTTCTTGGTAGCTGTAAATCAGATGAAAAAATTAGCCCTTCTGAGGAAACAGACTTGGAGGAGGGAGCAGCTCGTTATGAGAGAGAAATGCGAGCTTATAGGTCAAGAAAAAAGCCAAAAGCGGCTGGCAAAGGCCAGCTTGCTGCTCGGCCTCAGGGCAGTCGGCTTCAAGGTCATAGTGCACCTCCACCCTATGCGGAGCCCTCGCCCTGCGTAGTGCGTCAGCCCTGCGCAGAGAGGCAGTGCACAGACTCGTTCATTCCAAGAGAGGAACAAAGGAAGATGCAACAGGCATTTCCGGTCTTTGAAGGAGCAGAGGGTGGGCGTGTTCATGCTCCGGTAGAGTACAGGCTTGCCGGCATGGCACTAACTCCTGCCGACTGGCAAATGATTGCAAAAGCCACT
The DNA here is from genome assembly GCF_978045245.1 of Mus caroli. Taxonomy (NCBI): domain Eukaryota; kingdom Metazoa; phylum Chordata; class Mammalia; order Rodentia; family Muridae; genus Mus; species Mus caroli. Next base: position 78,097,250 of record NW_028227262.1, on the reverse strand, counting down.
CTCCCCAATATGGACAAATATACGGAATGGAGAGCTCTATGGCAAGAGGCTGCACAAACGCAGGCCCGAGCAAACGCTGCTGCTTTGACTCCAGAGCAGAGAGATTGGACTTTTGACAGGTTCAAACCTTGGCAGCCACATCCAATGATTGGGCAGTTTTAGTTACCTCCTTTTCAGGACAAATAGATAACCATTATCCAAAACATCCAATTTTACAGTTTGCCCAAAATCAATCTGTTGTGTTTCCACAAATAACAGTAAGAAACCCACTTAAAAATGGGGTTGTGGTATATACTGATGGATCAAAAACTGGCATAGGTGCCTATGTGGCTAATGGTAAAGTAGTATCCAAACAATATAATGAAAATTCACCTCAAGTGGTAGACTGTTTAGTGGTTTTAGAAGTTTTAAAAACCTTTTTAGAACCCCTTAATATTGTGTCAGACTCCTGTTATGTAGTCAATGCAGTAAATCTTTTAGAAGTGCTGGAGTGATTAAGCCTTCCAGTAAAGTTGCCAATATTTTTCAGCAGATACAATTAGTTTTGTTGTCTAGATTTCCTGTTTATATTACTCATGTTAGAGCCCATTCAGGCCTACCTGGCCCCATGGCTCTGGGAAATGATTTTGCAGATAAGGCCACTAAAGTGGTGGCTGCTGCCCTATCATCCCCGGTAGAGGCTGCAAGAAATTTTCATAACAATTTTCATGTGACGGCTGAAACATTACGCCATCGTTTCTCCTTGACGAGAAAAGAAGCCCGTGACATTGTTACTCAATGTCAAAGCTGCTGTGAGTTCTTGCCAGTTCCTCATGTGGGAATTAACCCACGTGGTATTCGACCTCTACAGGTCTGGCAAATGGATGTTACACATGTTTCTTCCTTTGGAAAACTTCAATATCTCCATGTGTCCATTGACACATGCTCTGGCATCATGTTTGCCTCTCCTTTAACCGGAGAAAAGGCCTCACATGTGATTCAACATTGCCTTGAGGCATGGAGTGCTTGGGGGAAACCCAAACTCCTTAAGACTGATAATGGACCAGCTTATATTGTTGAGCGTGCGCACCGCACCCTCAAATCCTATCTAATAAAACAGAAAGGGGGAGTCGAGGAGGCTCTACCCCGAGTACCAAGAGTGTCTGTGTCTATGGCACTCTTTACACTCAATTTTTTAAATCTTGATGCTCATGGCCATACTGCGGCTGAACGTCATTGTTCAGAGCCAGATAGGCCCAATGAGATGGTTAAATGGAAAGATGTTTTAAATAACAAATGGAAAGGCCCGGATCCTATTTTAATAAGATCCAGGGGAGCTGTTTGTGTTTTTCCACAGAATGAAGACAACCCATTTTGGATACCAAAAAGACTCACCCGAAAAATCCAGACTGACCAAGGGAATACTGATGTCCCTCGTCTTGGTGATGTCCAGGGCGACAACAACAAAGGGAGAGCAGCGTTGGGAGATACAGAATTGGACGGCTAAATTTGAACAGACCCTTCAAAAATTGAGACTTGCCCCACGCACTTGGACCTGTCCCTGACCTAAGGACTATCTTTTCAACATTTTCCTTCTTTAAAGAATGGGTGGGGGTGGGATTATTTGGAGCTGTTCTTTGCTGTGGATTAGTGTTGCTTCTCTGGTTGGTCTGTAAGTTTAAGGCCCAAACTAGGAGAGACAAGGTGGTTATTGCCCAGGCGCTTGCAGCACTAGAACATGGTGCTTCCCCTGATATATGGTTATCTATGCTTAAGCAATAGGTCGCTGGCCACTCAGCTCTTGCACCCCACGAGGCTAGTCTCATTGCACGGGATAGAGTGAGTGTGCTTCAGCAGCCCGAGAGAGTTGCACGGCTAAGCACTGCAGTAGAAGGGCTCTGTGGCATATATGAGCCTATTCTAGGGAGACATGTCATCTTTCAAGAAGGTTGAGTGTCCAAGTGTCCTTCCCCCAGGAAAAACGAAACGGGACCAGACCAGGACCCCTCCGGGTGATGAGCCTGGGAGGTTTTGTGTACGGCCCCTTTACCTGCACACGGAGGACAGTCCTCCATAAAAGGGATACCCCTTCAGGAGCCAGTGGAGAAGAGAGCCAGAGAGAGAGAGAAATGGTGGAGCCCTATCCCTTTTATGGAGGACTGTCCTCCGCCTCAGACGTGTCGCTCCCTGATTGGCTGCAGCCCATTGACCAGAGTTGTCGTCACGGGGAAGGCATAGCACATGGGGTGGAAAACTACCCCTGCGCATGCGCAGATGGTTTACACGGGTGCCAGTGCCATCAGCGCCATCTTGTAATGGCGAATGTGAGGGCGGCTCCTTACAATTTTTATTAGGTATTTGCCTCATTTACATTTCCAATGCTATCTCAAAAGTCCCCCATACTCTCCCCCCCACACTCCCCTACCCACCCACCCCCACTTTTTGGCCCTGGCGTTCCCCTGTACTGGGGCATATAAAGTTTGCAAGTCCAATGGGCCTCTCTTTCCAGTGATGGCCGACTAGGCCATCTTTTGATACAGGAACAAAACACCCAAGGAAGGAGTTACAGAGACAAAGTTTGGAGCTGTGACGAAAGGATGGACCATCTAGAGACTGCCATATCTGGGGATCCATCCCATAATCAGCTTCCAAACGCTGACACCATTGCATACACTAGCAAGATTTTGCTGAAAGGACCCTGATATAGCTGTCTCTTGTGAGACTATGCCGGGGCCTGGCAAATACAGAAGTGGATGCTCACAGTCAGCTATTGGAACACAGGGCCCCCAATGGAGGAGCTAGAGAAAGTACCCAAGGAGCTAAAGGGATCTGCAACCCTATAGGTGGAACAACATTATGAACTAACCAGTACCCCGGAGCTCTTGACTTATTTATAATAGCCAGAAGCTGGAAAGAACCCAGATACCCCTCAACAGAGGAATGGATACAGAAAATGTGGTACATTTACACAATGGAGTACTACTCAGCTATTAAAAAGAATGAATTTATGAAATTCCTAGGCAAATGGATGGACCTAGAGGGCATCATCCTGAGTGAGGCAACCCAATCACAAAGGAACTCACACAATATGTACTCACTGATAAGTGGATATTAGCCCAGAAACTTAGGATACCCAAGATATAAGATACAATTTGCTAAATGCATGAAACTCAAGAAGAACGAAGACCAAAGTGTGGACACTTTGCCCCTTCTTAGAATTGGGAACAAAACATCCTTCTCCTTTTTTCTTTCTTCTTTTCTTTTTTGAGATGGGGCCTTGTATAGGCCAGGACAGCCTTAGAAGCTGAATTCACCATGTAGCCCTGTGTGGTACTGGACTTTTGATTCTTCTGCGTTTATCTCCCAGGTTCTGGTTTATTTTCTTTATCCATTCATCTGTTGAACTCAACATTCAGTTTGAGTTTATATGTGTTGAAAAAATGGTGTGTGTATGCACACGCGCGCATGCGTGTTTGCTCACTTGCACACAGATATGCGAGCAGTGCTTATAAAGGCAAGAATAAGGTGTTACCGACAGTTGTGAGCCACCAGACCTGGGTGCTGGAATTAAATTCAGGTCCTCTGGAAGAGACTAGGATGTGCTCTTAACAGCCGAATCATCTCTCCAGCACCAACTGATTCCCACAGTGGTTCTAAGAATTTCCATTCCCACTAGCAGGACATAATGGCTTCCTTTCTCAGGAACCCTTACTAACATCTGCTTAGTTTTCTTTTGCCCTATTCTTACTGGGACAAGGTTGCAATAGTGTTTGAATTTTTTCCAGATGTTGAACATGAATCTTCACCATTAACATTTTGAAAAGTTCCTCTATGAGTTGTTTGTTCTTTTATTTTTTTTTAAAGCTGTTTAAATAAGTTGAGCACTTATTCACTGAATTTATTGTTCTTTTGGAGTTTTGTTATTGTTTTGGTTCTTTGTTTTAAATAACAGTTTCCTGTCAGACTTTCCCTGTTCTGTAGTCTGACTCCTCCCTGGGACTGTTGCTTTTTTTTGAGGTCAGAAGATTTCACATTTTCTGTAATTAATTTTGCCAATCCCCACTATTGCTTCCTGAGCCACTGCAGCAATGCTCACAAAGTTATTGAAGTGTTCCTCTCTGTAGCATACATTTAACCTATTCCACTTTGGTAGACGTTGGGTCACGCACTTCCAGCCACCCGCCTAGGAACTCTTTGGATCCACAAATGAAAAAACCATACACATTAGCTTATTTTTGAAATGGCTTGGTTCCTCAAAGGCTGGGCAGTTCTAGTCTTCCCGTGGCTAGCATTCTTTTCTCTCTGGTACTCCTGGTTCAACATCTTCTAAATCTACCCTTAACTTTGCTGTCCTGTTACCTTCTGTGAGGCCCATTGGTTTTTGCTGCCTAAGATGCTTTTGGGCAGCCCTTTTTTCTTTCCTCCTACATTTCAAATGATCTTCCCTCCACAGCTCAAAATCTTATCCATCGTTCTTCCTGACTCAAGGCAATTGTCTTGACTCTTCTTTTTCCCAGTTCCTAGCCCATGCAAATTTAAGGGCCCCGCCCCATCTCCTGCCTAACCATTGGCTGCTGGCATCTTTATTGATTGATCAAAAACCAATTGGGGACAAGGACCTTCCGTGTTTGGACACACAGATTCCTGATTAAATCAAAGCATTAGAACTAATCCCCAACACCTCTTTGTTTACCTTTAGCTGCTAGAGTTTAGCAGTTTCAAAGTTTCCAGCCATGCATTAAGTTCTATGACCCATTTTGAAAGGCAGTTAAGGGGCAGGGTGAGAGGCTGGGCTCTTGGTTTTATACATGGATTTCTGACACCTCTTGCTGAAGAGGCCATCTTTCCCCCCAGTGTTTTTTACATCTTTGCTGAGAATCTGGTGACTGTAGCTAAGGGGTTAGTCTTTGGTTCTCTTTTGCTCTGTTGGTCTACAGGTTTTATAGCTTCCACTGTGAAGGTCTTTCACCTCCTTGGTTTCATTTACACCAGGGTTGAATTGTTGTCCATGGCTGCCCCGACTGAGTTATTTACCCCAACAGCTGTTGTTTTCATGTTGATTCTGCGTTGTGCTTCTTTATTGAACGAGTTTGTGGTATCTGAGAATTTTCTGGTGGAACCTTTAGAGTCTTTTAGGTGTACGACCACATCACCTTCACATGTGAACAATCTGACTTCTTTCTTTCATGTTTGTATCCCTTTTAGAAGTTGGTTGGTTTTAAAGATAGAGTGTAAGTGTAGGCTGCTCAACCGGGTACTCCTGAAAGGCAGGGTGGGCTGAAAAAGACTAGACTGCAAGAGAAGAATGAGGCCAAGACAAATGGCTCTGATCAAAGCCCACCAGTTTACCAAGAGACTATGCTTATAAAGGGAGGAGGCCCAGCCCCCACCAATCCATTCTTGGTGCCCGGAGTCAGACTATAGGTGTCAGACTGTAGGCGATGAGCAGGATAGGATGTGCCTCCGGAATGGCTCAAGGGTCTCTCAGCAGGTAGCAGAGTCTCAGAGAAGAGCAGCTGCAGGTGACAGAACAATATAGCCATCTAGGTGGAAGGCTACAGCCCAGGTGATCTCATATTCAGTGGCATCAAAGTCTGAATCAGCCTGCTTCAAGGCTGAGGGAGGCTACAGTAGAGTCTCACTACATAGCAGAGGCTGGCCTTGAACTTGAACTTGAACTGGTCCTCCTGTGTCAGCCTCCCAAGTTCTAGTATTAGGCTTTTACTTCCAAGTTTGGCCTTGTATCTTCTTTGTATTTCTTCGTTTTAACTTTTTATTTTGTGTGTATGGGTGTTTTGTCTGAATGTCTGCATGTGTGCACTTGGAGGTCAGAAGAGGGTGTCAGGTTCCCTAGAACTGGAGTTGTGAGCTGCTGTGTTGGAGCTAGGAATTGAACTTGTATCCTCTGGAAGAGCAGCAAGTTCTTAACCACGGAGTCATCTCTCCAGCTCTATATTATGCGTGTGTACATATTTATGTGTGTATGGTTTATACATGTGTGCTGGTGTATGTGCAAGTGTGTGCATGCAATTGGATGCCAAAGGTCAAAGTCAAGTGCCTTCTTGTCATTCTCCAGCTTACTTTTAGAGGCAGGGTCTCTCGCTGAACCTAGAACTTGCTGATCTGATAGACTGACCAACCAGGAAGCCAGGGACTGAGTCCATCATGCTAGGATTCAAGGCACGTGGCAATGTGTTCAGCTCTCATGTGCATGCTGCAGATTTAGCTCAGTCCGAAAGCTTGCGGTGGCAAGAACTTTAGCTACTGAGCCAGTGCCCCACCCCCTTAGTTCTTCCTCTGCACTTACTGTTCTAGCTAAGAATCCCTGCCCTGAATCCAATAAGAATGCAGAGAGTGACCCTCCACCCCCAGTAAAACACCAAATCTATATTTACGTCCACATTTAATAAACATAAATCTAACCTGAAATATATCATAAATAAAGCATGTCTAGTGTTTGACAACTTAAGTATCAATAATTAAAATAAAGCAAACAGGAATGAAATAAATACATTAACAAAAATACAACAAATTGTACTCTATCACATATACATATCACATATCTCAAAGGGAAAGACACACAAAGGCAGTAGTAGCCCAGGAGTTAATACCAATGACAAGAACACACAGTAAAGTACAAAGGGCTGATTACAAACAAACAAACGAATGAACCAACAAACGAATGAACAAACAAACAAACAACCTGGAAATTTTATGGTTTCATAAAATGTAGCTAGAGAAATCTGAAAGCCCTCAAAATTAGCATTACACACATTAACTTGTTGTCTAATAGATTTGGTCAATTTTTTAAAATACAGGTTTAATTTTTGCCCCCTATGTATTTTACCTTCACCCTCGAGATTTACATTATCATCTCTGTGAGTTTCCTGTACATGCATTGAATTTAGGCAAAGATCGAGTTAATATTGCAAATATGTTATCTTGCAAAAATATAATATGAAAGTGCAGAAATTAGTTAAACAGTCTAGATTGTGTACACAGGGCTCAGCTTGTGGACAGGAACAAGGCCTAGTATACATGTTCCTGATACAAAAGCACTTTCTGCAAGAGCAAACTCATTTCTTCAACACGGGAGGTAAGACATATCCCAAGGTCTTGTCTCATTTTTAAGAGGAAAGTCAGTTTTTTCCTTTACTCAGTTATAATGTTGGCAATTCAGAGTTGGCATCTATAGCCTTTGTTACACTGAAATACAATCTTTGTGTCTTCCAGGTTTCTAGTTTCTTCCAGGATTGGATCTATAGAATAGAGTTCCATCAAAGTTCCTTTCTGAATGTATTGAGATGAGCATGTAATCTCTCCTTTAATTCTTATATGATACATGTAGTATGTAAATAATGTAATTAAGTATATAAATAAGTAATACAAGTATGTTGATTGATTTGCCTTGTTGAACCATCTTGGTATCCCTGGGAAGAAGTAAATTTTATCAGGGTGTGCTATCTTTTCAAAACATTGTTGAAGTAAGTTTGTAAATATTTTATTAGGAACTTTTTCATCTATACCACCAAGAAAATTGATCCACAGGTTTTATAATTTTTCTATGCTTTTACTGAGTTTTGGCATCAGAGGGTGAGTTTGGCTTTATAAGCTAAGGTTGGAAGCATTCTTTCCATTTCCAATGAATGGAATGGTTTGAGGAGCAAAGAGTGAGTCCTTTAACAAGGAAAAATGATGCCAGGTGGGAGTCTGACCCCATACAAGGGAGGGAGCAGCAGAGGAGATGGCAATTATGTGATAACATTTTAATTATTATTTAAATATCTTTAAAAGATGATTAGCCATTTCAACATCAATCACAGTGCAGTATATACACAAGGGTAAAATGTGACCACAGTTTCATCAAGGTCTAAAAGGAAGAAGTGGAAGTATACAGCTTCAAACCGTTTATGCCACACATGTGAGATACACTATGATTCAAAGGTAGTGTGTGATAAGTTAAGATGTGTACTCTAAACTCTAAGGCAATCACAAGATTAATGAAGACTCATAGATGATTTACAGGCAGAGCAGATAAAAATGGACACGAAATGTATAATCAATCCAAAAGGAAAAAAGAGGCAGCTGAAGAAAGGCAGGGAAACAAAGAAGGAAATAGTAAATACTAGAAAGACAGACATTAAAAACCAGTGGGAGAATGTACCCTTTAAAGTTGATCATCTGGGATTGGCAGGATGGCTCAGTGAGCAGAGGTGCTTGCCATCAAGATTGGTGCCTGAGTTTGACCTCCAGAGCCACATAATGGAAGGGAAAACCAATTCCTGCAAGTTGTCCTCTGATCTCCACAACTGAGCCCCCCCCCCACACACACACTAAAAATTACATAAACAAAAATGTATATAATACATTTTTAAAATAAAAATACTGGTTTAGGCAGTAGTTTCTGGACTAATACAAAAAAATACAAACACTGAAAACATTGGTGACTCAAAGGAAATTAAATCTTTTATACTCAAAATGGTGCCACTGAGACTACGAAAAGGCAACTTATAAAATGAATGAAAATATTTACAAGTCATGTATGTGATAAAACAAAACTCTATCTAGAATATAGGAAGGCCCCCTGACAACGAACTCAAAATTCAAAACAAAACAAAATTAGAATCAAGGAAAGAATTTGAGCAAACTTTTCCCCACAACAGATACATGAGTGGCCAGTAAACACACACACGAAATGTGCAGCATCGCTATTATGCCAAATCTCCTGCCAATAACCCTTCAATATGACTTGCTATGTTCCATCTGGGCTGCTCTTAACTCCAAGTGGCCAGCCCTCATGGCCATGTTTTCATGACTCTCCTACCCCATGACATCTTCTTCTTTCTCCACCTACCTCTCTCCTCATGGTCTCCTGCCTCAGACTCCCAAGTCTCTCTTCTGCCCAGCTATAGGCAGTAGGCATCTTTGTTTACCAATCAGGGATAACTTGGTAGGTGTATTAGTCAGGGTTCTCTAGAGTCACAGAACTTATGGGTAGTCTCTATATAGTAAAGGAATTTATTGATGACTTACAGTCTGTAGTCCAACTCCCAACAATGGTCAGTAGCAGCTGTTAATGGAAGTCCAAGGATCTAGCAGTTGCTCAGTCCCACATGGCAAGCAGGTGAAGGAGAGAGAGAAAGAGAGAGAAAGAGAGAGAGAGACTTTCTTCTTCCAATGTCCTTATGTAGGTCTCCAGCAGAAGATTAAAGGTGTTCCACCACACCTTTAATCCCAGATGACCTTGAACTCGGAGATCTTCCTGTCTTAATCTTCTGGAATTCATAGCCACTATGCCTCAAGATCTCCATACCAAGATTCAGGTCAGAAACTTCTATCTCCCAGCCTCTAGATTAAGGTCACTGGTGAGCCTTCCACTTCTGGACAGTAGTTCATTTCAGATATAGTCAAGTTGACAACCAGGAATAGCCACTACAGGAGGCAAGTTTACATAGCATCATGTGGATCTATGTGAGAATCTCCTCATCCCTGGGGCCAACCAGGGCCAGTATTTAACATTACACAACATGGCAAAGGATCAAACCTTAACAGCTTGCTTATTCTATAAATGGGAAAATGGCAGTGAAGGAGAGCAATCCTCCCAGCCCCTCCTCCCAGGACTATGTATCCAGGAGTCTGTGATGTATAAATGTAGCTGCAATCCTTTGCTTTTCAATTTTCCATGATGCCTATTTCATATGTCTAGGAAGGAGAATGGAGATGCAGATGAGGGCAGAGAATGGAGATCCCTCTCAAGAGTCACTGAAGATATGACAGCTTGTGTCCAACAAGAGGCAGTCTTGATATGCTCGCTTGAGTGGTAGGGAAGCCTCCTAAGTCAGGTGGTTGATGGAGACTTGGATGGAAAAGACAGAGATCAAGATGCAGGGTAAGTGGGCACCTTCCAAAGCTCCCTAGAGAGGTCCCAGGATGCTCATAGCATCTCTCCAGCAGACTCCAATCTCTTCCACAGAGCCATCCCTGGAAGGAAGGGCTTGGTCATGCTTTCTGATGAAGTTCAGAGAGGCTTGCTGATTTGTATCTTGTTTGCATTCATTTTCCCTTCTAAGGTGGATTTAAGCCTCTTTCTATGACTGTGAGACCCCTCAGTTGCTCATTAGGGTCAGAGAAAGGGTGACATGCTGGAAACGGTGGGGAGGAGGTTTGTGTCACTTCTGCATGAAGGCAGAGTCAATGTCAGAAAGCACTTTATGCCTTAGAGCCTCAGTACTGGAAGCCAACCAGGGCCACGGTACTTTTAGAGCACCACCTCAGTGAGATTTGGTAGCCAGGAAGTCATTGCAGGGACTTGGGCATAGTTCTGGGAATACGGAGTCTGCGCTCCCTGGTCTTCTTTTGCTTAGTCTGAACCAGGGCTACACACAAACAAACAAACAAAACAACAACAACAAAAAAGAGTTAACGGCAAATCGGAGAAGGGGCTACACATAGTACAGGGGTTTCCAAGGCAATACAGAAACAGATTGCAGATATGCACCACTGCGTACAGTTTTACTTTTTACATGCTCCCTTCTATCCATTCATCTATTCCTCAATACATATTTATATCAACCGAAAGAATAATCAGAGAGAGGCTCTAAAAACCAACCAACCGTATTTGGGACCAGCAGAGTGATGCTATGGACTCCTCAGCCACAGTAAATGATGTGCATGTTTGAGAAAGGGGCAAGGTCTTATCTTACATGTAAGTTTGTATTTATTATTAGAGTATACAGTGATGCGTAGTGTCACACACCTGTATAGAGGTCAGAGGGCAGCTTTTCGGAGTCGGTTCTATCAACGGAAGGAAACCTTGCCCCCGAGGCAGTCAGTCTCTCTTGTTGCTTCTCTTGCTGCATGGCATTCTCCAGGCTGACTGACTCAGAAGCGCCAGACAATTTTCCCATCCCGCTTCCCATCTCATCAGAGGCATTCTGGGATTGCAGATGTGCACCGGTGCACATGGTTTTACTTTTGACATGAGAATTGAACTCAGGTCACTCACTGGACATGCACTGTTGACCTGTCTTGCCATTTGGGAAGGCAGAAAGATTTAAGGGGAAAAGGGAGAAACTTCTGAAGATATTTGGATATAGAGTTGCATGTAAGCTATTTGGATATAAGGTTTACTGTTCTTGAAAATATAGAAGGAATTGGTATCCATTCTTTGGTGGAAGTGCTATCTCTGGGCAAGTGTTCTGACCAGCAAATGTGTTCGAATTGTGCCATTCTTAAAAAATATCAAAGATGGACTGACTCGATGGCTCAGAAGGGAAAACTCTTGTTGTACAAGACTCACAGCCTGAGTTCAACTCCTAGAACCTACATAAACATAGAAAGAAAGAACCAACCTTAAGGTCATTCTATGACAGACATCTACATGCAAGCTTGTAGCCCCCTACTTGACACTTGTTCCCCCCTACTATGTCATATCATAGTAGTAATAATACTAAAAAAAAAATGTCAAAAGCAAACTTAGTTTCATAACTCAGTGCACACATGGAAGATGGGCACAGCATTCAGTGTGCATAGAGTGAGAACATTCTCTTCGAGCCTTTAGAAATTTTGAGAGAAAGAGTCATCTCAGAGAGTTGGACATAAGTCTTGCCCCTTCATAACCGCATTGGCTCTAACAAGAAAGACTTCAAAGCTTCCAGGCTTAATATTTACAATTCAACAAAAAACTCTTACTGAATTCACTTTTCTTTGGGAAATGTGAACAAATGTTTCTTCACCCCCAGATAGGGCACCAACAACAGACCAGAGTGAAACTTGGAAAACAGCGAAGTCCAGGTTGGTGAACAAGTGAGTTTATTGGGATTATTTACAGGCCATAGGTGAGGGACCACACTTGGGTGACCTCCAAACAATCGCATCACCACAAAGTCTCACCCCATCCCTGATAATGACTTCATGGAAACTGCGTCACAGAGTCTCACTTTGAGTTACTTTCTACTTCCTGTATGTACATTCTAGTGTCTCCAAGGTCATGTAAGAAGTAGAAGGGTGTAATGGCTGGAGTCCTAGGTGAGGGTCCCATACCCTCATATAGAGTGTTGTGGTCACATTAACATTGCCATAGATCTAACTCTCTCTGTGTAGTTCTTGCTTCACTGGCAAGACTAGCAGGCTTCAGTAGTCTACTCTATGATGGTCGTGGAATAGACATGCTATGCCTAGTGCAGCTCCTGACTCCAGGTTCTGGGCCTGTTTGAGCTCCTGTCCTGACTTCCTTCAATGATGGACAACAGTGTGGAAGTGTAAGCCAAAGAAACCTTTTCTTCCCCAAGTTGCTTTTGGCCATGGTGTTTCATCACAGCAATAGTAACCCTAACTAAGACAAAAGGGAAATCTCCAAATCCCAGGTAAGTGTCCTTCATTCAAATACAAACAGTTACCCTCTGTTCAGGACGAAACTATGAAATGAAGGCTTGTTAGGGAGTAGAGGCCTCTGGAGATAGCTCTCAGAAGGTCTGTCTTCTCTGCTGCCTCAGGAGGGTGTGAACTCAGTCAACATACTTTCCCTCAAAGCCGAGTCTCTCTGCTAAGATGGGGTAATTGTCAGCATCTCGTCTGCCAAACAGGTGCTTAGGAATGCGCTCAGATGTGAGTGAGCCTAGGTAATATTGGACAATAAAGGTAGTCACCACATCCTGGCTGTTCCTGTGGGCATAAGTGAAAATTGGTAAGCTATGCCATGTAGGATAAAGTTCACCACTGAATGTTGGCTGTTCCCGCCAGGGCATACATCTCTGTAAATAAAGGTTTGCTTCCCTCTTTGAATCAGCATTGCTGTTCTTCCTCAAGACATTGAGGTTTCCCTTTGCCCTGGTTTTGAAAACTAACTCCGTTCCAGGATATTATCAGCAAAGGCTGAGAGGGCTGACAGCCCTGGTCCTCTTAAGTTATCAGGGAATAGTTCAGTCAAATAAAATGTGGTTGAAATTTAACTGAATTGTCAAAAGCTCCAGTGAAATGAAGAATTTGGGCCAGAGGTGTCCACCTGACTGAAAACGATCCTCGTACACACGCCTATCAGCCAGTGGCGTGATCTGTCTCACCACCCTCTGTGGGCAATGCACGTTTTGTAAGTTCTCTGTATGCCATGGAATTCTGTATTGTCTCTGCTATTTCTTGAGAACATTGCCCACCAAAGGCATGGGTTTTAGAGTGTCTATGAAATGCTGTTTGACACCTTATAGTTCTGATCCTCTCGCCTCCACCTCCATGGCATAGGCATGTGCCATCATATCTGGTTTTATGCTGTATTGGAGTGACAACCCAGGTTTCCATGCATAACAGGCAAGTAATCTGCCAACTGAGTTGCATCCTCAACCCTTCCGTGAATGTTTATAAAGATGCCGTTGAGTAGACTCCAGGCTTCTCATAGATCTCCCTTCTGTTTCATCTTTACTCTTTGAAAGGCTTTTGTTGTTGTTGTTGTTCCCATAGGTAATCAAGGATCCTGACAGGAGGCTCCTGAAAGCAAGGTTTGTGGTACTTGATTTATTTTTATCTATCCAATCAGCCACTCAACATACATGACCTGAATGCCTTTCTCAACAACATTCTTAAGCCCCAGAGATACAGATAAAGATGCATGCAAATCCCTCAGAAAGTGATATATAATAGGCAAAAGGAAACAAACAAAACTATTATTACAAACCCTCAAACACTGTCTCTAGTTTCACACTGGACCCTTGACTAATTCGTAGGTTTATTTCCCACAAGTTAAAACCTTTCCAATCAGATACTGGTAAGCCAAAAGCAAAGAATAGCAACTGTGTCTTTTTATTTGTAAGAACTTCTTTTCCAAAACTGCTAGCTCTTTAAACATTTAGGAACCCACAGAATCTCATCGGTTGAGGGATGCTCTGCTGGCTGGCTTTATGTCACCTGGAAGCTAAAGTCATCTGAAAGGAGGGAACCTCATTTGAAAAACTGCCCAGTGCCTTCATGAGATCAGGCTGTAGGCCAGCCTGGGAAGCAGTGGCTTTCAACCTTCCCAGTGCTGCAATCCTTTCCCACAGTTCCTTGTGTTGTTTTCATTGCTACTTCATAACTGTAATTTTGCTACTGTTATAAATTATAAGGTAAATATCTGTGAAAGGGTTGTTTGATTCCCCACAGGGGTCATGATCCACAGGATAAGAACCACTGCTGTAGAACATTTTCTTAATTAGTAATTGATATGGAATGGCCTAACCCACTGAAGGTGATGCCCAACTCTGGGCTGGTGATCCTGGGTTCTACAAGAAAGTAAGCTGAGCAAGCCACGAGGAGCAAGTCAGTAAGCAGAATCCCTCCATGGCCTCTGTGTCAGCTCCAGCTTCCAAGTTCCTGCCATGTTTGACTTCCTGTCCTGACTTCCTGCCTTAATGAAGTGTAAGCCAAACAAGTCCTTCCCTGCCTACACTGCTTTTGGTCATGGTGTTTTTATTGCAAATATCAACCACCCAGAACTCCCAGGGACTAAGCCATCAACCAAAGAGTATACAGGGAGGGACTCAGGGCTCCAGATGCATATGTAAGAGAAGATTACCTTATCTGGCATCAATGGGAGGGGAAGCCCTTGGTCCTGTTAAGGCTGAATGCCCCAGTATAGGGGAATGCTAGGGTATTGAGATGGGAGTGGGTGGGTGGTAGAGGAACACCCTCATAGAAGCAGGGGGAAGAGGAAAGGTTGGGGGAAACCAGGAAAGGGAATAACATTTGAAATGTAAAAAAATAAAATAACCAATAAAATTAATAATAATAATAATAATAATAATAATGAAACCCTAAAACAGATGTGAAGCAGGGAGGAAAGTCAAAACAGACCTGTTAACAATCTGTCTTTTGCTATTTCTGTTGGGCCATTGGTACAGGCTCTCAGTCTGCTCTCAGATTTTTATTTTCTTTAATATTTGCTTTATTTTTAACTATGTGTACATGTACACAAAGATGCCCTCAGAGGCCAGAAAAGAGGGTCAAATTTTTTTGGAGATGGAGTAATGGGCAGTTGTGAGCCACCCAACATGAAGGCTGGGAACCAAATTGGGTCCCCTTCAAGGACAGTAAGTGTTCTTAACTATTCAATGTCTCTTTGGCTCCAGACCTCGGGATGTGAAGGGTATGGAATATCTGACAATGGACAAATCATCTGCCAGAAGCTAAAGGAAGCTGAGAAAAAGTTGTTTCCTCAATACTCACTGAGCCTGCCTGAATACCCTGAACCATAAAGCCTCTGGTTGGAAACAGAACGGAACCTCCTTCCACCAATCACCTTGACAACCAGAAGGAAAAGATGTGAAGCTGGGTATTGTTGAAGAAGAGGGCAATCCAAACAACGGCTCTATAGTAAGAGATATGAGAGGAAAATCCTTCTAGGAGATGGGGAAAGAGAGGCTGGCTGCTTCTCTTTCCACTGTGCCCCTCAGCAGATGGCACAAACATCACCATGGTGACCACATGAAACTTCTGAGGCTGCATCCAACTCCTGCCATCCCTTCATGCTCACCTGTCCTGGATCTCTAAGAGGTCTGTTAAGACTGCAGAAACTCTCCAGTCCAAGGCTCCTGCTTGTTCCTACGTTCTAATCTCCTGTTACCAGAATCTGTCATATCTTCAGATGCCCTACCCTGGTCATTGCCTATGCCTCTCGGCCTTGGCTTTGCTTCCTTTTTTTATGATTCAAATCCTAATCAATGTGGATTGCATCCACACCTACAGGCAACAGCCACCTGCAAGCCTATAGAAGCAAGGACACTATCCCACACTCCATCTCAAGCCTTCTTCTTCTTGGTCTTTCAATACTTTAGTGACCCATCTCATCAATGAAATCTGCTCTTTTGCAACTTTTAGTTAAAATGTGCTTTCTATACTAGACTAAATTATTACATTCCTAATCTATGTCAAGAACCTATCTTCTAGTAGAAGGAAGGAAATTCAAGTTTTTTCTAAGATGTTCCTTATTCTTGGGATTAAGGAAGTTGCTCAGAGAGTGTTTGCCAGCATGTATGTTCAAGGCCATGAGCTCAAGTCCCAGGACCACAAATAGGGGAGAATGAGCTATAGCTCAGTGGTAGATTTGCTTTCCTAGCAAATGTGAGGCTCCAAGTTCAATCTCTACTCCCCAAACAGACAAAGCACACTTGACTTCATTCTAAATAATAATATTTATAAGACAGTGAGTTATATCTGGTGGTGGTGCACGCCTTTAATCCCAACACTCAGGAGGCAGAGGCAGGCAGACCTCTGAGTTTGACACCAGTCTGGTTTACAGAGCGAGTAACAGGACAGCCAGGGCTGCACAAAGAAACTCTGTCTCAAAAACAAACAAACAAACGAACAAACAAACAAAAAACAAACGAAAGACAGAGAGTTGATGTATATTTTCTAACATAAATTAGATCAAATCCATAATCGCCATTACTAAAAATGCCTATCTGCCTCTATGCATCTGCACTGTACTGGGGGAGCAGCCTCCTTCCCATCTGCTGAGGCCCTGTCTCCAGCTCCCATGCCAGCTTCCCCACTCCAGCTCCTCCAGTCTCCTAGATGTCTTTCTATCTCTTACACATAACTTCTGCAGCAGGCATTTTTATGCTTCTGAATGAGTTGTCATCTCTTCATGAAGATATCCTGACTCCTTCACAACCAGAAATTTCTCCTTACTCTTAATTCAAATCGTCCCTACATTTTGAGACTTTTTTTTCAACTATATTTGATCTAAAAGGGGGCTTTAATTTTCTTCATGGTCCTTACTACAAAGTTTCTTTGTAGATTTGAAATAGAATCCCAGCACAATTTTCACACAGTAGGTCAGAGTATTCTTGTTGAGTGGATAATCGGGTACATAGTTTATTCATCAGAAAAAAATTAAGAAATAATGCTTACCTTATAGTATTATTTTGAGAGTTCAGATAGAGAAAGTACTAAGTGTTCAGTCAACTCTTCATCTCTTTATCCTTTTATCTCTATTAATATAATAGAGTTAAAAGAACAGACTAAAAGTTGGGGTTTAAATAGGGATGTTATTGTGCACAGAGACCCCAGGAAGTCTTTCTGCAGAGAGTGCCTGTTGGATGCCTGTGTGTGGCCACAAAGGCTCAGGAAGGCTGTACTTCTATCTACCAAGAGCTCAGCCGCTGGAATTCAGAGGGGAGGGGAGGTGTGGCAAGTTGGAAACTGACTGCTTTGAAGGGTTATGCAAACCTGGAAGCCAATTAGGCTAACACTCAACCCTCAGAGGGCAAGGGACAGAGAGACACCAGAGGACAAATAGTGTTTGCTTTTGCAGTCAAAATAGGGACCTTACCTGTCAGGCTAGTGATATATTTTGTGTTCTTTAATTAGAACAGTCCGCACATTCTTTGAATCCCTTCCCACATCACCCCAGCCTGTCAAGAAGTCATTGAAGACCATAAAGCAATGATCAGAAGGTCTCATTTTAGACAAGGACAGGTCTAAGAAGTCACTGTATAGAGAAAAGGTTGTCTGTTGAATGCACTTATCGTGTGTGTGTGTGTGTGTGTGTGTGTGTGTGTTTAATAGAGAAATTTACAGGCCAGCAAGATGGTTTAGTGAGCAAAGGTACGTGCAAGCCTGGTAACCTGAGCTCAATACCCAGAACCCACATAAAGGTGGGAGGAGAGAATAGGCTCCACAAAGTTGTCTTCGGACCTTCACATGATCACAGTGACGTGTGTACCACCCCCATTTTCATACCGTACACACACACACCCACCAATAATATTTTAATTAATTAATTAATTAATTAATTAATTAAGAAAGAAAGAAGGAAACAGAGGGATAAGCAAGATGGCTCAGCAATTAAGGGCGCTAGCAACTCTTGCAGAGGGCCACAGTTCAATTCCCAGCACCCTCACATAGCTCATAGCTGCCTGAAACTCCAGTTCTAGGGATTTGCTGCTCTCTTTTGGCCTCCGTGGGCACCAGACATGCATATTGTGCAAAAACATTCACACAGACAAAATATCTATACACATAAAGTAAAATGATGATAGAAGTGCCATGGTCCAGCCACGGCACTAGACACTGAGGAAAATAGCAATAGGTGCTCTTGGAGGCTTTCGGGTTTTGCAAGGGCAAAAGTTGCTTGCTTTTGGTAATATTTACCTTTCTTAAATTTTACCTTTCTATTCTGTGGCCAAAACTTGCTGGCTTCTGGCTATTAACACCTGCTGTTTGGCAGCAGAGATTAAGCAAGGACTTTTATTACTCACTCAGGCTTTTCGTTCTTTTCCTCCTGATCAGGAGAGAGGCTGGGGGTTCTTAACTCTTTCTGAGCCAAAGAAAAAGGAAAAGAAAGTCACAATAGCAGAAAAAACACTCACTCTAGATGAAAAAGAAAATAGGCTTGGATCTTTATTTTCTGCTTTCAGTATATATACTAACTCTATAAAATTACCTTATACAACTAGCAGGTAAACTGTTATAACAGAATAATTGATAACATGATTTTCTAATTACTTTTACATTACAAGTAAGTTCAATAAGTTTAAGACATTAATTCATGCCATAAATCATTAAGACTTAAGGAATAACAGCAGAATTGTTTACATATCTTTCCATTAAGACTAGCATCTGACTAAATGTTCATTATCTGTTATTAACCCCATAAGTTCATTATAAGTTTAAAGCAATAATTTGTATGTGACAAGTTAGCATGGTTTTGTCAAGAGGCAAATCATCTGCTTTGTGTCTTACTAGTTTTGAAGTTTTGTATGGATAAACTAGTCTACATTTTATTTTTCATCCTTGCACCTAAAATAATTGTCCCTTCCAAGTTTATTACCTTTAGTTACCAGAGAGTGGTCTCAGCTAACCTAGAAGGAATGTTTCCCATGATCATAAATTTGTTCCAAGCCTGCTTTCTTATCCTACTGCAATTAGCTCATGTCATATAAAGGTTTAAAGAGTTCTATTTGCAGTTTTTCATTCTATAGAGGGCTCAAAATTATTTGTATACATTTGGGGATTCTATAAAATCATTACTAGAAATTATGAAATCATCAATTTATCTATACAACATGACTACATAAGAGTATGTCTTCATGTTGGTCTTTGAAAAATCTGCCCAATAGGGTGGGCTATAATGCCCAGGAAATCATTAGGCTATGTAATAGTGACAGGAAAGGCATATCAGCAGTAAATGCAATCCTGGGGTGAAATCTCTGAAGGCCCTGCAATTCAGAGTTTACCCATCAGCCATGCAAAAGGATGGTCCATCTCCAGAAAAGTCACTCCCGTGCCTTAGTCTTTTGTAAGTGGTTCTGCCATAAAGCATTTTTTTTTAAAAAGAAAGACATTTACCTTGTGATGGTTGGGTTGGCTCAACAGTTGGAGAAAGGCACACTTACCACACAAGCTTTATAACATGTTCAAGCCCCAGAACCTGCAGCAGGAAGACAGCATCAACTCCCCAAAAATTGTCCACACTCATCATATGTACACACACACACACACACACACACACACACACACACACCACACCACAGCACAAATAACAAATTATAAATTAATTTTTTTAAAAAGAAATTCACTTTAAAATAATTCTCTGTATGCATATACTTTTGCCATTTGTTAAAGATAGGAGCAAATTTGCATATAAATAAGATGAATGTGCTTGTTTATTTTTACATGGATAAATCTTGACCTAATATTTGACACTATAGGGTATGGGTACTGCAACATGTTTCAGAGTTGATCAGAATTCTGATTCTAGAGTGGTCAATTCTGAAAATATGACTTCACATAAATACATCATACAAAATGGAAGAAGTGCATACAGGACCATTTGAGAAGTTGGAAATTCTGTCCAGCCCAAAATTCACTGAATGATTTTTTTTTTAAATAAAACTCACTCAGCAATGGAGACGGGATTTTTAAAAAGCCAAACATCTTAACACAATATAATCTAAAGATATACTACTTTGATACCTATATGCCAAAGAATGGCATTAAAAAATATTGCCTTTGCTTTCTATAATTAAACTGTGATGTTTCTATAAGAACAGAAAGCTTAGTGTGCACAGTCAAAATACCGTGTCCATACTGGTCTTAGCCAGTGTCTAGTGCTATGAAAAGACATCTACCATGATCAAGACAACTCTTATAAAAGAGAGCATTTAATGGAGGAAGGCTGCCTTACAGTTTCACAGTTTAATCCATTATCATTATGGTGGGGAGTACCGTAACACACAGGCAGACATGATGCTAGAGAAGTAGGTGATTGCTCTGCATCTAGATCCACAAGCAGCAGGAAGAGGGTGACACTGGGCCTAGTGTGGGCTTTTGAAACCTCAAAGCCAATCCCCAGTGGCACACCTCCTCCAGCAAGGCCACACCTCCTACAACAAGGCTACATCTCCTAGTCCTTCCCAAGTAGTTCCACTCCCTGATGACTAGGCATTAAGATATATGAGCCTATAGAGGCCATTCTCCAAATCACCACAACAACATATAATAGTTTGGACCCTGAGCCAAGGTTCAAGCAGCCATTCTCTGGCATTTAACGTCATGGCAGCATGCTCAGTGCAAATGTGTGAGTGGTGTTTTCAGAACAAAGGCTGGAGTTATAGGCCAGTGGTAGAGTGCTTGCCTAACATGTGTGAAGCCCTGGGTTCAGTCCTTAATATGAAGTTTTAAAAAATTTCCTGAAATAACAATTAACCTATGCCAGAAACATTTGGGACTCAACACACATTTGATTTTTGAATTAATTTTTGGTTGTTGTGGGTTCAAAACCTTCTATTTTTCTTGAATTCCTCACTGAGTGAACTTTCTTTATAGTTCCTTTCATGCCACTACCTGTGCTTTTAAAAAGGATGTATCTGGAGGACATCATCCTGAGTGAGGTAATCCAACCACAAAAGAACTCACTTGATATGCACTCACTGATTAGTCGATATTAGCCCAGAAACTTAGAACACCCAAGATACAGTTTGCAAAACACAAGAAAATCAAGAAGAAGGAAGACCAATGCGTGGATACTTCATTCCTCCTTAGAATATGGAACAAAATACCCATGGAAGGAGTTACAGAGACAAACTTTGGAGCTGAGGCGAAAGGATGGACCATCCAGAGACTGCCCCTCCCGGGGATCCATCCCATAATCAGCCACCAAACGCAGACACTATTGCATATGCCAGCAAGATTTTGCTGAAAGGACCCTAATATAGCTCTCTCTTGTGAGGCTTTGCCAGTGCCTGGCAAATGCAGAAGTGGATGCTCACAGTAATCTATTGGATGGAACACAGGGCCCCCAATGGAGGAGCTAGAGAAAGTACCCAAGGAGCTGAAGGGGTCTGCAACCCTATAGGTGGAACAACAATATGAACTAACAAGTACCCCCAGAGCTCGTGTCTCTAGCTGCATATGTAGCAGAAGATGGCCTAGTTGGCCATCATTAGGAAGAGAGGCCCCTTGGACTTGCAAACTTTATATGCCCCAGTACAGGGGAATGCCAGGGCCAAGAAGTGGAAGTGGGTGGGTAGGGGAGCAGGGTGGGGGGAGGGTATAGGGGACTTTCAGGATAACATTTGAAATGTAAATGAAGAAAATATCTAATAAAATTTTAAAACAAACAAACAAACAAACAAAAAACAACAAGGGTTCCAAGGACTGAACTCAGGTTGCCAGGGCTACGCAGCTATCACCTTTACTGGATGAATCTCCACAGCCATTTGTAACTGTGGTTTGGCATCGGTTTGGACTTTTGTCCCCCTACCCCACTCCTACCCAGTTTTCTCCTTCAGAAGATAGACTTCTAAAAAAACAAAACAACAAAACCCTCACCATGGTCTGTTAAGACAGGTCTCACTTTAGGCCAGAACATAGTTGCCACAGGGAAATTCAGAAGTCACATAGTTGCCACAGGGGAATTCAGAAGTGAGACCAGGACTATGTGTACAATAGGCAAATAACTGTCACCAAGCAATAGCCCCAGCTGCAGGGAAGTTCTTTAAAGGACTGACTAGTTTGCCCCAAGCCTGGCTGGAGAGTGGGTGTTGAACCTTAACAGTTTTCAGATGAACTCACCCCTCACCCCAGGTTCTAGGAACTCTGAGGAAAGTAGAAGCTTCATTGAAAAGCAATGAGATCAGGCTAGGTCGTTTGGGCCATTGCCAGAGCGGGACACAGACTCAAGTGGCCAGTAGCTTGGGTCCACATGGCCTGTACGCAAAAACCTAAGGCTCCAGCCTGTAAGAGACTCAGCAGAACCATCAGCAAACCCGAGACTGGAGACACTACCCACTAGGCCACAGTGATGGGGAAGAAGACTCACCCCACCCCACCCCTGCCAAGCCAAGTGATAACTTATAATTGCGACCTAGACCAGGGACCCTGCTAAAGAAACTGTCAAGGGCAAAAAGCTAAGTGTTCTGACCCTTTGTAATTAGAGCTTCACGTTCTCAAAGGACTCAAGAGTTTTCACCAGTCCAAGAATATTATGACCATAACAGGTAAGGAAAATGGAGCCCTGATGATGCTCAAGGGTCATTAGTAGGCTTAAGGAAGAGCAGTGCTTCACCCAAGCTCTTAACTTCTGTAGCCCAGGGCTGAGAACAGAAGAGACTGCATCTTTGAGCCGATCGCAGTCCAAAGCTGTGCCTGGGGTATTGGAAGGTTTTGTGGTTTTGTTTGTTTTGTTTTGTTTGTTGACGCTACGTGAACTTGTCATTGTAGTTGACCTTTGACTCTTTACCTGGCTGCTCAGTGAGTAGGTGGAATATGTCATCATGTTCACCTAATTTTTATGTAAAACTATGTACAACTGTGACTTTAATTTGCTTATTATTGTTGTTGTTAATTTTTACTGTGTATATGTCTCTGTAAGTTTATAATGCATGATTGCAGGTGGCCACAGAGGTAAGAAGAGGCCATCAGATCCCCTCGAACTGGAGTTGCAGGTGGTTGTGAGCCACAGGGGTACTGGAAAGTGAACTCTGATCCCCTGGAAGAGCAGCAAATGCTATCAACCATTGAGCTATTTCTCCAGCCCTGATTTTTTTTTTTGAGATAAGCTTTTTACACTGCAGTCCAGATAGCCTCTAACTTACTATGTAGCCCAGGTATGCTTCATACTCAAGGAAATCCTCCTGCCTCTGCCTCCCAAGTGCTGGGATTACAGGTGAGAGCCACACAGTATTGCTTTTGGAAATAGCCACTAACTTTGTGGCTTGAAGACTCATGCATCCCCCTCAAAATCTTGACTTAAGAACGCTATTAGTGTTGTCTACAGATGGGCATGCCTGAGGTGTGAGGTCTGGGGCAGGGGGCAAATCCTCGTCTTACATCTCCTAGCCTGTTTTCCTTGTTTCCTTCCTGTTAGGCTGGCTGCCAGTCTAAAAGTCTGCTGCAGCATCTCCATCTGCTGTGCCAGGTCCTGGACCAGCCTCATGTCCCCAGAGTTGGTCCCCATTTGTAAGGCATTTCCTACACGGGGTAGACAGTGAGTGAGAGGCCAAGCAGAAGTTCCATTAGAACTTGTGTTGTAGAGTTCATGTGTCCTTCTCTTCCTCGGATTCCAGAAAAGCTACCCAAGACCCAGGCTTTCCCAGAGACCTCTGGAATTGATGTTGATTTGCCCTAGGTAGGAAGTTTCATGCCTTCCTTCCCATGGCTACCTTAGACTCCAGAAAGCTGCAGCTTAACATCTATGACCAAGGGAAGAAGACATGTGTGAGACATGTCAGGTATTGCTTTTACATGAGTATGATGTCCCTCGGGCAGCTGGGTGTGTGGGGGAACATGCTATATAGAGGGCACTGCCCACAGATCCTCCCAAAGTAGGAATTGCTGGGTGGGCTGGAGGGGCATGACTATCACTATTACCTTGGTGAGTATTTCATTGGTGGTAGACTGCACAGTTCCTAGGCTTTCTCCCTCCCTCTTTTCTGCCCTCCCCCTTCCTTCATTTCTATCTTTTAGCTGCTATGATAGGCACCATGTGCCTACTAGTTACTATTCCACCATGTTGGACTAGCTCTTTAGACAGGTGGTAGATGAAAAGGGCTGAATGAGGGGCAGAAGCTCCTATTGGACAGGTTAGTGACAGCATATGTGCCTGTCCTAGATACAGCCTGTCTAATACATCTGGCTGCTGAGGACAGCCTTGTACCTATAGTAGGAGTGTTTCTGTTCCAGAATGTAGAAGTCTTCCGAATCTGAATTGGTGACAGCTACTGATCCCTAAGACTGATGACCCGCTGAGGAAACAGAACTTCTCTTGGGCAGATCTGCCACCACCAACTCAAACTGTCCTCAGTTCTTAAACTCAAGGAATAAACAGACTTGTAGATAGCCAAGGCTGCTGGCTCCAGGGCTTAGCTGCTTAGGAGCCACCACTCAAATTCCAACTTCATGCTGGGATGCTGTGCCTACATTCTGCAATGAGCACACAAATCCAGCCCTTTTAGGTTTGTGCAGCCATCATGGCACACCGAAACACCAAGCCCCGAGTTTCATTGACCCCACATTCCGGTGGAAGTGGCTCTCTATGACAGATATAATGAAAGGAGCTCAGGTATGGTCATAGCTGTTTCACAGGGCTCCACTCTTGCATGATCATCAGACAGGCATAGGTCACCTGTGCCTATGAGCTATATCTCCAGCCCAACAACTCCATCTTCAGAAGCCTTTGAAGGAGAAGGAAAGGGTTTACAACAAGGATAGCATTCGCTTTGAAGAAAAGAACTAACACCAGAATCAACTCTGGCAAAGCAGGGGCTTTGGAGGTATCTTAGCAGCCTGTTGCTCTAAACCCTCACTGGTTCCTCTTATTCCTGTTTGCTCACTTGTTTGTTTGAGTTTAGTGTATTGAGTAAGAGGGCAGCAGACTTGGCAGTCACTGGAGCACTGCCTACAGCCTCATAGGCCCCCCTGCTTCCCTTCCAGGCCTTTTCTGGTCTTCTGTACAAGGGAATCAATACTTTCTCCATCTTGTAGCCCAGGCTGCAGTTTCAAACAAGGTTTCACTAAGTAATTCATCCAGTCATTTACACACACACACACACACACACACACACACACACACACAAGATCCCCCAACAAAATTCCAAAGCAACTTCTTAACAGACTAGACTTTTAAATTTATGACTTAGGTAAATACAAAAATTCAGTGTCCCACTTAGAGATTAGTGTCTAGCTCATCCCCTTCCTAGAATAAGTCACATTAAAAGATGTACATTCTAGGCTCAGAGCAAGCAGGTACCTTGCGTGTTCTCATTATCCTTTGAGCCACTTTGCCTACTCTGTCCTAGTGTGCAAGCAGTTGGGTAACTACAAATGGACATAAATTCTTAACACACAAGGATGCTCGGGGACAGCCCTAATTTGATGTTGAAGTGACCAAGGTAGCATCATCTTGTCCTGGCTCCATTTTGTGTTTTCTTAGATAGCTCTCAGCCCTCTTCCTCATAACAGTCACACCAGCCTTGGCAACACATATGAGATTTTCACGACTCTGACTATGGGCCAGATGTATTAAGTTTATACAAACTTAACACAAAATAAACTAAGTGAAGAAGGTATAAGTCAAAAATAATTGTTATGATAATAATTACTATGAACTGTCAAAAAATGAATGTTTCATGGTTACTCTGACCCTCACCTAGCTTTATATAAATTACGACTTCTGTGGGGTTTGCCTTTTAAAATACTGTCTCCCTGACCTTTACTACCAAGAGACACTGAGAAATTAGCTCACTCTTGGTCACCAACCAAAATTAAAGAACTCATATTCTCTTAGTTGACTTAGTCTGTGTGTTTGTCCGTATTGTTCTCTGTGGATTATTTCAGTGTGGGAACCACGAAGCTTCGTGTCCTCAGCGTTCTTAGAAGAGGGGAGATCAGGAAAGCAGAGTGGTCAACTCTGCCGGCACCAGGATCTGCTTCTGCTATGCTCAACTGATGTCTCTGCTCTGCTCAACTCTGCCAGGGCCAGGATCTGCTTCTGCTATGCTCAACTGATGTCTCTGCTCTGGTCAACTCTGCTGGCACCAGGATCTGCTTCTGCTATGCTCAACTGATGTCTCTGCTCTGGTCAACTGTGCCAGGGCCAGGATCTGCTTCTGCTATGCTCAACTGATGTCTCTGCTCTGGTCAACTGTGCCAGGGCCAGGATCTGCCTCTGCTACATTCAACTGATGTCTCTGCTCTCATCATGCCAAAGGTAATGACCTCGCCCAAAACAGGTACATATAAATACCACTTGTCAGGGATGAATGAGGTCTCAGACATTGGGCAAGTGTAGATTCAAAGACTCTGTAGATTCCAACATTTGGCTGGATCAGAAGCAGCAAACTGCAGAGGTTCTGGGGAATCTGTGTGATTGAGGTGATAGTGTACACCCCTACTGTAGGCTGGCATAGCTGTTGGTCCTAAGACATAGTCCTGAGCCACCGATGCACTTAACATGAGCTCTTATCAGTTCAAATCCCTCCCCCTCATTCTCACCCACCAGAACGGTAAGGCCTAGAGGCGGACACTGCAACCCAGCACGTTTCTGGGTGGACTGTGGAGCTCCAGCAGGGCAGATGGGCTGGGTATCCAGAGCATTTTGTCATTTGGGGGATTATGATGCAAGTGGGAGGGAACTGGCCAAGAACAGAGAGGACTCCATGCGAGATCTGTCTCCGTGGGCTTAGCACAGGCTGGGATGGCAGAGCAGGGTTACAGAGAGAAAAGAGAAGAGAGAGGTGGGCTCTCAGGGCTGGAGCAACAGTTTCCATCCCTTTCACACTTACGCCACTGGCCTCTCAACCAAGCTGCAGCCACACAGGGTACACACCCACCCATGCACAGGCATACATTCGTACTTGCCCTCAAGTCCCCTTGCCTCAGATCTCATATGATTCACTGATTACAGGACTGGCTTGCTGATCTCACTACTCATTATCTCCCACTACTTCTGCACCACAAGAGCCATGGCCTCGTTATCTTTTGGTGGTTTCTCTTTGCTGAACCATCACTGATTGAGCTCATTTCATGTGCTATCCATCAAGAATCCCAAGGAAGGAGCACAATGAGGAAGAATGCAGAGAAGCCAGCCCAGCTGAATGGAGGAGGCAGAATGGGGGTAGGCCCACTAGGGAGGAGTTACAGGGATGCAGACAGCTGGAGGACAGGAAAAGTGTAGAAGAGACACAAATTCAAACATAGAGGAAGGAATACCCCTGACACCTTCAGCTGGCCTGTGCCTGTGACCTCTAGGGAAAGGTGGGTGTGATGAGGCTGGGTTTGGCAAGCCTAACAGCCTCACTAGAAGCTTAGGTAATGGCAGTCATTCTGTAAGATAAAAATGAAAGCAAAGTACAAGCTCTATTTTGAGCAGTCATCACAGTCAGGACAGTAGACACAGACCTTCCACACTATCCAGTACCTGTCACTGCTAGAGCAATAGGGACCATTAGAGGTTTAAAACTGAGGCATGGCATACCCCAGCCTCTGATTTATAAGTCTATGTAGCCTCGGGCAGAAAAGACTAGAGGATGGAGGGCCAGTGGCTGTGAGTGATGAGGCTGATGCTAAAGTCTAAACAGAAGAGAAATAGGCTGTGAGGTGGCACTTGCTGAGAACTGCCTCGGATGCTGGAATGGGGAGATGAAGATGCTCTGGGTAACAACTCCCCATGACAAACAAGAATATCAGAGATCTTTGGAAGCATCCTTATGCCTCTTCCCCAAGGCCACTTCTAGTCAGGCCGAATGCCCAGGTATCGTCTTAGTTCCCTGTTCTTACTTTTGAGGCAGGGATGGGACAAAGTCAGCAGGTAATGCCATCTTCTTGGCTGGACTTGTCTCTAGCAGATGAAATAATCTAAGTTTTCAGACTACTGCTTTAATTAAAGAGCTTACACCTGCTGACAGTAGATGCCTTCAAAGGGGAGGCTTGTCTGGACTAAGGCTTGCCTGGATTGAGGCTTGCTTGGAATCATTGAAGAAGAATTCTCATGATACAAAACCACTTTAGGGACTGATAAAATGTATGTAAAATTATGTTTGTATAATAATAAAAAAATGAGAAATAAACATAAGGTTATATGAAAAAGATTTTGAGTTCAAAGGTATTTCTCCCCATGTAATGCACACACACACACACACACACACACACATGTATGTGTGTTTATGTATGTACATATGGATATGTAGTGACATGCATATAAATATATGCATACATAGAAGTGTACACATGTACAAACACATACATATGTGCACTTAGGTATATATGCATATGTGCATTTCTGGAGATGTGATTCACATGTTTCTAAATTA
The DNA here is from genome assembly GCF_978045245.1 of Mus caroli. Taxonomy (NCBI): domain Eukaryota; kingdom Metazoa; phylum Chordata; class Mammalia; order Rodentia; family Muridae; genus Mus; species Mus caroli. Next base: position 78,068,991 of record NW_028227262.1, on the reverse strand, counting down.
TTTCTAAATGTATGTATGTTGCACGTGCATACATTTGTCAACATACATTTCAAGCATGCACACTTATTTCATGAGTAGGGTTAAGTCACCATAAAGGCAACATTTACAGAAAGCTTTGCCCTTGGTTGGACTCACTAATGTTTGCTGAATTAGAACAAACCTCTGCCTTGCCCACTCTGATTTTTATCGTTGACCATTGCTCTCAGGAGTTAATGTTTGAGCCTGGCCATAAATAAATCGACAATCACTGACCTATGGCCTATATCTGAGGAGGAAGAATCCCCTTATAAAATAGGCAACAGTGGGTGGCCTGGCAGGCAGAGCTGTTGTGGTCAGGTGTGGAAAGGAAGCCTCGTTGCCACCATGAACTTCTCCGGCAAGTACCAATTGCAGAGCCAGGAGAACTTTGAGCCATTCATGAAGGCAATGGGTGAGTGCTGAATATGACAGCAAAGAGGGGCTAGCCCTACTATCAGCAGATAGTCCAGGTCTGGTGTTGAGGTGGAAGGAGGGGTCCAGGCTATACCGAATTGAGTTCTCCAGTGACTCTCCTGCTCTGTTGTTACTTTTACTGTTCCCCACTGGACAAAGCTATTCCAGGGAAGTGGAGACGACCCTACATTGGAAGATGAACTGGTTCGAAGTGTGTGTTTCATGGCACTTTATTCTAAGACCTTGTTCCTTCACTCACTTTCTAGCAAACATTGATTCAAGGCCAGCCATACCCCAACACCATGCCATATACCAGAGAGACAGTGTGATAGGATACAATCCTGACCAATGTTCAGAGACAAAGCTACAATCTTGACCAGTTATTTGGAGATAAATGGAATGAAGTGTCTCCTAATATGTATGACTCTATACCAGGCATTGCCATGCAATGCCCACAGTAAATACCATAAAACTGAGTTGTTTTTCCCATTTTACAGTTAAGGCGACTGGGGTAGATGAGGTAGCTGTGATGAGGCTCACAGTTTAGAGGGTGTTTGTGTTGGAGTTAGAAGCAGGTGCTGGGTCCCAGAGACCCTATTTAAACGCCCTATGTCTCCCAGGGTACTCAGGTGCGGGAGAGACTGTGATGATGAAGGCTGAGCCTGGAACCAGGGAGAGAAGAGTATATAACAGGAAGAAAGAGGCCTGTGGGCAGAGGGGGAAGTGGAACAAAGGGGGTTACCAACATGGAAAAGATGAGGAACAGCAAGACCTGAGAAAGGACTCTCAGGTCACCCTAGGACTCAGAGCTGCTTTTGCAGACAAGTCAAAGATCATGAATGTGAGGATCCCTTAGCTGTGCAAGGGACCCTCCACTGTCACTGTGAACTCCACGGTTCTTGGGAACCCCTGTTCATGTAAAAGCACAGATTTGTTCTGAAATCTGGAAAGCCCTATTCTAGGGTAAAGGATTTTTGTACATTACCCCCCAAGAGCCTTGACTCCAGAGGCCACAGCAAGTTTGCCAGGCATGGTCCTACTTTGTGCATGGCCTATTTATGTGTAGCTCCCATATCACTTCAAAGATAATTGGATTTGGAAGATAAACATTCTGGAGGATGAAGTGTTCCCACTCTAAGAGCAAGGCCACTAAAGAAGGAGGGATCTGTGGGGGGGTGGGGTGGAGGGATGAGTAAGAAGCAGGGAGCCACAGAGGAAAGGGTCTTTACAACAAATGAATCGGTGGGTTTGCCTAGCATGCATGAGCCCTGGGTTCAATCCCTTGCACCATATAAGCCAGGTACGATGGCACATGACTGCTATTTTAGCACTAAGGATGTGGAAGCAGGAGGATCAGACACTCAAGGTCATCCTCCACCATAGAGTGAGTTAAGGCTAACCTAGGCTGCAAGAGACCCTGTCTCAAAAAATAATAGTACTAATTGGCAAAGTACTAGCAGACTACTGACTTTCCGCATCAGAAGGCAAAGATCTAACTGCTCACAGGACGACTATATGGAAATGTGTGGGGTCTCTGTTCTTCCAGTTTTTAACTTTACATGGTCTCTACCAGGTCTGCCCGAGGACCTCATCCAGAAAGGGAAGGACATCAAGGGGGTGTCAGAAATTGTGCACGAAGGGAAGAAAATCAAACTCACCATCACCTATGGACCCAAAGTGGTCCACAATGAGTTCACCTTGGGGGAGGAGTGCGAACTGGAGACCATGACTGGGGAAAAAGTCAAGGTATGTAGTCCCACCTCTGGCCTCCGTCTCTTTCCCAGAACTTCTCCTAACGGAGACCATGTCACTGAAACGACTTCAGGCAGGAGACACAGAGAGCTTTGAGAGTAGACTTCTCATCGTCTCAGGGATCGTGTGCATCTGGGCTCTCACAATGGAGGAGGATGTGGGGATAAAGGGGCACAGTCTCAGAGTCTCCCAGGCACAGTGCTCCTGGCTCTCAGAGTCCTTCAAGGAAAGCCTAGAACTGGGGCACATTGGTGTCAGTGAAAACCTTCATCTGAGCTAGGGCAGCTTTACATCCGCTGGGAGATGGTTCCAGGCAGCAATGCCAGCTGTCTGTGGGCTGTGTGAGTAGTGGACAGGTGATAGAGAGATCCAGAGGCTGTGGGTCCTGTCATCTCCCCCCCAGCCCCACCCCCCGGCTCTGAGTCCTGCACAGCCTAGGGTAGCGGGTGTAATGTGCATCTGTTCTCTGTCCCTGCCCTTTCCAGGAAGCTTTGTGCCTCAAATTCAGCAGGAGTCTCTTTATCACTTCTGGCTGCTCTTATTTCTGCCTCTTTTACAAGTCAAGGAGAAGGGAGGGTGGGGCTTCTCCTGATTGGTTCATGACAAGAGTTGGGGTGTCATGAGTTTTACTACAGCCCTTTTTCAATGCCCACTGTAGAGGCAGATATTTGATGTCTTTTACTCTTGATTAGGATTCTTCCCTCCATCCCTCTCTTACTTCCTTTCCTTTCATTCTTTTTCCCCCCCTTTTAGCATTTTGCCATGTAGCCCATACTAGCCTCAAACCCAGCATCTTCATGCTCCTGCCTCATGAGTGCTGGAAAGCCTGAAGTACTGTGCCCAGCCATGATTCTACTTACTACTGTCCTTGATGTATACAGCTTGGAATTGGGACTACAATAAAAATAAACAAACAAACAAACAAACAAATAAATAAATAAAGACTCAGTAACCACCGAAGTAAACTGAATTCCCACCCCCACCCCCAGCTGCTGATGATTGGACAGCTCCCTCCACAAGCTTGAGAAATGGGATTTTATATTTTATTTTCAGATTTTTTCCCCCAGGGCAGAACCACTTAGGTAAGCTTGACATTTTCTTTCATTCATAAATACGCCCTATTTCCATTTAGCACCAGAGAACTGGAGAGGGACAGGACATTTGACTCCTTGTCAGTTGATACCATGCAGGGAACCAACTTCATTAGCTTCATTGCCAGGTCCTTGCTCACGGGCCACCCTCTGTCTTCCCTGCAGGCAGTCGTTAAGCTGGAAGGTGACAATAAAATGGTGACAACTTTCAAAGGCATAAAGTCCGTGACTGAACTCAATGGAGACACAATCACCAATGTAAGTTGACCCTCTGGTCTTGCCATCCAGTGCTTGAGGTGAACAGTACGGTGTGTGTGTATGTGTGTGTGTGTGTGTGTGTGTGTGTGTGTGTGTGTGTGTATGTGTGTGTGTGTAAAGGATAAGAGACAGCTGGATGCCATCTCTCATTCTTCACCCTTTCCCCCCAAGACCTGGACTCTCTCTTCCTTGCCTCTTGTCAATGTCTTCTACCACCTAAGAGGATGCATATGTACTACGGAGTTGATAGATATCAGATCTATTGAACAACACTTTTCTAATCAGAGAAAGTAAGGCAGTGACCAGAAGAGCAGGTCGAATGGCAGCATCAGGGTTTCCTGACCTGGGTCTGTCTCTTGGGCTAATCTCACAGCAGTTCATTAATCAAGCAAACCCCAGGGGAGGCTGTTTACACTATAAACAGTGAGGATTGCACTCAGGACACTGCAGCCATCTTGTTCTTGTCAAAGCATGACAGAATATCAGGGTGATTCCCTGACAGATAGAAGAGCGGTATCTTGAGGGAGGGGCACCCTTTTCTAATTCACCTGGTGTCTCACACCTTGTTGTGCTCCACTTTCAGAGTCAGCCACTCCCCTGCCTCTGCCTCTCTCCTCCTTGTCCACTCCCTGGTCTTACCCTTTTCCCAGCAGCAGCAAACAGGATGGGTGAGGAGGTGTGTGGCGTGCTGAGGCACGGAACAGCATGTGCAGAGCATAGCTGGCCTTGCCCTGTTTCTGATGCCATGGGGCCTCACACCTCACACTCAGGCCATAGGACAGAAGTCCATTCAACCCAGAGATGTCCCAGACTTCACTGTGTGTGCAGACATCCTGTCCAGGAGACCTCAGGACCTCTTGCAGCAGCACTTCCCATCAATGAAAACCTCCACAAGGGAGGCTTTGTATGTCCATCGATGTTCCTATTTGATAACATCAGCGTGATTAACAGCCTTAGCACTAACCAATGGGCCACACATCCATCCATCTTCCACAGCCCAGGTGCCTAATAAATGTCTTTGCCCACTTGGCATTGGTGGGGAGTCATTCATTTATCAAGTTTATGGCTGCTAATGAATGACACGCTGGGTATGCACTCCTGTGCAGTCATCCTCCATGCCCAGCTGTTGGTCATGTATTGCCCCCACTACAGTAATTCATAGTGTTTCTCTCATGGTCAGGTCTTCCAGCTTTCCTTTGTATCCAAAATGTACCTCAGGCAGGTCACAGAAAGCAAACCCCTGTCTAAGTGACCGCATCTGGTCAAGTGAAAATCCCCCTCCACCGTGGGGAGAGAGGGGCATCAATCACAAAACAACATTCACGCCCCACACTCTTGCCCCTCACTCCTACAAAAGAGCAGGTGTGTCCAATGTTCTCGTGTGCTCATTCACACCGTCCATACAATAAGAGGGAAGTAGATAGCACCTACTATGTTCCAGTCCAGTGGCCCACTGTACATATGCTTGTGTTCAGCCACAGGTAGTTAATGTACGGGAAATCTCAGTGAAATTTTGAAACGTTAGATTAGGCTGCTCTGGATGGTTTTTCTATAGCTGTCATTGATTCAGGAAGCCATTCCGTGGTTGGAAAGACAGCCCTCCCCCCATATGAACAAGAGAAGTGAGGAGTCCCAGCATGCTATCCTAGAAAAGGTTGCCAATCGCGCCTCAGCTCCAAGAGAAAATGGGGATTTTTCAAGTTGTTTAATATGTCAGCACATTTGGGACCATTTGGGGCGGTTACTGTTTGTTTGTTTGTTTGTTTTACAATTCATCATCAAGAAAATATTTCATAATTTCTCTTTTGACTTTCAGACCATGACATTGGGCGACATTGTCTACAAGAGAGTCAGCAAGAGAATTTAGACAAGGCTATATTTCATATTCTTTTACAGTGTAAAATTAATACAATAAAGTTACCTTTCTTTTGGAATAACTTCTCTTGATGGCTTCTCATTGTGGTGCTGTTGTTTTTATTTTTTTGGTGTGTGTGTGTGTGTGTGTGTGTGTGTGTGTGTGTGTGTGTGTGTTGGGAATTGAACCCAAGGTCTCACACATAAACTCTATCACTGAGTATAACCCAAACCCTGTTGTTTTCAGTGCTCCTTGATCACCGATAATTTTTTTAAAATTATAATCTGTGTACATCACTCCATATATTCAGATCTGTAGTTTAATTTCACCCTGAATACAGATTTCCAACTCATGTGTCCTAGTCAGGAATGTTAAGAGTGGCCAGCTCTGTAGAGTGTCCAGTGGACCTTTTGCCTGTCAGCCACATGGGCAAGAAACTGGAACAAGAGGGTATTCAGGACTCTGAGAGAGTCCCTGCATAAGGACAGGGATCCAGAAGACCAAACTGGCAAGGAGGAGCCACCGCCGTGAGCACAGCCACAAATGGCCATCCAGCAGTGGACAAACTCTAAACGATTGGGCACTCAACTACCAAATTAACATCTTTTTCTTTTATTGGAGGGCTTAATGTACAGATGTGGTACAGGTGTAATTCCTCCCACAACATGGACAGAAGCAAAAAGCAGAAAATGGAAGCAACCCTCTGAATACTACATTGTCCCAAACGACTAGGGGTTTGATAAGAGTTTAACAGCGGGCAGCAGAAATCCACACATTGAAATCCTATTACCCAGCAACTCAGAATATGGCCTTATTTGGAAACAACATTACTGCTGCTGTCTAAGGCCATAGAATAATATGGTAGGCTTCTAATTCAATAAGGCCAATATCCTTTTTGTTGTTGTTGTTTTTTTGGGTTTTTTTGTTTTGTTTTTTTTTTTGTTTTGTTTTTTTTTTTTTGTTTTTTCTGAGACAGGGTTTCTCTGTGTAGCCCTGGTTGCCCTGGAATTCACTCTGTAGACCAGGGTGGCCTCGAACTCAGAAATCCACCTGCCTCTGCCTCCCAAGTGTTGGGATTAAAGGCAAGCGTTTTAAAAAAAAAAAAAGATTTATTTAGTTTTACTTACACTGCAGCTGTCTTCAGACACACCAGAAAAGGGCATCAAATCCCATTACAGATGGTTGTGAGCTACCATGTGATTGCTGGGAATTGAACTCAGGACCTCGGGAAGAGCAGTCAGTGCTCTTAACAGCTGGGCCATCTCTCCAACCCAAGGCTGATATCCTTACTGAGAGATCCCTGGGAAGCATCTATGTGAAGACTGGAGTTATGCTGAGCAGAGCCCTGGACCATGTTTTCCAAGCTCCCTCAGAGGGACTTGGCTCTGTCGACATTGGCTTTCAGATTTCTGTGTCCAGAATTGTGAGGTCCGATGCTTATGCCACCCAATTTGTAGAACAATGGTGTCTCAGGGTTTTATTGTTGTGAAGAGACACTGTGACCACAACAACTTTTATAAAGAAAAGCATTCAAATTACAGTTTCAGAGGTTCAGTCTGTTACCATCATGGCATGAAGCATGGCAACGTGCAGGCAGACATGGTGCTGGAGAAGGAGCTGAGAGTTCTACATCTTCATCCACACAAGCAGCAGGAGAAAGACTGTAAGCCACAATGGGCATAGTTTGAACATGTGAGACATCAAAGCCTACTCCCAGTGACACATTTCTTCTTATAAAACCAGACATAGTCCAACAAGTCCACACCTCCTAATAGTGCTGTTAGTCCCTATATGGGTCAACATTTAAACACATGAGTCTAAGGGGGGGACGGCATTCCTTTCAAACTACCACATTCCAATCCCTGGAGGCTTGGAGCCATACCATAATTCAGAAAAGCATTCGGTCTAACTTCAAAAATCCCGGTAGTCTATAACAGTCTCAAACTTTCCTGCAATCTCTTAACTGTGATCCCCTGTAAAGTCAAAAAGCACACCACATCCCTCCAACATTACCATTCCAAAAGGGAGGAAAGGAGCATAGTGAGGAAATAGTGGGCCAAAGCAAGACTGAAAACCAGCTGAGGAACTCCAAACTGTATTTCCCAGTCTGATGTCAAAGCAGTCTTCAGATCTCCAACTCATTTTAGTTTTGTTGGCTACAACACACTTATCTCTCTCGGCCTGGTTGCACTCCCCGTTATCTCCTCAGCAGATATCCCATGACTCTAGCATCGGTAACATCTTGGTGTCTCCAAGGCAATCCAGGCTTCACCTTCACAGCTTCACATAATGACCTCTCTAGACCTCCATGTAGGGTCACCCTGACTTATCCCTGGTCTCAACAGCTTTCCTTAGTCACAGAGGGAGACTCTATAACCCTTTTCCTCTATCCTTGACTCTAAAGCCAGAGCCACATGGCCAAAGCTACCAAGATCTGCTACTTGCTGAGGCTAGAATATGGTCCCCTTGTTCAATGACATTGTCACCAGCTTTCTGCTTTTGATGGTTTCCCTCCCTGCTTAAATTTGGCTGTCCTGGAACTTAGAAATCCACTTCCTTCTGCCTCTGGAGTGCTGGGATTAAAGGCATGCATCACTCTAAACTTCCCGATTTTTTTTCACAAGTTGGAAGCTTAGCTGGCTAGAGTTTTGCTCTGAAGTCACCACTCCTTTTATTCTATTTAACAGCAGGTTTTTCTATAATCTGTTTATCATCTTGAACAGAGGACTTAGTGTTGGAGTTCATCAAAAGACCCTCACTCACAAAGACCACAGAGACCTCCATCACTGCAAACTGAAAGTGGATTTTTATTATTCCAACATGTTGGGGACTCCACCCCCCTCAGCATGCAGGCCAGAGGAGAGACCCAGAACAAAGAAAGAACACAATTTTATACCTTGTAAGGGGCAGATTTAGGCAACAGTGTAGCTGGCTTATTCTCATCCGTGTAGCAAGTAACCCTTTCAGGCATTGGTTGGTTTGTATAGTGACTAAGTAACCCTTTGGCCTAGTCTCTCACTCTGCCTGCCCTTGTGGTTTTTCAGCAAAGTAACAGTATGTTTTATGTTTTGAACTTATGGGTCAGCTACTAATGTCACAAGGAATTCTAGCAAGGTCAGGGTGGTTTGTGGGGTTTTTTTTTTCTTTTTAGAATTTAATGTGAGGTGGGGTAGGGGAATTTCTGTGGGAGCTGCTATCTTGTTATGGTTATTTTTCTGAGAACAGCTCATTTTGTTTTGGCAGCTGTAGACTCTGTCATTTTGACCGCTATATTTCTGAAAATTCCTTCAGAGGGGAAGGGAATAGGTGGTCTTGAACTTATTTTGGATTCTACCTTAGCTCCATTCCACTTCCTGGTGCCCCCTTTTCTCTTAAATTAGTACATTTTCTATTTTTCCTTGCTCAGTTTGCTTCTCCACTGAAATCTCTTGGGCCAGGTCCCCACAGTTCAAATCATCCTCAGAACTGTTGTTTTCAATGTTCCTACTAGTATGGCCCACTATGTCCCTCTTAAATCATTCAACTGTTTTTGTTCAAACTACCACAAATGACAAACCAATCCAGTTCTCAGACAGCAAACTGCTGCTCAATTCTGCTACTACCCTCATGTCTGTCAGCACCAGAAGTGTCCCGGTCTATAGAAGACTTGATAAAGAGCTAACAGTTACAGGGGGAAATAAAAAACAATAGCACACACCAATATGCCAGTCACAGAAATAAACTCTAGACTGAAGAGCTAAGTAATTATGGAATGCTGCAAGTCAGCATAACATCCAGGGATGACGATGTCTGGTTGTAATTCCAGGACTTGGGGGATGAAGGCAAGAGTTCAAGGTGTTCAAAGTCATCCTCAACTACATGTGGAGCCTGAGGTCAGCCTAAGTGAGATGACTCCCTCCTCCAAGCAAACTGAAAGAAGAAATTGGTGTTTGTCAGGGCCCTCTAATTTCCCACCCTCCCAGAACTGGGAAGTCCCAGTTCAAAGAACAATGAAAGGGGAAATTAGCAGTTGGCTGTTGTCAGTTGTCACAGCCCTCCAGTCCTCCACCCCCCAGGTACCTGGATGCCCCAGTTCAAAGAACAACCACAAAATGTACATTCCCAATTGAGTCTACTGCACTCTCACTTGTAACCAATCAATCAGCCAGAAAAATCAATACCGGATTCTGTTATTCTCTTTTTTAATTTAGAAACACCCCTTGCAGTTTGGCCCATTCCCTCATAAACTCTTTCTCAATCCTGTAATGCCAAGGCATGGACACCCCTCACCTGCAGGGTTTTTTTTCCTTTATAAACCCACACACATAGCAGTGGATAGCTTTTAAAATACAAGACTTTCTTTTAAAGTTTTAATTATGTGTATGCCTGTGTGTGCCTGTATGAGGGTGCCCTCAGAGACTGGAACAAGATGTCAGATCTCCTGTACCTGGAGTTACAGGCAGTTGGGAGCTGCCTGGTGTGGTTTCTGGGAACTGAACTGGAGTCTGCAATAGCAGTGTGCACTCTTAACTACCGAGCCATCTCTAGCACTGGGTTTTGTTTGGAAAATGCTAAGACCAAAGAAAAAGATTAATACATTTGACTTCATCATTTATCAAGATTACACATGAAAAAGATAGTGTAAATGTAATTTCATATAAAGCAGTACTGTGGGAGATTACCCTTGTGCTTCATTATACCCATGTAATGAAGGTTATAAGATGTAAAACTTCCTCCAAATTAAAATGAACTACTAACAAGTCAATAGACAGGCAGGTCAAGGGCATGTAATAGGCCACCTGCAATATAGAAGATGTGTATTTCACCGTAATTATAACAGAGGTGGAGAATGTAAGATGAGGTACTCAATACAAAGGTAGTAAAAGTTAATATTGCTTACATCCAAGTTTGTAAGGATACTGTGAATGGCTCTACCATCAGTGGTGGAGATATAAACTGGTGCCATCAGTGCTGGAGGCCATTTGACAGCACCCCTTAACATTTTTAGTGAGGTCTCTAGCACCTAGCAAACACCCTTGTGCAGCTTCCCGAAGCAGTACTGTATACCTATACAGAAAGCATAAACGATGTCACAAATGTATGTTGGGTGTCGTGGCACACTCCCTTGTAATTCTCGCTCTTACGAGGAAGGGATGTGGATATCAGCCTGAGTTACATAGTGGGACTAGGTCTTAATAAACAAGCAAGCAAGCAAGCAAGCAAGCAAATGGGCTGGGGACATGGCTCAATGGTAGAACATTTGCCTAATATGCACACGGTTCTGAGATTGGTAAACTAGAAACAGATGCTGTTTGTCTAGATAGGGCTGAAGAGATTGTTCAGTAGGTAAAGTGCTTTTTAATCACAACTTGACTTCACATTCCCAGCATAAAGCCCAACAGAGTGGCTTATGCATCTCTAGTCTCTGCACCCCCACAGGAAGAAGGGGGCAAAGAAGAGAATCCTTAGAAGTTCATGGGCCAGCCATGGGATACCTGTCTCAAACAAGGTAGAAGGTGAGAACCAATACCCGAGATTGTCCTCTGACCCCACATATATGCTATAAACTGCATATGCCTGCCTCCCAACACATGCATAGAAAAGAAGAGCAGAAGGGGCTGGAGAGATGGCTCAGCCATCTACCGTTCTTGAAGAAGACCCAAGTTTAGTCCCAGTACTCACGTAGGAAGGCTCACAACTACCTATGACTCTAGCTCCAGGGGATCAGATGCCCTCTTCTGGTCTCTGTGGGAACCTGCACTTGTGTTTACACACACATGCACACGAACTCCGAGAAGGGGGAGGGAGAGGAAGAGAGAGCATGTTTGTGTGTGTCAGAGTAAGAAAGTGTGTGTGAGAGAGTCAGGAAAAAGAGCGAGTGAGAACGAGTTTAAAATAAAACTCCTTTATTTAAAAATATCCTTTATGTGAATTGTGTTAAAGCAGGAGGTAAACTTGACTCTTAATATACATCTATGGGAACTGAGGACAAAGGCACTGGGCAACTGGTACATCAGATGACAGCCAGTGCTTCTGGTATGGGGACAGAATCAGGAGGTTGAAAGCTTTTTACAGAATTTATGTTGTTTGGCTTTTATAGGCAACCAATTCTCTGCATTTATGTGTTTAATAATGAAATGATTTAAGAAGTATTTAGCTTATAAATATAGTTGAGCTGGCTGGCTTATGATATTGGATCATAGTTACTGCTCCTATAAAATGCATAGTGCAATTTCTTTTTTTTTCATGTGCTTTACAGTTTTATTAGATTTCTGTTTAAAACAGAGATGACCCATAGGCTTACATAACAAAATTGAACGATGTTCACCACTTTACTTTCAGACTTGAAGTTATTTTTTTTAACTTTTTCCATTTTTCATTAGGTCTTTTCTTCATTTACATTTCAAATGCTACCCCGAAAGTTCCCTATACCCTCCCCCCACCCTGACCCCCTACCCACCCACTCCCACTTCTTGGCCCTGGTGTTCCCCTGTACTGGGGCACAGTGCAATTTCTTGTCTTGTGTCATTTGAAAGGAGCCATGAAATGATTTGCAAAGCAAACGCTTTACTGGAATTCCTGAGGGGTGTGTGTGTCAGGTGGCCGAGAGGGTGTGTATAACTGGTTTTGTTGTCATCTTGACACAAACTTTTAGTGACTTAGGAAGAAGAAACCTTAGCTGAAGAACAGTCTCCATAGATTGGACGGGATGCCTATCTGTGGGGAACTGCGTTGGCTGATGATTGGAACTGCACAGCCCACAGTGGGTAGCACAATCCCTAGGCAGGCGAGTCTGTGTTGTATAAGAAAGCAGGCTGAGCACAAGCCAGAGAGAGCAAGCAGTGTTCCTCCAGAACCTCTGCTTCAGTTCCTGATCCCAGGGTCGAGCCTTGAGTCCCTGCCCTGACTTCCTTCAGTGATGGACAGTTACTTAGACGCTGTAAGCTGAAGCAAACCCTTTCCTTCCTTTTGTCGTGGTGTTTGGCACAGCAACAGAGCAGAACTGGAAGGGTGTGATATTTGGAGCATTGACCGAAACTGTTATCACCAAAGCAACCAAGCTGAGTGTCATGCGGGGGGAAGAGATTTGCTTTGTCAAGCTGACAACCAAGCTTTCTGACTTTGAAGCGAGGGGAAATAATTCGAAGGTTTTTCAGCAAAATTTCTAGGGATCAGATAGAATTCCCCCAGAATGAGCCAAACAGTGGTGGAACTTGCCTTTAATCCCACCATTATGAAGGCCGAGGCAGGCAGATCTCTGAGGCCAAGGACAGCCTGGTCTACAGAGCAAATTCCAGGACAGCCAGGGCTCCACAAAGAAACCCTGTCTCAAAAAAAAAAAAAAAAAAAACCAAAACAAAACCAAAACCAAACATTTCCCAAAATGTTTCCTACCAGGATTGTGCACTGATTGTAGTTCTGGGTTGAGGAGCTATTGCCCTGGGAAATGCTGAACTTGGATTTTGTGTAGGTGCCCAGAGAATTTAGTGCCTTAACAAACAGCTGTTGATGGGCTCCGAGATTTTCCCTTGGTCCCTCCCATCTTCACTGGCCACCCCCAACACACCTGCATATGAGCACACACACCAAGCAGCATGTGAGCGCACACACATACTAATTCCACAGCCTTTTATGTAGGCCATGGACATTTTCCCAACAGGGGGCACTCATCCTGTGAGATCACTTTCCTGGCTAATGCACATTCTTAAGTATGTCCACAAAATAGCTGTTACCGTTTTTTCTTCTTGTTTTTGACCTTTTTTTTTCTGTTCTTTTTCCATAATTGACAGCAATAGGGTAAAGAAGGTGATTTGAAAGGGTAAAGGAAGGCTGGAGAGATGGCTCAGCAGTTAAGAGCACTGACTACTCTTCTAGAGGTCCTGAGTTCAATTCCCAGCAACCACATGGTGGCTCACAACCATCTGTAATGAGATCTGATGCCCTCTTCTGGTGTGTCTGAAGACAGAGACAGTGTACTCAGATGTTCATTGCAGTGAGTCATTGGTCTGGTTCCAGGCCTCTGACTTCCATCAATCCTGCATCCTCACCAGCACTCCTCTCGGATATCCTGTTGCTGCCCTGTATTATGGAGATCCTGCAATGAAAAATTGCAAGTAAAAATGTGTGGACAAAAGGATATACTGTGGGACACACTGTGACACACTACAGCTTCCAAAATGAGATGCTTTTATGTTTTGTTTTATATTTTTATTATTTTATTTTATTCCTGTCTTTTGTTTTCTTTTAGGGAAAGGTTGTAAGATGGAGGGCAGATAGGAAGGGACTGGGAAGTGAGTGGGATTGGGGTGCACGACGTGAAACTCACAACTCTCTCCTCCCTGACCCTTTTTTGGGTAAGACGTATTTATTGTATGTGTGTGAGTATACTGCCTACCACATACTTGCACACATCATAGTGGCTCCCACTGTGGGCAGGCAGGCCTCTGGGTTTCCTCCCCAACCCACACTGCATGGCATGGTGGCTGCAGGTGGGCCTTCTGGGTACTTTGTCTTTTTTTCATTTGATGTTTATCTATTTATTTTACATGTTAATTATGTACTTGGGGAAGGAGATGCTCAGGTTCCATGTGCACTTGTGGAGGCCAGGACAACTTGCGGGCATATGTTCTCTCCTCCCACTCCACAGGATCTGGGGTTGAACACAGGTTGTCAGACTTAGCAGCAGGCACACTCACCCACTGAACCATCTCACTGGTCCTGGATCAGTTTTTACAAACATGCTGAGAATCCACAGTTTTCTAGTGTTCCACATCAGAAAAGAATCACAGGAGGTCTGAGAGCATCCAGGGGAATTTATTTTGCAAGCAGGTAAAGTGAAAATGGGCATACATGAGAGGTCACAGAGAACAGAGCATATGCTGTGAATCTTTTAACTTAGAAGTTTGAACTTGACCAGGAGACAGCAGGTACTTAATGATGAATTTCCACTCTGCAAATAAAGTGCTTTGTAGGAAAATCCTTCTGGCCATGGTCAAGGCCTCACCATAGTTCTCTTCCTCAGATCTTTAGAGAGGCAGTCCCTAATAGAGTCACCAGGCAATGACGGATGTCTGATTGGTGCTCTGGTTCACCAAAAGGGGGTGGATGCAGATGGTGAGGGGGGTGTGTGGAACTCTTAGGCTTGTTTACTGTGGCTCTCGGGGCTCAAGGTTTGTGAGTAGTCTCCAGTTAAGCCACAACCCCTTTAACATTCTAAGGATCCACTCTGTCATTCCCCACCCCCACCCACCCATTGTAAGTTTATACTGAGCATGGTCTTCACTGTCAGTCTTCATAAAGGCTTTTAGAGAAGAACAAATCTTCAAAAAGAACCAAGGGTCAGTGCTAATATTCTACAAAGAGGTGCCCACATCATAGGCCTCAGCGGCTGGGCAGGGCTCAAGGGCAGGCAGGGTACTGTTCTGGGATGAAAGGCTGGGGATGGAGAAACTAACATTTTAGGCAGAAATAAATTGCAGTTTAGTGGGAATCGTGTGACTTCAAGATGTTAGAGTTCTGGGAGATGTCAGTGGTAGCACAAGGTTTTGTAGAAGTTTTGGTGACACCCTCAACCAAAAGAATTTACTTCATGATTTCCCACCATGTTGGTGTGAAAGTTGGGGTTCCAAAAACTAAAAGACAATACTTGGGCCTTCATTTCTCAGCTGGAAGTCAGCCTCCAAGTAAATGAGAGCAAACTGGCCACTCTCCGATGAGATCTAGGCCAGGTGAACTGCCTTTTCGTAAGGGGAGAAGCCCCCCCCCCCCGAGCACAGACAGGATAAAGAAATCAAGCAGAGGAACTAACAGTCACTTAATACGATGAGTAGAGCCTCATTGGGCCAATGATGAAGCCTAGGCTGAGGCAGACTTCTCAGTCTTGAAAGCCCCTACACACACTTCTGATGGGTCCATCACTGGCAGGCATGCACAGTCAGCTTTACAAGTCAATGGCCAGGAAAAACTCAGCTTTTCTTCAACATCATAAAGAGCTACAGGCATGGTGGGTAGGACCAGGGAGGGAAAAATTCCTTCTATGTGTGTTCTAGAGTTATTCTAAAGTTATGCTTCAAGCTCCGATTAGGAGTAAAGACCACAGGATCCCAAGATCCCTGCATCTTTCTAGGCATCACCGAGTATATCTCAAAGGGTCAAACACTTTTGGCCTGAGGATACAGGACATCACCCACCCCAGTCTGCAAAACCTAAATATTCATAACTGTAGATGAGACAGCAGCCCCAGAAATGCCTACACAGATATACAAGCAGTCACCTGAGATTCTAGGTACCTGCCACTCTTAGCTCAGGTGTTACCCCCACCCGACACACACACACAAACACACCTCCCCTGAACCCCTCTGCATAGAGTTCAAACATGGCATTTACTATTATGCGGTGCCTTGTTTGTTTACATTTTTCTTTCTAGCACAACTATATTTGGGGCTCCCTTATTAAATAGATGGTGGAATCTAGCACCGACACATGTAGGAAGAGTTGGTCTGAAATGAAAGAGAACTAAACTGAGTTGAATTGAACCAAAACGACAGTGGAGGACACAGAGTAGTCATTTCCTCAGCTCCCCAGCCACTGCACCCCCACCCTCCAACAAGGTCCTCACTGCTTCTTATGGAACAGAGCGGGGGCTGGTTCATTGCTAGGCTCAGCCATGACCTGCATGGGCTGGTTGTTCAGGGCAGCCTCTCGCATCTTGTGGTACATGAATTCATTTTGGCGGAACATACGCAGCTCCATCTCTGTCTGCATCCGCATGGCCTGTGGGACATAGATGGACACAGCACTGATAATAACAAGTCCTCAAGACACAGTTCTGACACATCTTTGGATAAATGACCCCTGGTCAGTATTATTTAACTCTATCCTTTCAAAACCCAGGAGGGGGGGTTACAATATTGTGAACTGATGGTGTAGCAGTATGCCTAGCATCATAGAGAGAGGAAGTTGGATCCACGAGACAGTAGCCAAATGGTTGTTTTCAGTAGAAAATGCTTCCTCTCACTATCAGCTGAGAACCTGGATCTGAACCCTGGATCCTGAACTCTGGATCCTGAACGCTGGTTGTAGGACCTCAGCGAGTTGATCACTTCAGCCCCCTGTTTCACCATTCAAAAGACAGTAAGATTTCTCTGTACTTTACAGCAGGTTGGAAAAATTATAGGGAACAACACACAACTAAGTCCTTGTTCTCCCACATATCCACTCAGGGAATATTCAGAAGGAGCTAGATGCTCAGAGACTCAGGACACTATGGTAAGAATGACAAGAGACTCTGCCATTGACAAGCTTAATATACTAGATATAAAATTAGCCATCTCCGACCTTACCAGCAAACCATTAGATAACTATAGACAGAGAACTCCCCTCTTTGGGGCTTCTGTTTCCACATATTAATCAAGGGGGTGGGCTAAGCATTTTATATTTCTTTCTGGTCTAGCTGGAAGTCTCTACCAGAAAGTCTTACCACAAAGCAAAGTCTAGATGAACCAAGTCTCCCATCTTAAGAGATCTTCTAACAAGACAGTTACTGCCCACCCCCAGGATGCTATTTACCTCTAAGTCTTTGGTGATAGGGTGGGAGGGTCCATGGGTCACCAGGAGAATAGCATAGGCTTTGCAGATCATCCCATGCCCCACTTCGATGTGACCAGCATGCCAGTTGGTAAGTCCTGCCCTCATCACAGCCATGCCCAGTTGGGCATTGTTATGGTGGTAGAGTTTCCTGCAGAGGCACAGAAAGTAATCATGACTCATTATCTCAACCGTCCTTACATATGTACAGCACAGAATAACTCCTAATGTACTCTGGTGGTTATCATTGTCACCTTGACATAATCTAGCATCACTTGGGACAAGAGTCTCAATGAGGCAATGGGTATGTTTGTGGGCAGCTTTCTTGAGGACCTGTGGATAGCACCATTCCCTGAGCTGAGGATCCTATACTTTGTATGAGTGGAGAGGACAAACTGAGACCAAGCTTGCATGCATGCATTCATTCATTTCTCTCTGCTCTTGAGTGTGGGTGTGCTGTGACCTCAGCTTCCCAGCAATGATGGGCTGTGACCCTGGAATTGTAAGCTAAAATAAACTCTCTTCTAAGCTGTTTTTCTAGGGATACTCTGTCACAGTAGACAGAAATGATATCAAAGCCAGTACTCTTACAGATAAAGTCCATCTAGTCTTCCTTCTAGTGCTATTAGCCACCAGCAGCTTGTCATAAGGTATTGAAATACATAGAGCTGGCTAATGTTCTACACAGTGAGGTCAGGAGACTTGATAATCTGATCTTAACCATCAAGTCAGTGCTTCATAGACAAAGAAGAACACAGGTGTACTCTGAGCCTGAGCATAGAGAGCCAGGTACCATCTGGAGCACCCCCAGTTCTCTGGGGGACATGAAAAGAAGCTCAAGGTGGAAAATGTAACTTTAATGTCCTTCCTGGGGCTGCACTTATTTCTTCTCCTAGCAGGGCTCCTTCCTAGCATGCTTACAGTTTACCTGCATTTTTAATGAGTAGCATCCTCTAAAGAAAAGCCTTCTCATGACAACTTACTCATCTGACCAGAAACACAAATTTCTATGATAATATGAACATAAACAGTAAGAGAGAACATTGGTGGAAGGAATAAGAAAGCAACATATTATAATTTATAAGCAAGATAATGATCTTCATTATCTCATCATCGTAGTAGAGCTGTGGAAACTTATGCACATATGTATATATCTGCACAATGTTTTGTTTACACACACACACACACACACACACATATATATATATCACATGTATACTCATATAAAGATATACACAGTGTAAATATATTGCTATGGTTTGGATAAGTGCGAAAGGCCAAGACCTATGAGTTACAGATTGGTCATAGGTTATTAAATGGAAAATAAAAAAACTTTCCAAGCACTTAAAATCAAGCTTCTTTTAGGAAAATCAAAGGTAGAAGACATGGCTCGAGTGACAAGTAAGGAATGTGTACACAAACAAACCAGAGATGACAACTAGGTTTCACCTGAGGACCAGGTCGGACATCATTATTTGATCATTATTACTTGGAACAACATGATAAAAAGGTTCATTTGTAAGGAGAAGCTTGACCATGACCATGGCCTGTGGCTGATGCTATTTGTGGGTATAAGAGGAACAGTCAAATGTGTGCCATCTCTTTGGCATCCCTGGAACAGAGGCTGTCCTGAGACTCAGGACCATCACTTACATGTAGCCATCCACCATCCTCCTGGCATAATGTGAGGCCTCCTCATAGGCCTGGAGGTAGGAGAGGACCTCTGACGCAATGCTGAGCAGCCGAAGCACGTAGAGGTTGGTGTCGGCGAACACTGGCTCCTGCTTCTCCAGGCACTCCCGACACAGCTTCACAACCTGGAGGGAGACACAGCTTCATCCATCATTACAGTACCAGAGTATGTCTTAACCAACACATGGAACATCAAGACAACACTAGACTCACTCTTTGAAACCTGGTGGAAAAATTAAAACAAACTTTGTGGTTTGAACTAACAAAATGGTCTGCGTGGCTAAGATATAGGCATGGGAAAGGATAGAGTTGGAACATAAAGATGACACAACAAAGAGAGGAATTTTCAGTCAGTAGACAGCAGAGCTATGGAAACTATATATGCATGCATGCATGTGTATATCTCTATATATACTCTCTCACTCCCTCTCTCTCTCTCTGTATATATATATATATATATATGTATATATATATATACATATATATATATATATGCATATATGTGTGTGTGAATATATGCAAAGTAAATGTACTGAGATTGTTTGGGTAAGTGCCCACCCTAAGGCTTAGTCATCAGCCTGTGATGTTCTTGGGGGACAGAAGTGAAGAGGGGAGAACAGAGGAATGGAGTCCGTGGACTGACACCCCTCCACCCTTGCTGTGGCTCCTAACACATGCCCTTTTCATAGATTCCCTACCATGCAGAACACTTAGTTTTCATGGCTTCCTTCCATCTGACAGGACTCAGGGGCTAAGGAGACTGCCTTACACTGTTCACCGTAGTACGGGCTCATACATAGTAAAGGAGAAGGAGGAAAAGAAGGGAAATGAAGCAGGCATGAAGTAAAATTAACTACTATACTAACACACCCTAGTGGCTGCCACACCTGGCTCATCCAAGCTGCACAGCGAGCTTGGGGGAAAGGCACTGACTCACAGTGCTTCTGTTCTATTTCAGAGTGATAGATCCCCGCTTACAGGGCAAAACACAAGAATAAACTTCCAACACGCCACTGCAATCAACCTGTCAGGTATGATGCTATATGCTGTGATTCCCATACTCAGGAAGATGGCCAGTCTATATTACATACAAAAACCTTGTTTCCAAAAACCAACCCAGCATTAGCTCTGCAGACCACTTGGCTGCACACTGAAAACCTGCGGAGGCTACAAAACCTTGATGCCTAGATTCCTGTAGCAGAGACTTTTAGAGAACTTGCCCTGGTTGGGGAGGGCGTGAGGTGTTTACACAGGTGATTATAGTATACAGCCAGAGGAGAAGCCATGGGGCTTTGGGAGCCAACGTTGAATGCCCAGTGTGCAGCGACAGGGTGTAAGAGGCTTATATTCAGTGATGCAAAGGCAGGCAGGCCACTCTCAGTGTCCACTCTTCCATTTCTGATGCCTCACGAGCTGTCACGGGCATCTCCCCAATCCCTAACTCAAGGGTCCAGCAGCTTTTGCTCTCCTGGGCCAGATCTCATTGGGTTCGGTGGTCATTGAGAATATGTCCTTAGTGGGTGCTAAGATGGAAGGGCATGAAGAGAAACAGCCTTCCAGGAGTGCAACTTGTTCAGTGGTCTCCCTTTTCTCTTCACATACCTCCCTCCCTCCCTCCCTCTCCACCCTCTTCCCCATCACGGTCTTCTGTTAAAAGTGCTCTCACCTCGTGATACAAACCCTCCGAGCGAGCCTTGTCTATTTTTTCCAGTGTATCCTTTGAGAATTGTATCATCTCCTTAACCACTTCCTGGGAGGGCTGGGAAAGAGAGGGACATCCAGTTTGAGATCACCTCATGGGGCGGCCCATTCTATCTCTGAGTACCAGAAGGCTGGGAATGTAATTCCATGGAAGAGCACTTGCCTTGCATGCATAAGGCCCAAGGTTCAATCCCATCACTACCAGAAAAGAAAGAAAGAAAAGTTAACTCTTCGAGTATCTGCCATCTTTGACCGTCACTGTAATACAGGGTCAGAGCCCTCTGAATTCCGAATGTCTCATGTCTCCAAGTGTGCTAAAGACCCCTGTGTCTTTGCCAACTGGTTCTTTGTGCTTCTTTTGCTCACTTTCTTAATTTAGAGTCTTTTGGTTTTTGAGGATTTTACACATGAGAACTGTATTCACATTATTTCTATCCCTTTTTTTTTTCTACTTCAATCTCTCCCCATGTTCCCCCATTCCCTCTCAATGCTCCTCACCCATATGCCCACATACACTTGTGCATACACACACACACACAACACACACACACGAAGGATGACCACCTGACTTGAATAACTTACCAGGAAGCTCACCCCTGGAGAAAATGGATGCTCCCTCTCTCGGCAGCCATTGAGACTATCCGTAGCTTTTCACTTAGGGGTGGGGCCTTGTAAGAGCTCCTCTGTCCATTCAGGTTGTATGGAATATTGCTCTTATTCAGGTTTTGCTTAGGCAACCACTTCGTTGAGGTTTAATGGGTGTGGTTTTCCTGTTGTGTCTAGAAGATACTATCTCACAGCAGGCATCCTGGTCCTTTGGCTCTTAGAATCTTTCTGCTCCCCTTTCTGTAATTTTCCCTGAGCCTTGGGTGTAGGGGCTGCATTGTGGGTCTATCAGTTGGAGTTGGTCACTTTATGGTCACTTATCCTGTGCATTTTGACCAGTTGTGGATCTCTGTCATAGACTGGGCAAAAAGAAGCATCTTTGATGAGGAGTGAGAACCACACTTATCTAGGAATAAAAGCATCAGTATTTAGAATACAGTTAGAAATTACATTGGTTTAGAAAAGTGGTAGGCTCTCTGCTGGGCTCCATGGCCTCCCCAGCAATAGGTAGGTAGTTAGATTTACAGTGCATGAATTCTGGCTGTGCTTGGACCTTACGTCCAATTAAACATCTGTCGTTTACTGCCAAGATGAAGTTGTCACTATCGCATCATTAAGGATCTCTTGCCAGCCAGTCATCACTGTGGCTTTTAGGCTTTCATGTGGGTTCTTCTACCAGTTCTTCTTCCTTGCAAGGTTGCA
Source organism: Mus caroli (assembly GCF_978045245.1). NCBI lineage: Eukaryota > Metazoa > Chordata > Mammalia > Rodentia > Muridae > Mus > Mus caroli. Next base: position 78,047,337 of record NW_028227262.1, on the reverse strand, counting down.
TAGCACCTTCCAATACTATGAGGGCCAGTCCTCAGGAAAGAAGCTCATAGTTCCTCCAAGTCCTGTCTCTGGTGTGGGATGTCTTCGGCAAGAGGGTCTTGCCTTCAAGTGCTGGGAGGTAACCAAGGGCAATGGTAGTAGCTTATTTGTTCTGGAGTCTCTTAGACATCACTGATCAACAAATGAAAGGGAGGTTTCCTGTATCTAGCACTGGAGGTTTTGTTAGACGGTCTACAGGGTTTTTTTTTTTTGTTTTGTTTTGTTTGTTTATTTTTTGAGGGAGCATTATCTGTTTTTATTCTCATTTTAAACTTTTAGTTTGCATTTCCTAGAGGTTACTGTGCATATATGAGGGTGGTTGGAGAACTTCTGGTGCTGATCGGCTAAGGGGCAGCCTACCAGGCTCTTGTAAGGTGTTTTGAGAAGGAAAAGAGCTGAGCTTGGTGTGGTGGCTGTCCTCCTGGCCTTGGGAGGTTGAGAGGGAGGATCAGGATTCGGGTTCTCCTTGGTTACACAGCTAGTGCAGGCCAGCCTGGGCTTTTTGAGATGCTGTCTCATAAGTTGTGATGACACCATACATCACATAGTCCAAGCTGAGGGAAACACTTAAATTCTTCCAACTTTCCATTTCACAGACAAGAGAAATGAGGCACCAAAGGAGGAAAAGTGCCCAACCTCAAACATTCAGGGTTAGAGCTGAACTGGAAAACAGGCCTTCTCATTTTTTCTTTTTTTCCACCTTTCCCCCTTAATACATTATGATGCCTTCAGCTTCCAAAAGCGACACTATTGCATACACTAGCAAGATTTTGCTAAAAGGACCCAGATATGGCTGTCTCTTGTGAGACTATGCCGGGGCCTGGCAAACACAGAAGTGGATGCTCACAGTCAGCTATTGGATGGATCACAGGGCCCCCAATGGAGGAGCTAGGGAAAGTACTCAAGGAGCTGAAGGGATCTGCAATCCTATAGGTAGAACAACAATATGAACTAACCAATACCCCCCCTGGAGCTCGTGTCTCTAGCTGCATATGAATCAGAAGATGGCCTAGTCGGTCATCAGTGGAAAGAGAGGCCCATTGGTCATGCAAACTTTATATGCCTCAGTACAGGGAAATGCCAGGGCCAAGAAGTGGGAGTGGGTGGGTAGGGGAGTGAGTGGGGGAGCATGTGGGGGACTTTTGGGATAGCATTGGAAATTTAATTGAAATAAATACCCAATAAAAAATATGGGAAAAAAAAAGACAGAGAACAGAAATGATAACCTAGCAGGGCACACACCTGCAATCCCAGCACTTGGGAAGGAGGCTGACATGGAGGATGGGGAGTTATCAACCAGGCTGAGCTAAAGAGTGAGTTAAGACCAGCAGGACTGTAACTCAAATTAATTCATTAGAAAACTATAAAGGTGTACTTAATTTTTCCTGTCCAAATATTTAAGAGGAGTTACTTTTATTTTGAGTTCATATGTTTACTTTAATAAGGAACCCAACTTAAGAGGCCAGCAAGATGACTCAGTGGGTAAAAGCACATGCCACTAAATCTAGCAACCTGAATTTAATCCCTGAGACCCATGGTATGAGAACCAACTCCCACAAATTGTCCTCTGCTCTCCACATGCATGTGCGCGCGCGCTCGCACGCGCGCGCGCACACACACACACACACACACACACACAGAGATGCATACATACACACACATAAATAAATGTGGTTTTGGTTTTGGTTTTGTCTTAGGGGTTGTTTTGTTTTTGAAACAGGGTCTCTCTGTGTAGCCCAGGCTGTTCTGAAACTCACTATATAGACCAAGCTGGCCTCAAACTCATAGAAATCAACCTACTTTATTTTCCTGAAATTAAATGCCCCACCACACCCAGCCAATAAATGTAATTTAAATGTTTTAAAATAGAAAGCCCAACTTGGTGTCTAAAAAAATACTGGAAAGATTTTCCTTTGAATCTAGTTAGGTTCAAGAAGAAACCATCAATATTTTCTCAGAGACGTGTCAACCTGAGAGACATCAGCACATTATCACCACTAGCAATTTATCTACAGCGATGGAGTAGGACCTAAGACCACCATCACCTTCTGAACTGCGGAAACCCACCCAAAATATATAAAGACTTAAACTACTATGTATTGTAGAATTTTGAAAGGTAGAGAGAGGATCTTGTCTACTTACCAAACAAAACAAAATAAAACAAAACAAAAAACAAAAAACCCTAAAAAACAATAGTAACAGTATATAAGTCCTTTGATTCTGAAGGGGGGGAAAGAGGTTGTTCCTGTTAAAAACATAATCCTTGACCCAAACTATTTTATTTCCTGTTTAGGAGGATGAATTAAATGTCTATACCCCATGCTCCAATGACCAACTGGTCACAGCTTGCTTCTGTTTCTTTCTGCAAGGATATTGGCTATTCTTGCATGTCAAAGTGTGTGTGCATGTCTTTTAAGTTTCACAACACGATAAGAAGACATGTTGTTATGAATCGAGTGCCACTCTCTCAAAATCATATGTTGAGATCCTAAGCCCAAAGATCTGAGAATGCAGTCTGACTTGCAAGTAGCATCCTTGTAGATACAATGACCTAAGGTGAGTCGTGGTGAATGAGGTAGGGTTGATCGCTAACCCCACACAACTGGTGACCTCATTTACAAAAAGAGGACCAACAAGCAACGGGGAAGATGATGCAAAGAGGAAACCCTGGGGGAAGACAATTCTTCTACAAGCTCAGGAGAAACAGCCAGAAGAGATCCTTCCCAAATGGCCTGATGATGGATGGATGGTGTGCCTCTGACTTTCAGAACTGTAAGACTGGTGACACTAAGGTTTAAACTGCCCAGTTTGGGGCATCTGTTATAGCATCTCAAGCAATCTAATATATGCACATAGCATCTTTGGGCCACTTAACTTGGTTTCCTGAGGAACAGATCCACTGCAGCAGTGCATACAGATACCTGCTTCATGCATAGGAATGGCTTAGGGCGATATTTTCTATTTAAATATTTCCCTGTGTATTGATTTGAGGGCATTTTTTTCTCTCACTACATTATTGTTCTTAACAGCACAGTCTATCTTTATCTGTGTATCTTATAGCAAACATGTATGTGTCTCTTCTGGGTAGACTCTTAGAAGTAGAACTTCTTGGTGAAGAGGCAGGCAGATTTCTGAGTTCGAGGCCAGCCTGGTCTACAAAGTAAGTTCTGGGGCAGTCAGGGCTACACAGAGAAACCCTGTCTTGAAAAACCAAAAAAAAAAAAAAAAAAAAAAAAGAAAAAGAAAAAAGAAAAAAAAGAAAAGAAAAGAAATAAGTTCCTGGCCAGAACATTGTGTAGAGCAGCCCAGGGATGAGAGAGCAAGATGCACTGGGGTGTGGAGGATGTTGTCTCAACATGAATGAGCATACACACCAGTAGGTAATGGAGCCATGAGGCAGATCATATGACTGGAACCCTGGAATTCACCCAGCCCCTCTGCTCTGACTAGGAACACATTTCCTCCTACACACAGAATTCAGAGCGGGGTTATAAGTTCGTGTGTGTGTACTCACAGCCACTAGTGGAGTAGCAGTTAGAGAGAATCATCTAGCTAACTTCTTGCATACCTCTACTGAGACCTCATTACTGAGGAAGAGAGGAAGCCTTGAAGACTTCCCCTTCCATTTTTAACACTATGATGTGATAGCCAATTATTTTGTACCCTGAGATTTCCCCCCTTGACAGAATGACAGATTGTTTCTTCTATTCACACATTCAGAAAATGGCCTGAGCCTTTTGACAGAGTTCTCCCAACACTGAGAACAGTGGCCCCATGCCTGTACTAACCCACCCTCCACCCCTGTGTGCTCCAAGGGAGGAAACGGAATTGGTATCTTGTCTCGTTTCTGCTTCTTGCTTATACTGCTATGTAAGTGTTGGATATTTCACTCGAATTTTTGGCGTGTGGCTTTAACTGACTACTCTGTCTCCTGACAGCTCAGGTCTCTCCCAGCTCAGCTGAGCTCCTGGCATCCCCTTGGCAAGCCTGCCCCATCTCCATAGTACCCATCTCTACAAAACAAGGAAATCCATAGCAATCCCTTTGCCCGTTGGATTTTGATCTGAAGTTCTCCACATTAATTAACCTGCACAGGCTCAGGGGAAAGGAACTAAATCCTGCTGAGTGCCCTGTGCCAAGCCTTTTGTGCAGGTCATCTTGCCCAATGTTCATAATAACCATGTAGTCAGGTCTTTGTTATCCTTTCACAGGGAAGACTGGCTTCTTCAGACATCCCCAGGTCAGCTGGGACCTGCCTGCCCCGCTCTTCTCTCCATCCCACGCCACCCCTCAAGGCTATACATGCCACCCTTGCCCAGCTCCTGGGAAGGCAGCCTCGGACCCTGAAGCAGGGTGGTGTGTACCTTGGGGTCTTCCTTCGCTGCCAGGAAGAGGTCGTCCTTCAGCCCCTTCTGGCAGTGCTCACAGGAGCAGTCAAAGTAGTACTGTTTCTTCAGCTGCCGCCTGCGCTCCTCACTGAGGTGCAGGAAGTCTATGTAGGACACCGTCAGCTCCTCGCCTTCTGAGATCTTGCCCAGGGCCCGGAGCTCAATCCTGAAGCAAGACAAGAGAAAGTCAACAGAACCCCCGGCCGATTAGCATTCTCCAGGGCTTCCAGCAAGCCAGCTTCAATGGCAACAGCCTCCACTAAGGCGCTGAGAAAATGCCCACTTCCTCCAGAAAGGTCACAACCTAAAAGCAGAGCTATCACTCTCATCCAGTGTCACGTCTGCTCCATTCAGTTAACTTTTCTGGAACTGGTTCAGACAGACCAGATAGACCAGAACCTATAAAGGACCAGGATTGGTCTTAAAGCCCTATACAGCGACTATGCCCACAGTTTTATACACTCAACTACTGATCAGCTGTCACAGGATAGGAATAATAACAAGGAGAAAACAAGAAAAGATCCAGAAATCATTTTCCTAGTTTGAAGACCATATCCTCTGTAACACACATGTGAAGCTGCTGCCATCTCGGCCCATTCTGTGCTAAACCTTTTATGGTTCCTTGTACTTTATGCACAGGTTCAGTAGCTCAGGCCTACATTATGTAGAGAACGTATGCTCACTGGAGACCACCAAAGAAATCTGAATATAAAAAGCCTTGGGGCTCCTAGTCTGATTCACTTTCGAGTTTGTTAGAAGATGGTTCTAACTGTTCGTTAGCAACAGTATTTTACATTTCTATTTCCTCTCAGTCTAGGCATGGCGCTTTGGTTACTCAGAAAACTACCCGCCTTACGGTAAGTTTAATAACACAGAAGGCGCTGAAGTGAGAAAGACCGTTGACAGCCATCAGCTAACGGCACAGTGCCTCTCAGACAGGCACCTCTCAGCCATGCCTCTCTACCACAGTCAGACTGCAGGGCGGCGGGGGGGGGGGGGGGAGTTGGGGGGGAGAAGGGGGAGAAGGAAGAGAAGGAGGAAGAGAGGGAGGACGAGGGTCTGAGAAGGAAGAGAGGGAGAAAGAGGAAAAGGGTCAAGTCTCAGTCCTCAGTTATGTTCCTGTAGCCCCAGGAGCCTGGAGTTTCACTGCCCAGGTAGTAAGTGGCAGAAAGCAGCAGACTGGGGCAGAAATTCTTGGTCATCACTCTTAGAAAGATTGTCAAGCACCATGTGAAAAGCAAGACCCCAGCACCCCAGAAAGGTCCAAAGGCACGCCCTTCCCAGGCTTCTTTGAAGATACAGAAACAGATGCGGAGTGACAGGGATATGCAGGCCCCACTCTCTGGGCTGACTACTTAAGGTTCCAAAGCCTTGCGCGTAAGTGGGGGACATGTGATAATGTTGGGGGCCGAGCCCAGAGTGTGGCTCAGTAGAAGACTGCTTCCTAAGCATGCATGGAGCCGCGACCCACGGCTCAGCTCCCAGAACTGAAGTCAGGGAAGGGGAGAGAAAGAATGTGTATAAACCCAACTGAATGGTGCTTTGGAAAGCCTGTCTGCTGCCCAACTCTCACTCCTTCATTTCCCTTGAAAGGAGCAGGAAGAACCGGGGCACTTTCCATATTCTGTCTTATAAGATACAATTAAACTCCCAATTGTAGATAGGAGTCTGCATGTACGCGTTACTGATAACTCAACATTGGTTTGTTCTGAGGTAACTATTATCAACACAGGCACACACACATGTGCACAAACATACACAACCCAGATGCCACACAATAATATTGGCACACTGACTAGACCCAGTATTTCACGAAGTGCCTTGGCCCAGACAGCCACAGAATGAGGTAAGATGTTGGGAGCTATTAAGACAACTCTTGATCTCTAAATTGGGCCTCTCCCTCCGAGAAGAAAAAGGGGTCAAAAGCGGGCCACCGACACATGGATTCTGAGAACAACCACGGGATGTTCCAGCCCTAAGTCATCACCAATGTCCTGACCACACCCTGATACCACCAAGTTCCCGCTTCCCAGTGTAGCTGCCAAAAGAAAGAATTTCTATTGCCCCTCCTCCCATAAGTACTTCTCCTTTTGCTTGTATTGCCCCTCCCACTGATAAGTATCTGTACTTCCCCTTTTGCTTGTGCATTTAAGCCTTGGGCCTTTCTCAATACATTTGGGGCTTTGATGCATTCCAGAATGGTTTCTGTGTCGTTGTTCACACAAGGCCCTCGTCTCTCTCTACCCCACATTTGGTTCTTAGGAGGAGGTCCCCTTGAGACCCTCGAATAACTGGACCTGCTGGACGGGTCAGTAAGAGTGCTAGGAATTATAGCACAGACACTTCGAGGCTCAGAGGCGTGGCTGACTGAGCTCCAGGATGACTGACCTTCTGTGTCTCTCCCTCCCACGTTATAATCTGCTGGTAGAGGCGACATGGAAGGCAGCTATTTCTGAAGCTATAGTCTGCCGCCTCCACAGACCCTTGGCTCTCTGGATAGAACACAGTTTAAAATGTTAATCCCTGGTGGTGCCAGGCAGCTGGAGCTCTGGCATTCCAGGGATGCTTTCCAGTTGTCTCCGAAGGGCGTAGCTGAAGTGACAAAGACAAATGGGGGAGGGAGCTCCTGCTCACTGCTTTCTGAGAAGCCTGGTATTTCAACCTGTAGAGAACCCTCATTTCACAGAGAAGGCTGCCTACATGAGAGAAATAAGTCATTTCCCTCAAAATCCCAGTGGGAGGCAGAGCCAAGATTAGAATTTAGGTCCTTTGTACCCTTCAGACTGGCACAAAGGCTTTCAGCTGCCCCCAGGGTCTGTGACAGATACACGACCAAGGGCCTTATTTATATGGCTCCACTATAATGTTCTAAAATGTCCTATGTGAGCCACTCCTGGGCCGGTGAGGACAGTGGACGGCTCAAGTTGGAAGCATTCCTCTGCTGAGCTACATCTCCAGCCTTCATAGTCTATGTTTTGGGCATATTTGGGGGACTAAGTATTCCCCTGGAGACCCTTTACAGAGCCGGCCACCATAGTGACATATCATGATGCAGTGTGATTCAGTGGCAGTGGCAGATTGATTGGTACTTTCAGACACTCTCCTTCCCATGCAAGGACTCAGGTATATTGGATTGTTTCAATAGTGGGGGGAAAAGATCAAAACCAAAGTGAATGTGGTGGTGCATGCTGTAACACTCTTGAGGATTATGGGTTTGAGGTCAGCCTGGGCTACATAGGAAGTCCGGGGCCAGGGTGGGTTATTCAGTAAGCCCCTATTCCAGGAAAGAAAGGAAGAAAGAAAGAAAGAAAGAAAGAAAGAAAGAAAGAAAGAAAGAAAGAAAGAAAGAAAGAAAGAAAGAAAGAAAGGAAGGAAGGAAGGAAGGAAGGGAGAAAAAGGGAGAAAGAAAGAAAGAAAGAAAGAAAGAAAGAAAGAAAGAAAGAAAGAAAGAAAGAAAGAAAGAAAGAAAGGAAGGAAGGAAGGAAGGAGAAAGAGTTGGAGCAGAGAAGAAAAGGAGGAGGAGAAAAATGAAAGAAAACAAGAAGAGGGGAGAAAAGGTAGTAGGATGGTCACAGGAAGGGAGGAAAAAGGATTCACAAAATGAATTAACTTATGTCACTTAAATATAAAAAGATGTCTATAATCTCAGCTACTCCAAAGACTAAGGTGGTAAATTCAAGGTCTACCTGGACAAGAGAGCTCAAGGCAAGCCTAAACAAATTAGTGATGGTCTCAAAATAGAAAATAGAAAGGGAGCCGGGCGTGGTGGCGCACGCCTTTAATCCCAGCACTCGGGAGGCATAGGCAGTCAGATTTCTGAGTTTGAGACCAGCCTGGTCTACAAAGTGAGTTCCAGGACAGCCAGGGCTATACAGAGAAACCCTGTCTCGAAAAACAAAAACAAAAAAAAAAAAAGAAAGAAAATAGAAAGAGGCCTGGAGATATAGCTCAGTGGTAGACTGCATGTTTGACACCTCAGGCCTTAGGTTCAATCCCTAGGACTGGAGAGAAAAGAGAAGAGAAGTAGAGGTAAGGGCCATGGGGAGGAGAGAATCTATAGATCCCCACCCCATTTTATACTACAGATGCTTCTCAATACATAGCAGGGCATGTCCCAGTAAATTCACTGTATGTTAAAAACACTATAAGCATCTAATGTACTGAGCACCATGGTTTAGCTTTGCCTGCCTTAAATGTGCTCAGAACATGTTCAACAGACTATAGTTAGGCAAAATGAGCCAGCACGAAGCCTGTTTTATAGTGAAGGGACAAATGTCCCATAGTACGTTTATCACTGTCCTAAAGGTGAGAAATGTCATAGTTATATCCTTGTTTTCTTGTTATTACCATAAAACATAAAGACTGTTAAGTCAAACCACAGTAAGTTAGGAACTGCCTATACTCAGAATCAGGGGTTAAGAGAAAGATGAACAGTGATTAAATTAATCACTGCAGGAGCCAAGAATTGAGGGCTTAGCCCTGCCCCTTCCTCCACCCAGCTTCCTTGGTCAAATCTGATTCACCCCAAGACCCAGACCCCAATATTCTACAGTTCTGTAGTGGAGCTAACCACACTGCAAGCAAGCAACTCAACCAAGTGTCTTGCAGACATGGGGAACAACGCCAGAACCACATAGACTTAGAACTAAGGAGGGCCTGAGAGTTGCTTTTTTCAATGTTGTTTATTTTGTTATTTTTGTTTTGTTTGATTTGAAACAGGTCTTATGTAGCCCAGGCTGTCTCAAACTCATCTGTACCCACGGACCGTTAGAACTCCTGATTCTTCTGGCCTACAGCTCTACTGCCTATGTGCTTTTGACCTTCACACTACAGGTTTAGCCTAGGACATGGGGAGAGTGATCCAGTCACAAGCGGTACACACTGACACAGATATACCAACCATTCCTGCCCTCACTGCAAAGCTCAAATTTTGAAATACAACATTTTTGCTTTAAATCCACTTGAAGCCCAGTTTTTACGCCCAGACCAAGCAAAAGACCCATGTGGTCATCATTAAGAAAAACCCAGGGCATATGGAATTTTGGATGACCTAAATTTGTTTCCTGGCCATGGTCTTATTCCCTTTAAAATGAGAGCTGTGGTTGTTGGGTTGACAATTACTATGCCACAACATGAAAATGATCCATTTTCCACCAGAGGAACTGCCTGCACCATGGTATAGGCACGGCCCCATTAAGGCCAGACCGTCTGGTGTTACTGATGATGAACCAGCCTGCCTCCATCTTATGCTTAAAAGCCATCTTATAGTAAAAACAAACTAATTTTCCTGTTTATGACTACATCTGTCTGAAACCTTAACTACAAATAGTTCTGTACTGTCTGTTCCAGAATGGCAATCGCCTCTTTGTTTCAAAAAGTTGTTTGTAACCATTCTGCAAGTCTACTTTTGTTTCAGAAGGTTACATGAGCACCTGTGCCTACCTTGATATGACTGTCTGTTGTATAACTACCTTGTGGTGCCCACCTTGCAACTATATCTTTGTTTCTGGAGGCAACAACTTGTTACATTTATGTTCTGTTCCTGTAACCCTGCCTGGTTTGCCTGCCAAATCCCCTCATTTGTAAGGCCCCCCACCCCTGAGCTATAACAGCCTTGTCTTCCTCACATCCAATGCTGACCTCTCAAGCCCTACCTTAGCAAGAGGCAGCCCATGTACACAATTTTTTTTTTAATTTTGCTTTAATTACTTGCTTGTTTTAATTAATTTGGCCACATTGATTTGGGTCAGTGTCTTTCTCCTCCCAATAACAGTTTGAGTGCTACTAACATCAAAGATAGATATTCCCTAGACCCATCCATATTCTGCCCATGGATGTATGTCATAATCAATACATGGCTTTACTGAGGGGTATCTTCAAAAAACCTGATTTCCCCCTTGTAACAGGGCTGGCAGATACAAGATGTTCTAGATACAATCATATCTCTCAATCTAACTATCAGACTCTTAGAAAAATGGACCCTAAGGATATGGAAGTTTCTCTGGGGAGAGGGAAGGATCAGAGAGGAAGCTTGTCTCCTGGAAAGAGATTTCACACAGTTCTAACAACTTAGAGGATTAGACTGAAACTCAGATAATGACACCTCAATGGGGAAGCAAAACTGAACTTCGACCATGACTGTTCTGGTGTGCATATATCACAACTGTTGTGATGTGCATATATTATAACTGTTGTGATGTGCATATACCATGACTGTTGTGGTGTGCATATATCATGACTGTTCTGGTGTGCATATATCATAACTGTTGTGATGTGCATATATTATAATGGTTGTGATGTGCATATACCATGACTGTTGTGGTGCACATATATCATGACTGTTCTGGTGGGCATATATCATATCATGACTGTTGTGATGTGCATATACCATGTCTGTTGTGATGTGCATATACCATGACTGTTCTGATGTGCATATACCATGACTGTTGTGGTGTGCATATATCATGACTGTTGTAGTGTGCATATATCATGACTATTCTGGTGTGCATATACCATGACTGTTGTGCTGTGCATATACCATGACTGTTCTGATGTGCATATATCCCAGTCCCTCTACTTAAACTTTGACCTTCGGGACCTTAAAGATGGATGTGAGGGATTTGCTCATATTTTTGCTCTCCTCTCTCCAGCTTCCCAAAGTGACCTGAATTCATAAATCTTTTTCTGCTTTCCACTTTTAATTTGTCTCTTTTAATTAACTTCTTGTGGAAGGGTGGCCAGACCTGACATGGCACAAGCTGTGATCTCCTAGTTACCTGCTAGAAAGCAGCCTGGGACACAATAAAGACAAACAACACACACACACACACACACAATCCCCTCAGCTATTTAAAGAGGGAGAGAGACCTTGAGTCTACATGACTCCATCTTTCGTGTTACTAAGTCTTCCACACAGCTTAAGGAAATGGAGAGACTTTTTTCCAAAGCTGGGGACACCTACTTTCGTGCAGTTGCATCATGAGTCTGTCTATGATAACTGGTTTGTATATTTTTGTTGTCTTCATTATGTTGCTGTGTCAAAAAATTGTAATAAATTGTGTACCCTCTACTTTTTAAAAGTTCTATTTTTTATGTGCTAATTTTTTTTTGGCATGCCGAACTAAAGTGCATGTGTGGATTAAATTGAAATGTTGTGATCAGACATTAAAGCCTAATAAATATGTACTATTTTATAATTGTAAGTATTCTAAATATCTCACATCTTGTTAAAATGACATCTGTGGGAATGTTAAATGTCTCATAAACCTTTATTGATATATATATAGAGAGAGAGATAGATTTTGATAAAGATTTCCTTCCAAAACAAATTCTAAATATATAATTTTTATCCCACTCATATAATGAGTAACATAAAATTATTTTCAAAGATCTGTTAAATGTAAGTTTTTATTACAGCTGGACTATATACAGATTAATAAATACATGTCTTCTAACAATCTCTATGCTGTTCCTTTTTGTAATAAGGGTTATAGGAAATATAATCCCAACAAACAGTGACGCTTAAAATCTTGCTTTATTAAAATACATCTTGGGTATGATTACTTTTATAGACCATTTGTCTACAAATGGTTATGGTTTGTTTATTTTTATATAATACACTCAATGCCAAATTGGCTTGGAAGTAAATGCTCACATAAACTAGAGTTGTTAACTTGGTTGAGCTTAATTTTGGCTCATAGTCAAACTAAAATTTTTAGAAATAGAATAATGATAAAAAACAAAAAGTATATTTAATCAATGTGACCACATAGATAAAACAGAGATGGCAAATTGCCCTAAATCTTTCTTTAGGACAATTAACATAAGTTTTTACATTTATGAAACTTAAATCTGGCTGGAGAGAAGTCGCAGGAGTTAAGAGCACTGGCTACTTTACCATGGGATCCGGGTTCAACGCTCAGTACCCACAACTGGTTCACAACATGGGTTACAACTGTCACTAACTCCAGTCCCAGGAGACTGATGCCCTCTTCTGGCCTCTGTGGGTACTGCATGCACATGGAGCATAGACTTACATGCATGCAAAGCATCCTGACACATAAAAATAATAAATAAATAAATTTTCGAAATCTGCTTTGAAGGACAAAACTACAGAAACAATTCTGGTCAGGGTGTTCTCTCCTGGATCCGTATCCCAATTCTGGTTCTACTACATGGTCCCTATCACTTGAAAATACAAATTAACTTAGATGATTACCCACTGCAGGGTCCATTTAGGGATTTTAAGGATATTTTTTTACCATACTGCCTCTTTAAAAAAAATGCATAACCAAATAAGCTTCTCAATACCCTTACTGTAGCCAAACCTACAAAAGAAAAAAAACTAAAACTGAAATTATTGTCAGCCTTTGCGTGTGTGTGTGTGTGTGTGTGTGTGTGTGTGTGTGTGTAGAGAGAGAGAGAGAGTTATGCCTATTTAGAATATTCCTAACTTACAGAGTGATTATGAAATGTGTTTTGATGGACAAAGATTTAAATTTATTTATAAAATGTTGAAGCCAGGCAACCAAAGGCTTTCTCGGAGGCCCTGTTGAAAGGACAAGGGAACCTGATTCTGTGTCTAGGGCTGGAGCCTCAAAGGAGTGAAGGTTCTTTCCCGGGAACTGACTTTTCTTCCTGAAGAGACTGCAGTTATCAGTCTCAAGGCTGCTGTGTGCCGGGTCTGATACCCTTGAGATACAGTGCGTTCCCCTTGTGCAATATTGCTAGATTAGCTTCCTGCTGACTTTGTCCCATTGTGTGATGTATTGTACGGTTAGCTTTCTGCTGACTCGGTCCTGTTTTTCTCCAACAGAGTGTATGTAAGATTGTGTACTTCCCAATAAACCTTCTTGGCATAAGACACGGCTTGCGCAAGATCACCTGACCCCAGCTTTCCTGTCCTCTTTATCTCCCCATCTTCTGGTCCTCCCCATTAGGTCTCTGTCACTAAGGAATGACAGTGGGTCCAGGTCAATAAAATTTGATCTAGCAGATAAACAAATAATGCATAATATGTAAAAAAAAAGTTAACTTTAATAATTAAAAATCAAAATTAGTTGCAGAGTCTCCAAATAAACAAAACCCCAAATGATTCTATCAACTGAAGGAAAAGAAGACATCACATCGAAGACTCCATTCTGATTGAAAGATCAGGACTATACCCGGGAACTTCTAACTCACTCCTAAGAGACAGGGAAGGTTCTCACATCGTCTGAGAGCACGTTAATGAGGACTTCACCATGCTGCACAATACCTACTTCCAATGCCACTGACGAGCGAGTATTCCAAGTTATTAAACATTGCTCTCACTTTTTATGTTTCTTATTCGTTGTGTAATTAGATGTTAGAAATTACTTATGAAATCCATTATTCTATGTGGTAGATTTCTAACTGATAAAATAATACTAATTTTCATTTCAATGAATTTAAAATATTGTGTTCTTTCATTTGATCATCCTTTTTTTTTTTTTTTTTTTTTTTTTTTTTTTTTTTTTTTTTTTGGTTTTTCGAGACAGGGTTTCTCTTTATAGCCCTGGCTGTCCTGGAGCTCACTTTGTAGACCAGGCTGGCCTCGAACTCAGAAATCCGCCTGCCTCTGCCTCCCGAGTGCTGGGATTAAAGGCGTGCGCCACCACGCCCTGCTTGATCATCCTTTTTGTTGTGACTTTTGCTTACCCTAAACCCTACCTTATTTAAAATTAATGTCTGAAAGAGTCAAGTATTTTCATTGTTGTTATAAATGCACATATATTATAAATACATAAATATATTTTCTCATTGTTCAGTATAATTTGGACAAAACAAAAATATTTAGTTTTTAAATTAAATTTCACTCCATTTACTCTACCTAGAAATGTCCAAAAATTTGGGTAAACTCTTCTTATCGGAATTATACAGAGGATACCATTTCCTAATAACAGCAACATTCATGATAGTTTATACCTTAAGCACTAGTGTTTATTGATTTAATTAATATCCAAAATGTCCTTTAGCACAAATAGCTAGGATTAAAAATTCATTAAACAATTTTTACTAATAAAAAAAAAAAGAAACAATACTACAGTGACTCATTTGAAAGTCCCATTTCTAAAAATTTAAGTATAAGTAAGATGACTCATAGAGTGTAAATAACTGTGAATACAGGGGATTAGATTTGTTATCCTAGGTCACATGTAAGTGTTCAGTCCGACACAGTGTTTAAAAAATCAGATCCAGATCATGATGGATAATAGGCTTGATATGATCCAGAAGTTTCTTCCTCCGTGGCCTTTACCAGCTCTGCCTCTGTCCTGAGACTGCTGTCCTGCCCGCTACTCAGCCTCACTTATATCAGATCCTTTGAATAAGCCTTCCTAGCCCTGAGGGACCTCACAATATTTAATAAGTAATATGTTACCTACACATGTACAAAATGTGATGCTTGGCCAGAAAGCGGAGCTGTGAATGGAAACTCCTGAAAAGAAGCTGTGTCTCCAGAGACTGGTTAGCATTACAGTCTGTAGGGAGGTTTGAATGTTGCCCTTCCAGAGGCCAGTTATCTTCTCATAGGCTAGCTCTAGCCCTCCAAAAGAGCCGGCCCTTTCCTGCTTCTATGTCAGAACTAGCTAGAATCAATTAACTTAGCGGACTACTAGTATTCACCCAGCCCAAAAGCTACTGATGTCAGCAGATGACACAGTGAGCCCATTGAAAGCTTCTTCCCAATTTTGCTGCACCTGCCTCTCTGATGTACCTATCAAGGTATCTTAAACTTGCCTTGACTTATGACTTTCTTTGTTCTGTGAAGTCATATCGAAATAAAATAAAAACAAAACCTTCATAAAACCGCTACCGTGGTGGAACATGGAATTTAGGGCAACCTAAATCTATGTTCCTGGGCCATGGTCACTCAAAACGGTTTAGTTCAAAATAAACTATCTCTTAAAACAAAAAAGTTTAAAGTAAAATGCTACCTACACCACATGTTCACAGTTTTAATCCGTTAAAAAGTACACAATGAATACATATTTACCAAAAAACATCCCAGCTCTGGGAGCTATTGGTGAGAAGCTGGGTCTACACACAAGCACACGGTTAATTGGTGGGTTAGTAATAAGCAGTCTCCCTTCATGGCAAGCGGACTTTAAAGAGCCAGTGTACTTTGGGGCTGAAATAACTGGAAGGTTCACACACTGAGATAAAAGTAGAGAAGTAAGGAGTGAGAGGGGGGCTGGTGAGATGGCTCAGTGGGTAAGAGCACCCGACTGCTCTTCCGAAGGTCCAGAGTTCAAATCCCAGCAACCACATGGTGGCTCACAACCATCCGTAACAAGATCTGGCGCCCTCTTCTGGAGTGTCTGAAGACAGCTACAGTGTACTTACATATAATAAATAAATAAATCTTTAAAAAAAACAAACAAAAAAAAAACAAAAACAAAAACAAAAAAAAAAGGAGTGAGAGGGAGGGAAGACAGCAAACAAAATAAAACATAGGCAAGTGAGAGGCGGGCAGGCGAGGAGGAAGTCGTGACTTCAACGACAGGAAAAATGGCACTTCGGTGAAGCCAAGACACTGCAGTACAGGGCATGACACGTGACAGCAGCCAAGCAGTCAGGAAAGGCTGTCCCCAGGAAGCCAGGCACGTGAGGGAGATGGGTCAGACAAACACGGACATGTGAGAAGACTGACCCACCTCATCTGCGTGTGAAACATGGATTTCACTGCCTCATGACTGAAAGACAAAACAGACACCCACGAGGAAGTCAATACCACTGCAGCCCCAAGAGAGCACAGCATTGTGGGCTCACGCAATCAGGGCATTGACAGTCACCACCAACCTCACCCCTGCTAGCTGGGCTCCCCTGCCAGGAACAGTGAGAGCCCACTGGGAACAGGGTTACAAAATGGAGTCACAGAGAGATTCACTGCTGAATAACTGACCTCCTTTCCCAAGTCCTCAGTGTCCACTTAGCGTACAACAGTGAGATTGTTGTAAGACAATGTATCTGAGAAGAGAGTGCTGAGAAAAATGTAGAGATGATTTTCCTGTCCCAGTGACTAGCATGGTGCATAAATAAGCACGGCCTTTTTGGTGACTCTCTTTGGGGGAGAGTTCTGAATTGCATATGGAGAGAGTACTTATTGTGGTTAAAATGGGGCCACTGATACCATGTCCAGGCTGATTTCCAGTGTCGCAGGCAGATAGGCAGTGACTGTAATGACCTCCTCTCTTGCACAAAAGCAAACAGATCCAGGGAACACATGACCACTCACAATTAGTAGATACAAAGAAGCTACAGCAGACACCAGAGATGCCCTGAAGCACGGGTCCTAGGTTCATTAATTATTACACCGTCAGAATAGGGGCCTGGGGTCACCAGCACTTACAGAAGGGCCATCTGGGAATTGTGCATAGCTAAATGTGATTATCTCAGTCAACCAGGCTAAACCTGGGTAATGTATCCTCTAAAAAGATTCCATGAGGTCTAGGTCAATTGTCCCTAGAGGCTTAGACCCAAGAGTACAATGTGCTAGAAATTATTATTCTCAGAGTCCAAAATAACTTTTCCCAATCTTTGTCATCTCTCTCAACTGCTTTAGATGCTGGGGTCAGGAACAGAAAGGAAATAAGAACTCATAGCTTTGGCTCTGTGGCCACTTCAATCTGGTTCTCAGCTGAGACCCAGAAACCACTGTCTCAAGGAAGGTTTAGGAGAAAGCTGCTGGTGGGTGGCTCAAAGTTGGCTTTCATCTGTCATGTGCCCCACTCCTAAGATCCAAGTGTCTGCCCACGTGTCTTTGATCTGTGCCTTTCTGGGGGCAAAGGGCTGAACCCTGAGGACTGCGTCACCTGGGTTCTTTTGCTCTTTGGCCTCTGGGTGAGGTTGGCCAAGTGGAAGAGAACAGGTTTGAAGTTGTTAGCCTGTATTTCCAGCAGTGCCTAACTTCTGTGCAGGAGCAGTTGTATGGCACAGCTCAGTGGAAGGAGCCATCTTTCCAAGCACATTGTTCAGGCTTCACCCTCCAGACCTCCCCAGCCTGAGCTGCACCATCAGGCGACCCAGGCTGTTTATCGATCCTATTCTTTTTGTACCTGGTCCTTCCCAAACCCTGCCCACACCCTTGTAAATTGTCTTTTTACTAAATTCTGTCTGACTCTACTCCTTTGAATGTGCTTTCTACTTTCTCATAGACCTTAGCTAGCACAGGCTACTGCCAAGCACTTTTTTTGGCTCTAGGCAAATAATCCCAGAGGTCAAGTTTTAGAGCAGTAGTTAATGATTTATCCAATACATGGAGGCAGACCTAGAGATTCAGAAACGGACAAGGTAGAATTCTTCTGCATCCACCTCAGTTCCTGCCTCTCCTCAGTCTGGAGTGAGACTCTGAGCTGCCGAACATTGGCAGTGCGTGGTAGTCCACGTTTACAAGTTTGACTTTGGTTGAAATCAAGTGCAAAACTGCCCAATCCCCGTTGCACTCACTTGCCATTGTTGAATATGACAGTGCAGTTTGGCCAGCAGTCATGGTTCACCAGGCCCAGGTTGGGGAAGATGCCCACGCCCACTGCCTGTAGCCCTCTCTGGTCACTGAGAGTGAAACCGTTGCAGTTGATCTACCCAGAGGACAAGAGAAAAGATTCAGTCAACAGGCACAAATCCAGTACAGATTATCACCCTAGGTGTTGACGAAGTTTGGAAACTAGAGGGCCTTATGAGTCTGAGAAAGGGACAGGTAGGGAGGCGGGGCAGGGTGTTAACAAAGATGGGGTGGGGGGGACAATAGGGGTGGAGAGAGGATCAGAATATAGTATATGCATGTGTAATTACAAATAGCAAAAATGCTCAATCTTTTAAAAGGGAGATTTTTATCCTGAAGTCTTGTTTTCTGTGTGACTCCAAGTGGCCCACGAGATGTGTGCCATGGAAGGAGTCCCATGTTTAGCAAAACCCTACCACTTTGAAACTCTCAGTAGTTCCAGTCTAATAAGACCAAAGACAGGAATGCTGGTGGCTAATGCCATATCTGCGTCTCAGGAGTTGTTTTAAGTATCCATCTTGGTTTATCTTTCCATATTCCGGTGTGGGGTGTGTGTGTGTGTGTGTGTGTGTGTGTGTGTGTGTGTGTGTACAAATCAAATAAGAGCAAATACTCTTGATCTAGGAGAGGTGGCACTCACTTGTGTCCCAGCACTTGGGAGGTAGATATAACAGGTTTGGGAATTCAAAGCCAAATAAGTAGAAAAATGAAGAGAGAAAATATGGTAGGATAAACCAGCATCATTTTACGTTTCTGTCCTTTCCAGACTTTAAGCCTTCTCTCCTGAGTCTGTTCCAACTGCTTCTGGAAGCTTCCTAGCTGGACAATACCCAGAGTCACCATGGCCTCTCTATTATGAGAAATCTTATTGGAAGGTTCTGGTTTATTTTTACTGGGCTCAATTAGGAGTCTGACTCTGAGTTCAGAACCAGAAGGGCGGTATGCATTCCTGTCACACCTGGGAAGCAAGAGGACACTCTTCACGTTTCCGGCTGCCTGGGCTAGAGGCCATTGTCATGGAAACAGGAAACATCACCCAGGGAAGCTGGGGTTTCCGTCCATCTGAAAAAGTCTATGTTCCCAAAGGGGAAGAAGGGAAGGAGGGAGGAGACAGACACGGGGGACAGAGCAGGGGTGGTGGAGGGGATGAAAAGCCATACCACACCAAAGATGTGTGAGATATACTGCATGCTGAACTGCTGGCTCTGGGGCGGCCAGTACTGCAAGAACGTGTCCACGTCTACTCGGAGTTCCTTCTGCTCTTCCTCCCCAAAGTGCTCCACGTGGTTCTGCAAGTCATCCACGGACACCAGGCAGCCCTCTGTGAGCCCAGTGCCCTCTCTCTCCACCCGCCACATGATGCGGGCGGCCAGCCTGGGAAGAGAGGGGAGGACAGCATTAGGGAGGACTAGACACACTCGTCATTCATTCATTCATTCATTCGGAGATGTATTTATTGTGGGTCTAGTAGACGAGGACAGGCAGCCTGGCGAGACTGATGGAGCCGCAGCCTGCAGATTCCTAATGTCCTCAGGAGATGAGACTCTTGACTGTCACACCCTATAAGCCCTGCAAACACTTTCTATTATCACTGTCCTCACGCACTTCGCTTCCGAGTCAGCCTGGCTTCCTACAGGCCTGCCCACATCCCAGTACCAACACCTTCTTCCAAGAGAGCCACCAACATTCGGGAGCCCTCAGCAGAAACTCTCATACTAGGCCCCGAGCCTCCTAGCAACCGCCCCATGTGGAAGTCTGCATCTTCAACGCACGCACATGCCTGAACTTCAAGGAGGACCACTGTAAAGGGAGCTCCGTGACTTAGAAAATCTTCTCTTATGAGAGTCACAGGCTGTTAACTGCATGTCTGTCAGAGCTTCGCTTTTACTCGTGTTCCCCAGAGAAAAGAGAAACTATTTCTTCACAATGTGTGCTTTCCGGAGGAGCTCTGTGGGGTCCCATGCGCCTCTCTAGGAGCGCACTTGGAATCGGAGGTAGAGACCCCCAGTGTTCCTCTCAGGCCTAAAGAAGTGAGCGGAATAAAGGACCTGAGGCACTGGCACTCGGCCTGGCATCCTGAGACCCGAGAACGCTGGCACCTCTGCCATCCCATTTGGAAATCCCAAGTCCTATCGTGGGCACCAGCTCTGACCTGATGTTCTCGTTGGGCACTTTCCCGTATCTCTTGATGGCAGCGCACTCGTTCTTGTGGTTCAGCCAAGCATCCTTCTGGCACGTGCGGTCGCAGTAATGGGCGAACTTGCACTGCCCGCAGCGATGGAGCTTCTCCTGCCTCTTAAAGCAGGTGTGGCACACGAAGTTAATGAGGCTGAAATGCAGACAGGGAGAAAATGAAGACAGGAAGTGTGGGGTCTGGAGAGATGGCTCAGTGATTAAGAACAAATATCGCTCTTGCAGAGGAGCCAAGTTTGGTCCCAGCATTTATGCCGGTGGCCTATTACCACCCCTAAAGCCAGCTCCAGAGGATCGACGCCTCTGGCCTAAGATGCCACTCACTCTTGTGCCCATATATACATATGCATAATTTTAAAAATATATAAATCATTTTTTTAAAAGAAGGGGTGCCTTTGCCCATATTTTGTTGCAAATAACACATTACCACAAGTAAGGTAAGCCAGAGAGAGACAGAGATACAGAATCAGAGAGAGGGAGGAAGGGAGGTAGAGAGGGAGAGAGAGAGAGAGAGAGAGAGAGAGAGAGAGAGAGAGAGAGAGAGAGAGAACATGAGAACTACCTAGCTGGATGGCACACCTGCAATCCCAGCCTTCAGAAGGCAAAGGTGGGGGTTGGGTTGTGTGTGCGAGTTTGAAGCCAGCCTTAACAACAAAAGGGATAAAGAAGACAGATTTACTTTAGTTCACAGTTGAAAGTGTCTGCTAAAGAGCTAATCCCATCCAGAAGAGGCCTTTAGAATAAGACCTTAATTTTGAAAATTGAGAATCTAAAGTTGAGAACGATAAAGACCACATTCTGAGGCAGGACTGGGACCCAGCTCCCCCATCTGCAGTAATATACTCTTTCCATGCACCCTGGTTTGGGGACAGTCTTAACGTGTCCCCATGGTTAAACGTATGAGTTGTAATTCCCATCTAGAAGTATTAAGAAAGTGGAAACAATTAAACTATGTGTTTTGAGGCGGCGCCTCTGGGAGACAGGGTTAATCAAGATATCAGAGTGGAGCGACTCTCCCAGGTATTCCTTAGGACTGGGCTTGTAGCTTAGAGGTACAGGCTCAGCACAGGCAAGGTCCTGGGTTCAGTCCCAATAGTAATAATAATAATAATAATAATAATAATAATAATAATATAATAATAACAACAACAACAACCCAAACAGAGCTGCAGAGATGGCTCAGTGGATAAAGGTGTTTGCTGCCAAACCTACCTACATGAGTTCAGGTTTCAGGATTCCCATGGCAGAAGAAAAGAACTCCTGCAAACTGTCCTCTGACCTCCACATTTGTGACACATCCATGCATATGCACATGTGCTCACATTATTGTGCACAAGATGTGTTTAAAATGCCCCCAAATAATCAGTTTTAAGAGGAGAAAGGTTTATAAGAGCAGGCTTTAACTCATGGCTTTGGAGCTGTTGTCTGGCCCCTTACTTTTAGACCTACGTCAAGATAGTAGTAAATCCTGACAGGAGTGCAGGGCAGAGGAAGCCAGCTGCTCACCAGCTGGGAAGCAAATAGAAAAAGAGCTGTGGCCAGGATCCTGGAACCCCATTCACCAGCACACTTCCCAGTGAATTTACTTTCTTCCATCAAGCCCCACCTCCTAAAGAACCCACTACCCCCACTAGGACCACAGGCTGGAACCAAACCTTTAACATATGGGCCTTTGGGGGGACAATCAAGGTCTAAACTGTAGAATTCTGCTGTGCCCCCAAAGGCTCATGCCCATCTCATGAAACATCCAATCTACCTCCATGATAGGTTCTGACAAGTATTTCATTAAGATAGGCAGCATACCTCATGGCCAGAAGGTTGTTCAGGACACTCTGTTATCTAACTGGAAGTGTAGGGTTCACGTTTCTTCTAGCTGCTCTCAGTGCAGAATTCCAAATAGTCAAGGTCATTTTGAGCTGTCTGGTCATCTTTTATACCAGTATAAAAGATGTACCCGAAGTATGGAGTCATCTGAAAGTCTGAGAGCCTGACTTAGTTTGGGAAGGAAGAGGAACAAGTGTCCACCTCTGGTTCAGAAACACACATCTAAGTCAGGAAGGAATCTGAAGAGGGCAGGGGTTAGATGTAGGCACAGTCATGCTGGCCGTCAGTTATTACTCCATATCCATCTGTTCAGGGGCATCCTACACCTGCTCTGATAGATTATTTCCAGATGGATGTTCTAGAACACTCTTTTTTAATAGAGTCTCCTCATGTTTTTACTCATATATGTATATTCTGTATTTCATGAATTAAATTTGTACCTACTTTTTGAACTAAACAAAATTATTATAAAACACAATTCCCATCAGTGTCTATGCCTCAGATGTTAAATACTGGAGGTTGTGGGTATAACTCAATGCTATTTTTTTTTTCAATAAAATTTAATGGTTGGCGAGATGGCTCAGCTGGTGAAGGCACTTGCCACTAAGCCTCATGATCTGAGTTCAATCCCTTGGTCCCTCAAGGTAAAAGAAGAGAACTCACTCTTGCTGCCTGACCCCTGGCCTCCGTACATCTGGCAGGTGAGACCTTGTCAAAAGCAAAAATCAAACCAAAGCTGGACTGCCCTCTGGAACCCAGAGGTGTTTTACAGCCCCATCTCTCACTGTTACAATGGCTGCTCATTTCTTATCTATTTAAAATACTAGGGTATGAAGTATCATAGGATTGGTATTATGCTCTGTGACCAGAGCCAGCCTGAACTGTTCAGGAACTTCAGAAATGACTCATGTAGCTGAGGCCACACTGTGTGTCAAACTAACTTCCCGGGGGGGGGGGGGACAAGTTTTTCTAGGATAAGTAATATGGTCATCATGTGAAGTTCAGTTGACAACGATTACTTTAGACCTGTGCTGTCACTGGTTAGGAGGCAAGATAGACTGTTGTTGGATTGTTTAGAATCACTGGTGTGTGGTGATTTTAAAAAAGGTTGACCAGCAGAGCCCCCCCCCCATCACCACACATCACCCTTGGGTGGGCACCAATGTGATGAGCAAATGTGTGGTGAAGAGATGAGGGAGAGGGGAAGCTAAAGAATGATAGGACTGGAGCTTTGATGGACAAACTGATGAGGGACAGCCTGATGTGAGGGGCAGCCTGATGTGAGGGACAGCCTGATGTGAGGGACAGCCTGATGTGAGGGACAGCCTGAGGTGAGGGACAGCCTGCCTGCACTGCCATCTGAAGCCATGGTGATGTCCAGGCTGTGCTGCCACAGGGGCTATGTTGGGGTCCATGACCCTGCTGCAGCAGGATCTGTGTCTATGTCCATGGGCCACATTATCGCCATAGGTCATATGGATGTCTATATCTGGGCTGCCACATTAATGTCAAAGGGCTGAGCCCCTCACTTGGGCAATGCTGGAGAGCTGGCCCCAGTGGCTTGGGCTCAGGAGAGCTGGCAGGCTGGCCAACTCAGCTACCACCCAGGCTCAGATCCAGGGCTCTGAGTTGCCCAACATTTACCCCGTCTCTGAACTGCTGGAGTGTGTGAGGGGGCCTTTCCTGCAGAGCCAAAGCTGCAGGATCTCCATAATACAAGGCAACAACAGTAGGACATTCAAGAGGAAAACTGGTGAGAATACAGTAGTAATAGTGTAGCAGAAGCCAGAGGTCTTGAACCAGACCAATGACTCATTGCAACAAGCATTTGCAAGAAAAGCTGTTTGGGCAAAAGGGTATCACTGTGTGACACACTGTAACACACTGAAGCTTCCACAGTAAAATGTTTTGTTTTGTTTTGTTTTGTTTTGGGGGGAGTTGCAAGGGCAGAGGGCAAACATGGAGGGATTAGGAGATAAGGGGGATTGAGTGCATGATGTGAAATTTACAAAGAATCAATAAAAAGTTTAAATTTTAAAAAGATGTATTTATTTAATATACAGTATTCTGTATGCATATATGCCTGCACACCAGAAGAGGGCACCAGATCCCATTATAAATGGTTATGAGCCACCATGTGCTTGCTGAGAATTGAACTCGAGATCTCTAGAAGAGCAACCCTTAATCTCTGGAGTCATCTCTCCAGCCCTAAGAAGTTTTTTTAAATTTAAAATGGTTGACTTTTAGTTAGTTTTATTTTTGTTATTTGATGTTTTGTTTCGCTTTTTAAGAGATTTTAAGAGATTATGTGTTTGTGTGCCTCTGTGAGGCTATGTGCACTAGAATTCAGATGCCTTGCATGACATCAAGTCAGTTGGAGTAGACGTTGCAGGCATATGATATGGGTGCTAGAAACTGAACTTGGGTCCTCAGCAAAAGTAGTACAGATTCTTAACTGCTGGGCCATCTTTCCACCATGTTTTGTTTTTTGATAGGGTCTCAGATAGCCCAGGCCAGCCCCCAACTCACTGTATAGCCCAGTCTAGCCCCCAACTCACTGTATAGGTAACTTCACATTTCTGATCCACCTGTTTCAGCTGCTAAGTGCTTTTTACTTCTGTGCTAAACTCCCTTTGTTGCCTGTACCAAGGATGAACCAGATGTCCTGCCCTGCCCTGCCCTGCACTTCTCTGGTTCACACAACCTGTGGCTGACTGGGACAAGCTTTCTCAGACTGACACAGAAGGAAGGAATGTGCCTTAACTGGCACTTGCCTTGGTGCCTATGAACTGACTTAATACTCTTTGAATAGAGCACAGTTATAAAACAATCTGCTTGCTGTGAACTGTAACTATGTTATGTTTCTAGAAATAAGTTCCAGCTGTGTGGCCCAATGTCTTCAGAGTCACTTTGACCAGGAGAAAGCTGTGAGCATATCCTTGAGGTTCCTACAGTAAAATCTTCACCTATGGCTGAGTAGCAAGGAAACATCTACAATGACTTGCTAAGCCTTCAATCAAAATCCCTCCCAGCTCAAGAATATCTCCTCATTGTGCTGGTTAGTTCTAACTGCCAACCTGACTCAATATAGAGTCACCTGAGTCTCGATGAGGAGTTGACTAGATCAGGTTGGCCTGTAGGCATGTCTGTGGAGGACACCTTGATTATTAATCGATATAAGGAGACCTAACCATTGGAGGTGATGCTGTTCCTTAGGTGGTGGGGTCCTGAACAGTATACAAGAGCAGGCAGCTAGCAGGAAGCAGAGGTGTGTTTACTCTCTCTCTCTTATCACTTATCTCTCTTTGATAGGCTCTCATATAGCCCAGGTCAGCCCCCAACTCACTGTATTGAATTCCTGTCTTGGTTTTCCTGAGATGATGCTCTGTAACATGGACTCCTTAAGCCAGATAAACCCTTCTTCCCCGATGTTACTTTTTGTCACAGCAACAGAGATGAAACCAGGACACCCAACATTTTATCTCGCAAGCTTCTCTGCAAAAATCACTTCACCATAAGAAATTTTTCATAAAAACAAACATCATCAATTTGGGATGTATTTTCTCATTGTGAACTCAAATGTGAACCACCAATATTCCCTCTGAACTCAAAATATGACTTAAATTCTGTTCCACATTTTTTCTTGGGCTTAGAGACATGTATTAAGATGAAATGAAGGACTGGAAAGATGGATCAGTTGTTAAGAGTGCATGCTGCTCTTGCAGACGACCTGAGTTCAGTTCCCAGCACCCACCTTGAGCTGCTCACAACCACCTATAACTCCAACTGCCCGGAACCTAACACCCTCTTCTGGCCTCTACAAACACCTGAATAACCAAGACATACAGAGAGGGGAAGGGGGAGGAGAGAGAGAGAGACAGAGACAAAGACAGAGCCTGAGAGTGTTAAAATATAAAACAAATCAATGAGCACTACAAGCTTCCTTCTGACATGGGTCTCCTTGGGAGAGCAGCCATGTTTTCATTACCATAGCTGCCACCCCGCCTCAGCTGGGACCCTGAGAATGGTACACAGGACGATGTAGAACAGTACTTCTCAGCTTTCACCTACTCACATTCATCCTCAGAGATCTTGTTTAAAATTCAGAATCTAATTCCAGATCTGGCTGGAGCTTGGAACTTCAACTTTCTTATTCCTGAAGACACTTGGCAAGAAGGTAGAGAAATAGACAAACAAAAACTCAATCCTATTCCATCTGGATTGGGCATGCTGAGAAATGCTAAGTAGACAAGAAGGGGAAGTTAAGACAGACAGAAAGACAGACAGACAGAGGGATACAAGGGAAGGGAGGAAGGAAGGAAGGAAGGAAGGGAGGGAGGGAGGGAGGGAGGGAGGGAGGGAGGGAGGGAGGGAGGGAGGAAGACAGGCAGGCAGGCACAGTCCTCTAGTTCCCATCTGTCTGTTCCTGGCAGGAGTGTGGCAGGTCAGATGTGGACTTAGTTTAAGCTGGATTCCACTCCTGACCTCAGTATCTACTACCTGTATCACCCTGAGCAAGTTCTTACTTTTCTGAGCCTATGTTTTCTGATGTGAAAAAGCAAATAGAAACAACGATGTCTTGACAGCTTGAATACATATAACTATTGCTTTCTTTTTTTTTTTTTTTTTTTTTTTTGGTTTTTCGAGACAGGGTTTCTCTGTATAGCCCTGGCTGTCCTGGAACTCACTTTGTAGACCAGGCTGGCCTCAAACTCAGAAATCTGCCTGCCTCTGCCTCCCAAGTGCTGGGATTAAAGGCGTGCGCCACCACCGCCGGGCTATTGCTTTCTTTTAATGTTTTACAATATATTCTGATCATGTTTCCCCTCTCCCAATTCCTCCCCCTCCCTGCCCACCCAACTCCTTGCCTTTTCTTTTTCCCTCTCTTTAACAAACAAAACGACAAACAAACCAAGAAATTCACAACATAACAATAAGTGTCACCGTCATCATCATCAATGCCTACAAAAACACAAAATCAGAAACCAAATTTTAAAATTAGACAAACTGGGAGTTGGCAAGATGGCGCCTCAATTCAGAGCATGTGTTGCTCTTGCAGAGGACCCAGGTTCAGTTCCCAGCATCCACATGATGGTTTACAAGCTGTAACTCCAGGTCCATGGAATCCAGTGCACTCTTTGACCAATGGAATCACCAGGCATTCACACACACACACACACACACACACACACACACACACACTAAAATATACTCTTTCCAATTGAGCAAACGAATATGGTAAGGCCCAGCACTTGGGAGAGTGAGGCAGAAAGATTAAAGTGAATTTGAGGCCAGCTTGGACTAAATAGTAAACTTCAGGCCATTATGGGCTACAGAAGGACACCTTGTCTCAAAACTAAAATGAATGGAAGCTGAGTTGGCACAGTGCTTGCCTAGCGTGAAGAAAGCCCACAGAAACTGGGGCATGGTGGTGCATACATATGTTCCCAGCCCAGGAGGTCAAAACCAGCTTGGGACATAAGCGACTCTGTTTCATAAAACAAGTAAGTAAATCTGTGTCCTGGGAATGATTAAATGCTCTAGGAGTGACCTATTACTGGGTCAGGGCCCCAATACTGCATACCCTGGTTATGATAGTTTGAATGAGAATACCTCTCTTATGCTCGTATATTTGAGTATTTAGTCCTTGTTTGAAGCTGTTTGGGAAGGATTAGGAGGTGTGGCCTTGTTAAAAGAAGTATGTCACTGGAGGTAGGCTTCAATGTTTCAAAAGCCCAGGCCATTACCAGTCAGCTCTCTTTGCCACCTGGTTATCTCCAGATTTGAGCCCTCAACTACTGCTCCAGCACCATTTCTGGCAGCCTAACGCCATATTCCCTGCCATAATGGTCATGGACCCTATCCCTCTGAAACTGTAAGCCTAAAATAACCTCAATATTCTATGAATGGCATTGGTCACAGTGTCTCATCATAGCAACAGAAAAGCAACTCAGACACTGGAGATGATGTCATAGACCTGTAATCTCAGCACTTGGGAGCTTAAGGGAGGAACGTCAGAATTTTAAGGTTATTCATAGATAGATAGTCACTTTTAGGTTGCCCTTGGATGTGTGAGACATTGACTTAAAACAACCAAATCCTTCAAAACTTAGTCACAAGAAAAAAAAATGTAGTCAAGAAGAAAGTTATAAAGAAGTTTAAGAACTTCCAGGACTGGAGAGATGGCTCTGCAGTTCAAAGTACCTGCTTCTCTTCCAGGGAACCCCAGGTTAGTTCCCAGCACACACATCGGACAATTCACTACCACTTGTAATTCTAGCTTTAGGGGATGCAACATCTTCTGATCTCTGTCACACACAAGTGGCATTCTTCTTCTCCTTCTCTCTCCCCCTCCCCCTTACCCCTCTCTCTTTCTCTGTCTCTCTTTCTCTTTTTCTCTCAAATAAAGACAATATAAGGAGGGGAAGAGATACAGCTCAATGGTTAAGAGTACTTTCTGCTCTTTGAGAAGATGTGTTTCCTGGCACCCACATCAAGCAGCCTACAACTGCTTACAACTCCAGGTGGCATACATATACATAGATGCAATAGATAAATAGATAGATAGATAGATAGATAGATAGATAGATAGATAGATTAGATTAGATAATAGATAATTGATGGAAAATAGATATAGATAGATGATATGTAAATAGAAAAATTAGATAGCTAATAAATAAATGATTGGTGGATAGATAGAGATAGATGTTACATAAATTAGATTATATAGGTAGATAGATAATGATGAAGATAGATAGATAGATAGATAGATAGATAGATAGATAGATAGGTAGATAGGCAGACAGACAGATAGATATAAATAGACAGACAAATTTTCCAGTTTCTTCATTGTCAAGGTGACCCAAAGTTAACTGGAGTAACAAGAATAACAAGGGTAAAGCAGGTGCCATGCCACTTGTCTCTGGGCACGAGCTCCACAGACATATGCCTACCCTGCCCATCCAATGTCTCATGGCATAGTTGAGCCAGGGAGCTCAAGTTCTCTCTCCTCTAGCACCCATGGGAAAGGCAGCCATGGGAAATGAAGTCAGCTGGGTAGGGGAGAACTGCTATTTGGGAACAAGGACCATTGCCTGACAGAAATACCACCACCTTACCTATTACTTTCCCTAGTGATGGAAAGTGTCCAAAAGGCACCAGGTGCCCTAATTCCTGTTGGATTCCAAGAGAAAGGGTGCTTACTCCAGCCAGGTAAGCTTCAGCAAGTCTTGTGCCCCCTCCATCCTCAACTTCCTGTTCACACAAGGTAGTCATTCCCACTTTCACCAAACTTCACCACTCTCAAAGTGATGTTTTTAGCCATTCTTCTTAACTTTTTGTATATTTATTTTATGTGTATGGATGTTTTGCCCGCGTGTACATTATGCAGGCACTACATGTGTTCATGGTGTTCACAGGGGTCAGAGTCCCTGGAACTGGAATTACAGACTGCTGTGAGCCACTGTGTAGGTGCCAGGAATTGAACTCAGTTCCTCTGGAAGAGCAGCAATGCTCTTAACCTTTGAGCCACCTCCCCAGCACTCCTACTCTCCTAATCTGCTCTTTAGAGTGCCAGTGACCACTGTCCTCATTAGGAGCACTGGTCTCACAGTCTCTGCTCCCAATCACTGCTCCTGGAATACAAGGAAGAAACCTCTTTACCAGAACCCTGGAGTATACTCTCTGCCCTGGAGGAAAGTCTGCAATCACTCCTCACTCTTCAGCCCTGTCCTGAGTTCTGTCATCTGTCAGAGTCAAGAGGACCAGAACGGCAGCTGTGTGACAGCTCCTTATATGGGAATAAGGAGCTATAACAGATATATGCAGAGACAAGGTCTGTGCACCATGAATGAACAGTCCTGCAAAAATACTATGGATCCAATAAGGTTGAGCCAATGCTTTTGTGTCTCAAATTTGCTTAAAAACTCAGCCTGGGGGCTAAGGATGTAGCTCAACTGGTAAAATGTTTGTCTAGCATGCACAACGTCCAGTCCAGCAGAGTAAGAGGCTGCCACCAATGCATCGGGAAAGCATGGCTACAGGTAGGCATGGGGACTGGAGCAGCAGCTGAGGGCTCGCACTTTGAACCACAAATGAACTCCAAATGAAGCACATCTTTAAGCTCTCAAAACCTGCCTCCAGTCGCATGGCTCCCTCCAGCAAGGCCAGGCTTCCTAAGCCTCCCAAACACCATCGTCAACTGGGGACCAAGTACTTAAATGTCTAAAACCATGGGAGCCATCTCATTCAAATCATCTCGGTGGTTCTTCAATATAAACAACACAGAGACTTTGCTTCCCAGTAGACCTCAGGCTGAGCTGGCACATAAACACATATAAAGATGTGGGTGAATTCAATAAAAATCCAAGAAGGGAGCCTTTACCCCCACCAAGGTGGAGAAGGTGAGGCATCCAGAAACTCAATCCACCAGACAGGAAAGAGACATTGTTCTAACTCTGGAAAGGTGGCCTGAGTTCTTACTCAGAGAAGGTCAAGGACTTCTGACAAGAGGCACTGATGGAAGACAAAGGCTTGAGGGCAGGTGTCATGCAGACACATGTAAGAACATGAGTTCATAGGATGCCCCATTCTGGGACATGATGTCAGGGAGATAACCAGACTGCAGGGGCAGGGGAGGTCACTCTCAGTAGCATGTCTATGTCCTGGAGGCAAAGGGCAGAGTCCTTGC
Source organism: Mus caroli (assembly GCF_978045245.1). Classification (NCBI taxonomy): domain Eukaryota; kingdom Metazoa; phylum Chordata; class Mammalia; order Rodentia; family Muridae; genus Mus; species Mus caroli. The sequence goes on along the minus strand of NW_028227262.1, from coordinate 78,016,682 downwards.
AGGCATTTGCAGAAGGGAACAATGCAGTCAGAGTACAATGAGCCCCTTTTGCTGCCTGGGGCAGTCATCCAGAGGTCTCTGTCATCCTTGAGGCATTTCTGGGCCCAGGTTAGTACTGACTATTATATACCTAGGCACAAATGAGGCAGCACAGCTTCCTTGTTCAAGCTTAAGGATAGTCTATCTGCCTTGCCTTGTTAGGCTTGTCCTGTTTGTTGAGATAGTCTCCTTGTGAAACCCAGGTTTGTCTCAAAAGTGTGATCTTCCTGCCTTCACATCTCAAGTACTGAAGTTATAGGCAGGTATTACCATGCCCAGACATGCATGTGTGTAGGTGCATGCATGTGTGCGTGTGGTGTGTACATGTATGTCACTGTTGAGGGTTGGTCTTTTTGCTATGTATTGTAATGCTAAATACTGGCCCCCAAAGCCTGGTAACCCACAGGGATGAGAGAATCTGCACATACAGTGTGACCTTGCTCCTTAATTTAAAACCATTGGTTAAAAATGATGCTAGCATCTTCTAGCTGGGCTGGATAGAGGTAGGGTTTTTGATTCCCAGACTTGGGGTCTGAGGAAAGACCATGAGGAGAGGAGAGGGAGAAGAAGGTAGAAAGAGGAGAAGACACCATGGAGTAAGAATCTTATAAACATGTCCATGAGGGCTGGCGAATTGGCCCAGACAGAAAATGGCAAGTCATATTGTGGAATTGCTGGCAGAGAAGTAGAGGAGAGCAGTAAATCAGCCCAGCCTTAGTGCTGATTAAGGTTTATTATAAATATAAAGGTTGTGAGTCTTTTATCTGGTACCTCAATGATCAAAGGCAGGGTAAAAAAAAAAAAAGTTTGAGATTAAGTGTCAATTACAATGTCACATGCAGACTCAGAGTTCAACATCCAGTGTCTTCCTCTATTAGTCTCCTCCGTACATTTTGAGACAGGGCTTCTCACTGGACCTGAAACTCACTGCTTCATATAGACTAGATGGCCAGCAAGCACTTGGGGTGCTCCTGTCTCCACTCCCTACGAGAGCAAAGTACCACCCATCCTTTTACATGGATGCTGGGAATTCGAACTCAGAATCTCATGTGTATGTAGCAAGCATTTAACCCACTGAGCCACCTTCCCAGACCTATTTTTAACATCACTTTTTATTAAAACACTAACTTCCACAAGCCAGAAGAGTGGCACTAAGCGGGTAAGTGGCAGTCCAGAAAAACTCACTGACTCATAGGAGTTCCCACCGGCTGGTAAAGATGAGGTCAGCAGCAGCTGAGATACAGCCCCGAACAACTGCCAGGAGCCTGAAGGAGGCTCTTCCTGCCTTGGGCTCTCTGCATAGCATCCTTAGCAGCAGTAGAGGTTCTCACTGTCTAGATATCCAGAAGAATGGGGAAGGGCGGCTGTTGGAAGTCAGAGCAGTTACCATGGGGGCACTGGTAATGGACTGGAAAAGGACCAAGTCCAGTTGAAGCTCCATCACATACCTCAACCTCATCCAGAGGCTGTGCCTCGGCAGTCACTGGAACCTGGGAGTCTGTGGAACAGAACAGCCCGGGAAATAAAAATCTGAAGCAAGAGAAGCATACCTCACAACAGCTCCTGGGAGAACAGAACAAAATGCAAGTGGCAGACAACAGGAGAAGAAAATCAGAGAAGCAAAAAGAAACAACAGAATTCCAACCTAAGGTAGAGCCTCCATCACAAGGAGAGAAGGAACTAAGGAGACCGCCAAGCAACCGCCACGAAGAACCTACCAACCTGCCTCGGGAGACGAAGAACCTACCAACCTGCCTCGGGAGACGAAGAACCTACCAACCTGCCTCGGGAGACGAAGAACCTACCAACCTGCCTCGGGAGACGAAGAACCTACCAACCTGCCTCGGGAGACCTTCCAGTCTTAGTCTCCCCTTAAAACTTTGTTCCTGCAAAACACTGATCTGAAATACACCAAGAAAGTTTTGAATGGGTCTGGAGAGACGGCTCAGTGGTTACTTGTGCTCACTTGCTGGCACTTCTAGAGGACCCAAGTTCAGTTCCCAGCTCTTACATCATTGGGTGGCTCACAATCACCTATAGTCACAACTCCAGATATTTAATACCATCCACTTCGGCCTCTGTGAATGTCCCCATACACACATAAAGAAAGAAGTAAATCCTAAAACCAACCAACTCCTGAGAACTAGGAAGTGGTGTTAGAGGACCAGCCTTCTGAAAAATACCAACATATGGCAAACCTGAAGGCCTCTCTCCCAAAATACGCCTAAAAGTAACTGTTCTTCAAACCCACCCTTTCCAAATGCGCCAGGCTATAGATATAAAGTCTTCTTTTTTAAGACATGCCAAAGCCAGCAGTCCCTAGGCCCTTCCGCCTTCAGAATGTGAAGAGGTAGCTGCCTTGGAGGGTGCTTTCCAGATGCATCCCTCAAATCAGATGGGCCACAAGACTGTCCTCTCCACAAACACCGGAAAGAGCTGGGTGGGGAATCCACTTTTGAACAAGATCAGGAGACAGTTGAGAGGGGAGCTCTCTGTCTAAAAGCACGAGAACGTGTTCTACAGAAACATATCAAGAAGCAGACGAATAGGGATAGTTTCTCATGCGACACATAAAGGAACTGCTGGGACTAATGTCTCCACCCATAAAACAATCTAGGAAGCACCTACCAGGTGACACTGAGCCTGGAGAACAGTCAGGTGACATATGTAAGAAACTGTGGGCTTTAGGACCTCTCTATTGAGACGTTTATGGAATTTAAGAATAGGTTGTAACTAAAGACTGCCTTCCAGAACCAATTCAAGGAAGAACATGTTCAAGGGTAGGACCCTAAGACACACAAGGAAGATGATGATGAAACTGATACTCCCCCCACCCCCAACGACAGGAAATTAGGCTATAGAGATGCTCAGAAGTTAAAGTACTTGCTACAGAGGACCCAGGTTTGGTTCCCAGCACCTATACAGTGACTCACAAAATGTCTGTTAACTCCAGTTCCAGGGGATACGATGCCCTCTTCTGGTCCTAGTGAGCACTAGGCATGCACATGGTGTGCATACATATATAAAAGCAAAGCAGCTGGGCGGTGGTGGCGCATGCCTTTAGGCCCAACACTTGGGAGGTGGAGGCAGGCAGATTTCTGAGTTCAAGGCCGGCCTGGTCTACAGAGTGAGTTCCAAGACAGCCACGGCTACACAGAGAAACCCTGTCTCGAAAAACCAAAAAAAAAAAAGCAAAGCACTCATACAGCATAAAATAAAAATAAAAATAAAATCTTAAAAAAGAAATTACAGTAAAAGCCAAAGCAGGAAAACCAGAAATGCCAGGAGGTCTGCATCATCCTCAGGAAATGTGTTCAGAAAACGATATCTATGGTTATGCTTTAATGGCGTGCACACCTTTGATCCTATACTTGGGAGGTAGAGGCAGGCAGAGAGTGAGTTCCAGGCCAGCCAGGGCTACACAAAAACAAAATAAAATAAAACAAACAAACAAAAAACAGTGTTCAGCTACTGTTAAGGTCTGGTAGCATTTATAACAATGCTTTTTATGTGATTTTTTTTCTCAAAGCAATATAGAAATATCTATAATTTTATTAATATCTTAACTAATGGGGGTCTCCCCCCTATTTCCAGACCATATCCAAAAGAGAAAAACTAACATATTTTTTTAGCCTCTAACTCATAAACTGTGACCAGGTATGTACATGAGTACTGCTCTGCTCCAAGCTTGGTGTGAGGGTGTGTGTGTATGTAAGCGTGCACTCTGCTCACCATATAGGATATGGTGAAAGAAAGAACAAATGAGAAAGGGAGGGAAGCAGGTTCAATAGGTAAAGGAACTTGCAACCCAAACAGATGACCTGAGTTCAATGCCCGGGGCCTGAATGGTAAAGGAGAAAATCAACTCCAGAGAGCTATCATCTGACCTCCACACCCACATAGTGTAGCACCCATTCAACACACACATGCACACATACATACATACATGCACACACACATATACACACATGCACACATATATACATGCGCACACACACACATGCACACACACACAATAAATTTAATTTGAAAGATTTAAAAAAATTAAGCCAAATTCAGATCATCAACATCACATACATTCTGGGTGTGGCAGTGAGTGTCTGTGGCCTCAGCTTTGAGGAGGCAGGGTAGGGTGACCACTGGCCAGACAGTCTAGGTGCACTTGTGAGCTCCAGGTTCAGGGAGAGACCACTCTTGAAAACTAAGATTGAGAAGGCGTATGAGGTGGCTCCGTGGATAAAGGCGCTTGCCAAACAAGCCTGACAACCTGACCTCCGCCTTCAGAGTCCACGGTGATAGTAACTAACAGACTCCCCGAAACTGTTCTCTAGGAGTGTCTTCCGTGCGTGTGTCATGGCATGGATGCACCCACATTCACACAGAGAGAGACATGTACACACACCCACACACACACACACACACACGTTTTAAACTCCACACTGCCAGTTCTCAAGGTTTTTCCACGACAGCTCTCACAGAGTGAGATGCACACACCCATATTCACACCTGGATAAGCCTTGTTCTGGAGCTGACAATTCAAGTCGCACCCTCAGAAAAGTGACCTCATTCTGCCAGAGATCCATCGTCTTATTCTGGGTTTAAAAGGTAGTGGCTGCTGGCCTGTAACACCAAGCACTAGGGAGGGGCACCAGCAGGATCTAGAGTTCTAGGACAGTCTGAGCTACACAGCAAAACCCAGATTCAAAATATTAAAACGAAAAGCCAAACACAGTGTCACACACATGTGATCCCAGCACTCGGAGCTAGAGGCTGGAAGATCAGCCGCTCAAGGTCATCTTCCAGGACACAGAGTTGAAGGCCAGCCTGAGCTCTGAAAGACTTTTTCCCAAAAGCCAGAGATGAAATAAAATGTCAATTGTTTTCAAAGTTATTAGTTTCATTATTATGTAATAAAATTTTGCAATATAGCTCACTACAGTTTGTGTGGCATGTCAGCATATCTTGTCTCTATACCCAAAAATGGCTAAATAAAAGGCATAATTCTACATCTGTTACAGCTTGTTCTCAACAAGTTTAAACATTGAGGAGAAGCTTGAATGATTTAGCAAACACTTATTTCATTTTCTGAACTAATTGCTCAAGAATTTCTACGATCCTGTTATTAAATTATTCCCACTTATAACCTCGCCTGCCCATTACCAGCTGTTATCAGATTAAAAATCACCTGTGTGCTACTGCAAATGGCAGAGCTAATCCTGTCTCTCCCACAGGCTCACATAAAATAAATACATTGACTAAAAGCCCAGATGTCCCCAGGGGACCTAAGAACACTCATAATTGGTTTGATTTTCAAAAAACATCCTGACTGACACCGACTTCTTGAAAAGTATTCAACTGTTTCTCGTGTTCCCCCTTTTTTCATTTTACCTCCACATAGAAATATGCACAACCCTGGGTACTTTCAGTTCTTAGCCAGAGTCGTTTGGGAAACAGTCAAGTTTTTCTTTAAAGAATTTAGAAGGGTCTGGGGTATATAGGTCAGTGGTATAGCATATAGCATTTGCCTAGCACATACAGACATTCCCTAGCACAGGAAAGAAAGAAAGGGAATTAAAAAGAAAAGTCCAGCAACAGTCCCTGCTCTTTTTTTTTTTTTTTTTTTTTTTTTTTTGAGACAGGGTCTCTCTGTAGCTCTGGCTATCCTGGAACTCACTCTCCAGACCAGGCTGGCCTCGAACTCAGAAATCCACCTGCCTCTGCCTCTGCCTCCCAAGTGCTGGGATATTAAAGGCATGTGCCACCACTGCCCGGCCAGTCCCTGCTTCTTAATATATGTTTGTGATGAATTTAATTAATGTAGAATAGTTAAATAATAGAGTATGGCTGTAGAGGCCTGGAATCAGTCTCTGAAAATGTCCATGTCTTAATTCCCAGAACCCAGCAGTGTGTCAAAAGAGACTTTGCAGATATAATTAATACAAGGAACTTTCAGACTGGAGAGAACTCATCAGCTCAGAGCATTTGCGACTCCTGCAGAGGGTCTGGGTTCAGTTCCCAGCACCCACATGATAACACACTGCTGCCTGTAACTCCAGTTCAGGGATCCAACAGACTCTTCTGATCTCCATGGGCACCAGGCACACACATGGTGCACAAGCACACATGGAAGCCAAACACTCGTGTGCGTAAAATTTAAAAATGTAGAAGATGAAGAAAGAAATATGTGAGCCGTCTTCCAATCTAGGAGTAGCTTCTCAAGGCTGGGAGAACGAACAGAATCATCACCCCATTTTAGTCTCCCAGAAAGTATAGAGAATGTGTGTTGTCTTAAGGGGCCCTGGGTTATGGTAGTGTGTTATAGCAAATATATATATACTATATATATATTATACTATATACTATATATACTATATATATACACTATATATAATATATATACTATATATAATATAATATATATATATACTATATATAATATAATATATATACTATATATATATATAGTGGATCACATGTGCACACATGTGCACACATACATGCATGTGCGTGCACACACAACTGAGCTAGGTGTGAAGTACCTAGGAAGTGGAGGCAGGAGGACAACATGGGCTACAGAGTGAAACCTTATTTTTAAAAAGGAAAGGAGAATTGAAAATGTGTGATTCTTAGCACTGCCCATGGTCAGCATCACTGTATCTGTCTTGCATTTGATATTAGATTAAAGTAATAATCAGAATCAGCTCCATTTTGTTGCCTGGCATCCCTCTCCTGCTGCACTTGGCCCATTGCACTATATACTATATATAATATAATGTTATATTATATTATATATATAATATAATATATACTATATATATATATTACTATATTACTATATATATTACTATAAGGACATTCCCTCTTTTTAATCACTTTTATATTCCTGTTTTTTAAAAAATCTTTGTTTTTGTGTGTGTGTGTGTGCGCGCGCACACACGCGCGCTCGCGTGTCCAAATGTGGGTATGGGTACACAAGTGTCATGGCAGTCCATGGAGCCCAAAGTACAGCCTCAGTTCCATGAGTTTCTCCTGAGGACTCTTGCTTCTCCCTCCTGTCTCAATGGAGAGAAGCTAGGATTGCAGACACACGGCCACATCTGGCTTTAGAACTCTGAACGCGGTTCCTCAGGCTTACATTGCTAGTGTGTGATCCACTAAGCTGCCTGCCGCCAACCACTTCGGGCTCCTGCTTCTTACCTGCTTTGTGGACCTAACACTTCTCTGGCTCCAGAATCAGCTTTTGATTTTTCTAAAGTTAATAGTAGATATCCTTTGCTGCACATGTTAGGCAGGGCGTCTGAGCTACATCTCCAGAGCTGCCCTTTCTTTTACTAACACTAAATAATATGAATTGCGCCGATGTGAACAAGAAAATTTAAGTGGGCAGAGCTCAGAGTTGGCTTGTTCGGGAAGTTCGGAGACCCAGGCTTGCCCTGTGACTACGACCTGGGAAAGGTTACTGCTGTCTCTTTAGGTCTCAGTTTTCCTATCTATCAGAAAGAAAGAAATAAACTCAGTGGGTTTCTACTTCTATATTGAGCACCATTTGAAAGCAACAAAAGCTGGGTGGTGGTGGCGCACTTGGGAGGCAGAGGCAGGCGGATTTCTGAGTTCGAGGCCAGCCTGGTCTACAAAGTAAGTTCCAGGACAGCCAGGGCTATACAGGGAAACCCTGTCTCGAAAAAACCAAAAAAAAAAAAAAAAAAAAGAAAAAGAAAGCAACAAAAGCTATTGACTTTCTCCACGGACGTAAAAATCAAATGTGCACATCCGCACAGATGTTGATCTTCCTCTTAAAGATATTTCCCTAGTTTAGGATCCATGGAGATCCCAGGGGCTAAACTAACTCTGAAGTCAAGATATCTGACAGTGATTAATAATAATAATAATAATATTGCTATTATTGTTGCAGGAGAAATAATTGAGAGGTCGAGAGAGCTGTGGGATGGCTCAGCAGTTAGGGGCACTTAACTGTTCTTGCAGAAGATCAGAGTTAGCTTTCCAGCATCCATGTCAGTCAGCTTACAACCATCTATAACCCCATTCCTGGGAAAGCTGAAGCCCTTATCTGGCCTCCTGGGCAAATTCACTCGTGTGCACATCACACACGTGCACACACTTGCACACACACATGTGCACACATACATGTATGTGCGTGCACGCACACACACAACTGAGCTAGGTGTGAAGCACCTAGGAAGTGGAGGCAGGAGGACAACATGGGCTACAGAGTGAAACCTTATTTTTAAAAAGGAAAGGAGAATTGAAAATGTAGGATTCTTAGCACTGCCCATGGTCAGCATCACTGTATCTGTCTTGCATTTGATATTAGATTAAAGTAATAATCAGAATCAGCTCCATTTTGCTGCCTGGCATCCCTCTCCTGCTGCACTTGGCCCATTGCAACCCACAGAATTTCACAGTGTAAGCTCTTTGGGGTCATGTGATTCAGTTCTCTTCTGCGGCCCGATTCCACGTACAGCATCCTCAGCAGATAGGGAAGGGCCTGGAAGATAGCTCTTTGTCTCTCTACACAGCACTTCCAGGGCCTTTCACCCAAAAGCAGTGAAAATTCACTGTCAGGCACTTAAAAGAATCTAGGTATCCCCAGAAAATACTTTGGAGCCTGACATCTTTTAGTAGTATTAAATATTTTTATAAGCTAAAAATTTTAGAAAGCAAAATGAAAAATAAGTAACAACTTTAAAAAGCAAATTATAAGCTGAGTGTGGTGGCATATGCCTGTAATCCTAACACTTGACAAGTAGAGTCAAGAGAACCAAGAGTTCAAGGTCACCCTCTGCTCTAAGGTGAGTTTGAGGCTAGCCTGAGCTACAGGAGCTCTTAAATAGACAAAGAAAATCATAAAATCTATTCAAGTGTGATAAGCACAGATGGGAATGAGTTCAGGGGTGAGCTCTTCCCTATTGTGGGGATTATGATGCTTATAGTAGTGATGGCGATGGCACTGATAGTGGTGATAGTGATTGTGACGATAGTGATGGTGATTATGGTGACAGACAACAACCAGAGAGAGAGAGAGAGAGAGAGAGATCTCCTTCTTGATACAAAAATAAGTTAATTTGCTGAACATGAAAAATTAACAAACCGGGTGGTGGTGGCGCACGCCTTTAGTCCCAGCACTTGGGAGGCAGAGGCAGACGGATTTCTGAATTCAAGGCCAGCCTGGTCTACAAAGTAAGTTCCAGGACAGCCAGGGCTACACAGAGAAACCCTGTCTAGAAAAAAAACAAAAACAAAAACAAACAAACAACAAAAAAAAAGAAAGAAAGAAAAGAAAAATTAACAAAGGCAATAGCAATAGGAACTAAATTAAAATAAAGAGTCAGAGCTGGAGAGATGGCTCAGTGATTAAGAGCACTGACAGCTCTTCCTAAGGTCCTGAGTTCAAATCTCAGCAACCACATGGTGGCTCACAACCATCCGTAGTGAGATCTGACGCCCTTCTGGAGTGTCTGAAGACAGCTACAGTGTACTTACATATAATAAACAAACAAACAAACAAACAAAAAAATAACATAGAGAATCGAGGAAGACTCCCAACTAAAGCCTCCAACCCACACAAATACATGCACACTCCATGCATGCATATACATAAACACAATCTTTAAAATAAAGAATCATGGGCCCGGGGAGATGGATCGGCCAGTAAAGTGTTTAGTCAGAAGAGAACCTCAGTGCACATGTCAAACACCCATAGAAACAAAGCCCAGCACTGGGGAGGCAGGGACAGGAGGGCCACTGGGGTTTCCTAGAAATCAGTCTAGCTGAGTTGGTGAGTTCCTTGCTCATTGAAAAGTCCTGCCTCAAAAATAGCATGCAGAGGAGCTGGAGAAATGACTCAGCAGTTAAGAGCCCTGACTGCTCTTTCAGAGGATTCAAGCTCAGTTTCCAGCACCCACATGGCAGCTCACAACTGTCTGTAACTCCAGGATCTGACAGCCTCACACAGACACACATGCAGGCAAAACACCAATTCACGGAAAAGGTAAAATAAAAAATAACATAGAGAATCGAGGAAGACTCCCAACTAAAGCCTCCAACCCACACAAATACATGCACACTCCATGCATGCATATACATAAACACAAGAAATAAAAATTAAACAAACAAGAAAGATGCTTAAAACTTAGGTATCACTATCAAAAGGAACACAATAAGAACTGCCAAAGAAAGTATGGGGACTTGAATTCGAATCTCAGGTCCCACATGAAGTTAGATGCCATTGCACACACCTGTAAACTTAGCATCTCCTAGGAGATGAAGACAGGAGAGTCCTCAGATGCTGCTAGGCCACTCAACCTGCCAACCAAAGACCCTGGGGACTCCTTAATCCCAGAACTCTGGGAGGTAGAGGAAGGCTGATCTGGGAGTCCAAGGCCAGACTGGTTTTCAGATAGCCAGGGCTACAGAGAAAACCTGTCTTGGAACAACAACAACCCCTGCCTCAGACAAGGTAGAAGGTGAGGATCAAACCTGAGGTTGTCTGCTGAGCTCCACACACCAGCCATGGCACGCCCTGCTCACACCCACACCAAGCGATGGCATACCTTCTCACACTCACACATGATATGCACACGGACTCAAAGGGAAACACAGAAGATGGTCAAATTATTAAATGGGGGAAAAAGTCTTTTAGTAAAAGCTCTGCTGTGTAGTAAAATGAATAAAATGAGCCAGAAGGAAGAGCCTAACATGCTAAAAATAAAAGTTCTCTGTGGAGAGCCGGGCGTGGTGGTGCACACCTTTAACCAGAGTTAAGCAGAGGTCGGCAGAGTTGGTGGATCTCTGTGAGCTCCAAGACAGCCAGGGCTCCATGGTGTGGCTGGTCTAGAAAGGGAAGAGAACATTTTACTGGAAACCTCTACTCAACTCCAGTCTTGAGACAGAATCTGGCTAGACTGGCTCTGGAGAATTCAAAGTATATGATGGGTGGTGGCAGGACCAAGAGAGCACCTGCCATCTGGTGTGGCTGGGTTTTTATATTTTTAACTCTAACTCTGACTCCATACGTGCATTCCAGGAGCACGCGGTCAGGCACACACATACACCACAGACTCCTCTAGAATGATTAGTGTCACTTGAGCTCCTGATTACTCCTTGGGTGGTAAGGAGTTGCTTACCCTGGTTCACTGCTTTTTTCCTGAAAGTCTCTGTAGGTGCAATCAGGAGGGAGGAGAATTTAAATGCTATCCACTTTATCTCTAAAAAGCAGCGTCCACCCCCACAACAGCTGATCCTGCAGCTCCTCACCGGAAGCTTATCAGAGGCTGTCTTAATTCAGCCACACAATCGCCAGATGTCTCTCCAACTGTGGCTCAGGAGATACTGTCATTCCAACATAACCACTGTGTAGCAGGTTGGGGGGAGGGGGTGGTTTTTAAATAAGGACTAAGTACTATTCTTAAATTTTGATAGCTCCACGTAGAAAAGGTTGTAGGCACATGAGAACAGACCCCTGTAAAGCTGGAAACAGAAGCCCTTTTCTAGTCGCACACGTACTTGTGGACACAGGAACACATTTTAATTCCAGGAGTGTTTGATTTTATGAGAAATAGGAACCCATAAAATGTCTCTTAATTGGAAAATAAGTAAAATGTACATATATTTATAGGGTGGAATATTTACAGCTGTAAAAATTGATACCCGTGTAGTTTGTGAATAAATATGAAAGCTCTATGCATAGTTAAAATAAATTGATCTTTGAGGCTTTATAAGATGTGTCAGAGCCGGGCGTGGTGGCACACGCCTTTAATCCCAGCACTTGGGAGGCAGAGGCAGGCGGATTTCTGAGTTTGAGGCCAGCCTGGTCTACAGAGTGAGTTCCAGGACAGCTAGGTCTACACAGAGAAACCCTGTCTCGAAAAAACCAAAAACCGAAAACCAGAAAAAAAAAAAAAAAAAAGATGTGTCAGGACAGGCAAGATGGCTGAGCAGGTAAAGGTGTCTGCCCCCAAGGCTGAGGATCTGAGTTCAATCCTAGGACCTATATGAAAGAGGGAGAGAACTAACTCCAGAAAGCTGTTTTCTAACCTCCACATGTACACAATAGCATGTACACACCTATGTACAGGAACACACACACACAATTTTAATGTAATAGAAACAAATGAAGTACCTATAGATAGACTCAATGTCCTCACAAGGATAGGATCAGAAAAAAGCAAAGTCTAACCTGATCCCTGAAGCATGGTATCATTTCTTTTTTTTTTTTTTTTTTTTTTTTTGGTTTTTGAGATAGGGTTTCTCTGTATAGCCCTGGCTGTCCTGGCACTCACTTTGTAGACCAGGCTGGCCTGGAACTCAGAAATCCACCTGCCTCTGCCTCCCGAGTGCTGGGATTAAAGGCGTGCGCCACCACGCCCGGCTGGTATCATTTCTATAAAACCAACAAAGACAAACTGTGGCTATCCAGCTTGACTAGGGCAAATCAATATATGAAGTAATACGAGAATGTTCTGGGAAATTTTTATTTAAAAGAAAGCACAAGTTACCCCTAAGGTAGACATTGGGCAAGACTCTAGTATTTGGATATTAGGGTAAATGGATTCGTGTATTACTTATAGTTAAACCTAACTTCTTATATTATCACACATGCTTTATATTCTATTGGGTTCTTCAGACTTTTGGTCTCATTTGTATATATGAGGGAACTAAAACGAGGGGGCTTTTTGTAAGAAAATATTTCCTGCTGCACCATACCCACCCATCCACAGCCAGCATGGTCTCTTAGCCAAGTTCTCTGTGATTAGAAAAAGTGTCTAAAGGCCCCGCTCAGCTTTGGACTCTGATAGGGATCATAGATAGAGACAATGACTCCTTGCAGAAAAGAGATGCCAGCACATTACTATCAGAAGTGTAATTTGAAGGGCCAGCAAGATGGCTCCGTTGGCAAAGGTGCTATCTATCCAACAGGGCTGACTACCTGAGTTCAGTCCCCAGAACCTGCAGGGTGGAAGGAGAGAACTGACTCCTGAAAGCTATCCTCTGGCCTCTCCACATGCACTGGGGCAAGAGTTAAGTTCCACACCAAGGCACGTGAGTGTTTTGCAACGCACACGCACATAAACATACACACACATAAATAAATGTAATAAGTTTTATATTAAACATTGAAGAACCCATGAACTTCACTTCTTTCCCTGACAGTTTGGGGAGCCAGAACTTAAGAGCTTGGCTCCCTGCTTGCCATACCTGTCAAAAACCACTGCAGAATAAGCTCTCTCCGCAAAGATGACATCCGCAGCCCAGAACTCCTTCGTAGCCTTCAGACCTCTGCCTTTGCCCTCGGAAGTGAAGACCTCCACGTTCTCCATGCTGCCTATTGTCATCTCAGAGTCTGTCAGGCCTTCGAGGTGGCTTGCTCACACTGAGCCAAGCCTCTTGTCCTTGCTGCTATTTAGCTCCTTCATCGTCCCAAAGAGCAGGACTATAAATGGACTGGCCACCTCCCCTTCCCAGCTCCTCTCCAGAACTGGGCCCTCACCTCCCCCTCCACCACTGTGTCAGGAGGGAAAAGGCCAGTGAACACAGTGGCCTTACAAAGGTCTCGTTCATCACCCAGAAAAGACGCCAAGACAGAAAATGACCACAAGCTAGTGTGGTCCTGACATGGAGCCTGACAGACAGGGTTTGAAAACCCATTTAAAGATACTCCCAGCATGTGCTGTGTTCTGAACTGCAGTCATATTCAGCTTGAGATGAAATCAAGAGCACTTGGTCAGTAGGCTATTTTTATCCTCCAGGTGCCTCTGACAATCAAAAGGAGACAACTGGAGTGGACAGAGAAAAGAGGCAAAGTAATAATGGCTGCCCTGGGACCCTTCAGCTGTCAGATACAGACTTTCTCAAGTGAGGTGGGCCCCTTGCCCCACCCCCAGCCTAGTGTCTCCCCGTGGCAAGAAATAAATAGCAGAAGCTAAAATGAGCCTTTTGCCATATATGTAGCAGAACTCTTAGGACTCAAGGGACATCGTTTCTCTCCTGTGTCAGCTGTGTCTCTCACAGCAGCCCACCCCATGGAATGGAAGTCAGAGTTCTCAGCATCACTGATGATACAAGACAGCTGGTTACAGAGAAGGCAGGATTGAAAAGAACAGCACCCATCCCCGAGACCTTTCTACCAAACTCCCTCAAGCATGTGTCTGCGGCCAGGAAAGTATCAACTTGCTCTGTCCCTCCTCTCACCCAGGAGGAGTGACATTAGAGGCATGGTTCTAAAATCCCGGTGAATTTAGCACCACTCCTTGGCCAACTGGCCTATCTCACTAAGGTTGAGAGAAGGGCCCTTGCAGATTCTGCTCTGTGGCTTAGCTTCTGTGTAGTATTTTTTAATTTCTGGTTATGTTTAAATTCTGGATTGATATAGTTTGAGTGTGACCCTCACAGTTCAAGTGTCAGAAAACATAAATGATTGGGGAAAAAAAAGAGAAGAAATAAAAGGAGGTACACGTGACTACTCTCAAATTGTGGAGGAGATTTTATTCCAGGTAAAACGGAGAAAGCCTGCAGAGCGGAGTCCAGGCTGATGGTGACCTGAAGACTAAACTGAACTATGAAAAAAGAGAGGGGGAGGCATAAGAGAGCAAGAGAGGTGGCCTGAGCCCAGAGGCCAAGAGATCTTCATAGCCCAAATGCCTGCATTATATAGGGATCTGGCTGGGGGAAGGGATTTGGAAGCCCAGCCCTGGGAGAGAGAGACTTAGGATGGGGGAAGGATAAAAGTGCTAGAAGGAGCTAGAGGTGCTGAATGAGATTTGTCCTGGGTTTAAGACCTAACAATAATCAGTGCTGCATTCAGGAGAGTCAGCACATCTTAGAATGATTAGTTCATTAGATCTGCGCCCTCACAAATGAATGAATCCATTATCAAGAGAATGGAGTCCTATGAGTTTGGCCTCTCCCCCACCACATATCCACTGGGGACCTTTTGCCATTCTGTGATTCAGCAAGGTCTTCAGAATCAGGAGTCGGTACATTTTTGTTCACTATAAATTACCCAGTCACCCCCTGTCAATGGGCAAAGAGACACCTTGGTGGTGGTGTTCTATATCTGTCAGCAGGTGACAGTGCTTTGTTGATCAAGCATCCTAGCTTGATGCTGGCATGGAGGTTTGAACATGCTTGGCCGAGGGAGTGGCACTATAGGAGGTGTGGCCTTGCTGGAGGAAGTGTGTCACTGTGAGTCTGCTGCTACCACCTACAGATGGAATCTATGAAACAAGGGTGATAATCTCTGCCTCACTGGTGTGGTGGGTGAGAAATTGGGTGTCCTGCGCAAGGACAGCACAGGTCTTGGCATTTCAGTGATTTGCTTTATTTTATTTACTCCGTCATATCCCCTCTAAGTCTTCAGAATATACCAGAAGTTCTGTGTCTTCATCCAAACCGCATGTCTCAAATGCCCTTTAAGCCATCCAACGCCCTTGTCAGACAGCATGTCTTAATTCTTAGAATATCAGAGCTAGAGAATCTCAGCTATTTCAGATGTATCCTAATGAACAAAACTCAAAGCACCACACCCTCCCAGCTGTCGTACTTACTATTCTATTGCTGTGAAGAAGCGCCATGACCAAGGTAACTTTAAAAAGAGAGAATTTAATTTGAAGCCTTGCTAACAGTTTCAGGTGGTTAGCTCAGGATCATCGTGGTGGGAAGCACTGTAGCAGGCAGGCATGGTGCTGGAGCAGTCATTGAGAGCTTACATCTTATCTGCAAGATGGAGGCAGAAGGACAGAGACTGGGGCCTGGTGGAGGTTTTTGAAACCTCAAAAGCCCACCACCAGTGACACACCTCCTCCAGCAAGGCCACACCTTCTAATCCTTCCCAAACAGTCTACCAACTGGGAGCTAAGCATTCAAGCATGAGCCTACGGGGGCATTCTCATTCAAGTCTTCACACCAGCTACTGTAGAGGCTAGGGCAGGTGGATTGTGAGTTTCATGTCATGGGCTAAATAGCCTATCTCAAAGTAGGAGAAGGAGGATAAGATGAAGAGGAGGAAGAGGAGGAGGAGGAAGAACAAGAAAAGCAATAAAGCCAGGCAATGATGGCACATGCCTTTAATCCCAGCACTTGGGAGGCAGAGGCAGGTGGATTTCTGAGTTCAAACCCAGTTTGGTCCACAGATTAAGTTCCAGGACAGCCAGCGCTGCACAGAGAAACCCTGTCTCAGAAAAAATTAAATAAATAAATAAATAAATAAATAAATAAATAAATAAATAAATATCACTGATGCCAAGTGTAGTGGTTTGAGTATGTTTGGCCCAGGGAGTGGCCTTGTTGGACGAAGTGTACCACTTTGGGTGTAGGCTTTGAGACCCTTCTCCTAGCCATTTGGGAGTCAGTCTTCTCCTGTTTGCCTTTGGAACAAGATGTAGAACTCGCAGTTCCTCCAACACCAGGTCTGCCTGAACACTGCCATGCTTCTGTCTATAATGATAATGGACTGAACCTCAGAACCTATAAGCTAGAGTCAATTAAAGGTTGTTCTTTATAAGAGTTGCCATGGTCATGGTGTCTCTTCACAGCAATGGAAACCCAAGCTAAGACACCAAGAGAGTGAAAAAAAAAAAGTATGAGTTTTTCAACCCAGTCTGAGTTTTCAATCCATTAAGTGCTCTGTGTCGACAATGCTCAGTAACCCACAGCCTTTGCAACAACAGCTCTGAGGGCAGTGCTCAGATAGGCAAGGACTCAAACCTACTCTAGATGCTGTACTAGCACATGTTCAGCCCAAGCCATGGTCAAAAAGGAAATCTACCTGACCTGAGGCAGAGAGGTAAGTCAAAGACTCAGGCTCTGAGCTTTAGCTGTGTCTGTGGATATTCATCTCATCACAGTATAGTTACGAAGTAGGAAGTCAGGTGGAAGACAGGTAGCCCTTAGAAGATGTCCAAGTTAAAATATAAATGCCACCTTACAAATGTTATCTATAGAGTCTACCAAAATTCATGTAGAAATAGACTTTCTATCATGAAGCATGTAGAGGATAGAAACATAATCCAGTTGTGGTATTTGAAGGTTCTGGGAAAAGTAGTTAAAGTGAAATGAGGCCGTAGGGGAGACCTTCATCTGACAGTACTGTGGCTTTAAGAGGAAAAAGGATGCGAGTGGGGATGTTTCGTCCCTCAGAGCAATGTCCTGCTCCATCTTGGACCTCTGCAGAAAGTCCCACCAACAAGAGGACTTCGACACATTCAACCACCTGACCATGGACTTCCCAGCTATCTGAATCATGAGTCAAAAAAGCATATTCCTTATAAATTAATCTGTGATATTTTGTTGGGGAATCCAAAAATGGACCGAGACACATGGCAGGAGGACTCTGCAAATATGGCTAAATTCAAGATCTTTCAGTGAGAGGATTATCCTGTATTATCCTGTGTAATCCTGATGGGACCAATGTAATCATAGCAATCTCCATAGGAGGAAAGCAGGGACAGAAAGGCAAGAGGATCAGAGTCTGAGACACACTGCAAAGGCCTTCCTTGCTGATTTCGAAGTTGAGGGGTTGGGATCAGGAGCCCAAATATCCAGGAGACATGTGAAAATTAGAATAAGCAAAGAAAGAGATCCCCACTCCAGAGCCTCCAGAGGGAGCTTGGTCTTACTGACAAGGTGAACGCTATATCTGCTTTTGGTCACCAGAACTGTAAGGTGATTGTAAATGTACATTATTTTAAGTCACTAGGTTTGTAATAATTTGTTACCTCACTAATAGGAATCTAACATAAAATATTACCTTTGCCTCTTATTACAGTAAATATAACTAACCATTTCTCATAGAGAATTCCAGACCAACCAGGACTACACAGTGAGATCCTGTCTCAAAACAAAACAGGCAAACAAACCTGAAATGAAATTCAGGAAGAATGTCATTTACTAGCCCACAGCTAAAAACAAGCTATTAGCTTACTTCAATATAGAAGACACTGAAAGTTAATGTATAATAAATTAATATATGTGTGTTGCAGATGAAGTATGTAAGGCTCATTTCCATATGTTTGGGTAGAATAACTACAGAAGGAGGCAGAGGTGGTCAGATCTTTGCACTTCCAAACCTATTCACTATGACAGTGAAAGCTAAAACTGGGGTTGACAAATCTGGGTACACAAATCTCTAAAGGGGAACTGAAGCCTCTAACGTGACTTTATAATGCAGTAAGCATTTCTTCTTGGAGTGCTGAACAAAAGGGATATAATTGTTCCTTTAATCAACAAGAAGACACATTCATTAAAAAGACTCCAGAATATATTAAAGTGTTTTAAAATCTTCTCTATGATAACATAAGAGTTCTAGGGGCTGGAGAGATGGCTCAGAGGCTGCGAGGGCTATACTGCTCTTACAGAGGACCCCAGTTAGGTTCTCAGTGTCTATGCTACAAGGTCACAACCGACTCTAGCTCTAGTTCTTGGTGGACCCTTCACCTCTGGCTTCTGACAGCTCCTGGACTCATGTATACATGTCTATGCAGAGACATAATTATAAATGTAATATTAAATTAATAAAAATAAATATTAAGGAACCAGGTTTAATGTCACTCAGGTGACATTAAATAATTTTTTCACCTACCTGCTTGTCCCTCTGGGTATTGGAGATGAGCAGAGAGTCTTTATTGTCTAAGGTTGTCCATTGCTCCCTAGGACATACAGCAGCATCACTGAGAGCGTGAGTACTGGCATTAGCAGGGCTGGTGATTGGAAGGGACCAGCTGGGACTATATTCTCAAAGGTAGTGGAAAAATAGGGCTTTTTTTTTTTTTTTTTGAGATATTGGTAGATCATCACAAAGCCTAGGTTTGCTTCAGATTCCTGCAGCTGCTGCTGCTCCTGCTGCTCCTGCTGCTGCTGCTGCTCCTCCTTTAAAAACTGTCATTGTCCTGCATTAACCTCCCAGGTTGCTGGGATTGCCAGTAACTCCCACTCCTGTGTAAACAGCCTCCTAATGGAAGAAGGAGTTCATCTTGCTGACCTGAATTTCCGGTAGAATGTGTTTCCAGATGCTTGCTGTAGCACTTAGAACTTTAGCTGTACCCATTGTGCATATACATTGTTGTTCCAACTGATCACCTCAGAGGCCTGGGGAGAGTGATTAATTGTGTTTCCTCAGTTATATATGTCACAATTTAGGGGATATGTATGGATAGGTATAAAAGTCCAGAAGTAAAGGCAAAATGTTACCAGTACAGTTTGTGATAAGTTTTTGGTGTGCCTGGCCGAATAGAAGGATGCTACCACACCCTGCAAAACCTCCAAAGTTCCCTCTGTCAAAGACCCACTGGCTGAGCTACACACACTCTCTCGGAAAGATCACCATCTAGTGGCAAATCCAGAGAGCTGCAAGTGCTTCACCTCCTATAGGTTAGTAAAAGGCACAACCCTTCAACTTCCTTTCTACTTGGTGCCAAAGCTCATTTAGGGCATAAGATTTCCAGGGCCCTTTACAGCTGTGAAGTAAAAATAGTTTTTACTGTCTCTAATGGTTTGGGGGAGGGGTGGGGGGAGGCAAATGAATTTTGTAGCAAAATACCTAGACAAAATTCAAATTTCTGTTACTCTAAATATAACTATCAGAAAGCAAGCACACTCACTTGCTCACGTCTTTCCTACAGATGTATTTGTAGCTTATGTTCCTTAGAAAACATGGAACCAGCAGGGCCAAAAGTGCTCACTGATGACCTTTTACAGAAAATGCCTGCCAGCCCCTGCTGAGTCTAATAATAGGATGGTCAGCGTGCTTGGCAATATTAAACAGGCCAGGAAGAACTCGTACACTCCTAGGCTCATTCATTTGTGCCATAAGCAATTTGAGAGACCAATGAGAACTTTTAGAAACTGAATTAAGGGGGTGCTAAATAAACAAGGGGAATGGCATTGAAAATAAAGGTGAAGGGCTACCCAGATGGCTCAGAGGTTAAGAGCTCTGTACTGCTTTTGCAAAGGACCTGAGTCAGGTTCCCAACACCCACATCAGACCACTTATAACCAGACGTGTCTCCAGGGAATCTGATGCATCTGACCTCCTGGGACACACACACACATGGGCGCATACCGTCTCCACACAGAAACACACTACACGCCGGGGCGGTGGCTGGCGCACGCCTTTAATCCCAGCACTTGGGAGGCAGAGGCAGGCGGATTTCTGAAGCCAGCCTGGTCTACAAAGTGAGTTCTGACAGCCAGGGCTACAGAGAAACCCTGTCTCGAAAAACCAAAAAAAAAAAAAAAAAAAAAAAAAAAAAAAAAAAAAAAACCAAAACGAAAGAAAAGAATAAAAGAAAAAAGAAAACACACTACACACATGATTACGAGTAGATCTTTAGGAACACCACGTTTCTATTTCTTTGCAAGTTTTTATGTAATACAGAATATTTTAAAAATAAAATTAATAAATATTTTTAAAGGGTAGAGGGAAGAGAGAAAGTCACTCACAATAATAGCCCATTATATGTTGTCTAATTACAGCACAGACCAAAACCTCAGGTTCTCTCTTGTCCCTGTGTTATTAATAAGCATGGAATCATTAATGGACTGCTTGTCTCTGTGTGAAGCCTTTTACGGATGGAGTTTATTAGGCAGTCCGGGAGTGGCAATGCTTGGCAAAGGAAGCAAGTGCAGCCTGTTGAGTTACACAGTAGTGTAGTACTAACCGGAAGCAGGGCCTTTAACATGGTCCAGTGGGTGAAGGGGCTTCTAATTCCAGCACTTGGGAGTCTGAGGTAGAAAGATCCTGTTTTCCAGGCCAGCCTGGGAGTAAAGCACAGTCTTCTAGTCAAATTTCAGCACTTGAGAGATTGAGAGATGATAGAAAGGGATTGGTGGAGGCAAGTGGAAATGAAGGGAAGACAGACATCTCCTGAAACAGAACTGATCTTTAATCAGAACTGAAGGGCTGCAGTCTCTCAGGGAAGTGAGACTATGCCCAAGTGGCACGTGGGGGGTGGGGTGGGGCAAGGGGTTGGGTTTTGTAGGACTGAAGGGGGGCGGGAGGGAGCTTTGGGGTGGAAGATTCCTTTTGCAGGTCAGTTCTCCTGCAGTCAGGAAGTGGGAGAGGCTAGCGGGTCTGGTATGTGGATCTCCTTATCAGAAGCTTCAGCAGTCAGCAGTCAACAGTCAACTCTGGGCTTCTCAGTCCACCTGAGGTTTTTAAGTGATTACTTCAATCTATGCTTGGGACCAGCCAGAGCTAAAGTGAGACCGTATTACACATGGGTCAGTGTGCTGCCAAGCCCCAGAAGCTGAGTTCGACTTCTGGGGTGCATAAGGTAAAAGGAGCCCCGCCCTCACTCCGCTCCACACAAAATAATGACCATGTAAAGAAAACTAAAATATACTTTAGTAGTACCTGTGTGATGTTGTATCTATGTAATAGGAGCGTGTGTGATGAGCATACCGTGTGTGTGCTTTGAGGAATACTGTGCACGAACGTGTATAATCTGAAAGGGAATTTATGGACTATGCTAGCAACGAACCATGAGCAGGGATGGTGTTTAATATTTGGTATTAATATAAGAGCACAAGAAAGAGGAAAGGCAGATATCTGTGCGTTTCTTAGATATTTTGGCCGGTGGATCCATACATTTCCAGACTCACTTTGGCTTCCGGGCTGAACCTCGTCACTAGGTTTCTTTCCTCCAATGGCAAGAAGGACCGACACCCAAGCTCCTACCCACACGGACAGAGCCGGTTAGTCCGAAATGGCGGTAAGGGGCGGAGCACACAGAAAGGGCGGGGCTAGAAACTTTCCCGAGGGCCCCCGCCGCCCTGCTGCGCACGCGCGTCTGCGCGCCCCGGCCGCCATGGCGCTGGCGCCGTCCAGTCAGCCGCGGGTGGTGGCGGCGACTTCCCCTCAGGAAGTCAGGTCTCCGCCTCCTCCCCCCCTCCCACCCCGCCTGCTCTGCGGCGGAGGCGGCGGCGGCGGCAGCGGTGTCTCTGCCTCTCCGCCACCTCCACCGCAGCCTCTGACCCCCGGCCGGCGTTGTTGGCGGGGAGGGGGACAGTAGTTGTAGACGCCCGCCCCTGCCTCAGAGAAGGTGAGTTCCCGCCCGGCGGCGGGGGCGGCCCGAGCTCCAGCCCTCAACTCCCGCGGCCTGGTGAAGGCCGAGCGCCCCGGCCCCGCCCCGCCGCGCCTGCGAAATGGCCGACTAGAGCCGGGCGCGGCCGGCGGCCCCCCTCGGAGCGCCTGACTCTCTCCTCAGGACCCCTCAGCACCCGCGGCGCCATGGCCGAGGGACCTCACCGCCTGGCGAGGAAGCCGAGGTCCGAGGGGGCCAGGAGAAGAGGCGGGCGAGGGCAGTGGGGGTTCAGTGAAGAAGCCCCGTCCTCCAGCGACCCCGGGAGAGAGCGGCCTCGGTTTGGTGCCGGAGCGTGGACAGGAGACTTCCCAGCAGGCCACTTAGCGACAGGCAGGAGTGGGGAATTAGGGAGCTCTGGACAGGAGCGTGGGAGCTTCCAGGTTTCCTCAAGGAAGAGGAGAGGTGCGGTGGAGGGGACGGATCACCCCGAAGCTTTTCTAGGCATCTGGGTTGCCAGGAAGACGAGTTAGGAAAAAATGTCCAGACGTCTCTTGACCGTAGTACCCCGAGTTTTAGCATTTCTTGACCAGTGTGAGAGTGGCGAGAAGCAAGATTTTAACCCAACCCTACTGACTAGAAGCAGAACTGAGCTGTGTTCTGGATTGCTCCGAGTGACTTTGGCCTTTAAAAAAAAAAAAGTGTAAGGAGAGAAAGCCTGAAGTAGACAGGAGAGGTGAAAACTCCCCAAGGGTTAGCCATTGCTTCTGCCGGCTGAGAACTAGGAAGTTAGGCGCCTCCTTCATCCCAGTTACATTTCAAAGAATTGCATCTATAGTCTCTGAAAGACCGCTGAGCTGTGGGAAATAAGCTTAAAATGAGGGGAGTCTTTGTTGGGCGTGGTGCTGAGCGCCTTAAATCCCCAGCAATGGAGGGGCAGAGGCCATCCTGGTCTACATGAGAATTCCTAGCCAGCAGGAGCTATAGAGTGAAAAAACAAAACAAAAAAAAATGGCCTGAGACCGGGCAGAATTGTTAGCTTTTTAAGAGTGAGCTCTACTGTGGGTAGAACTCCTTAGACCCCAGCATCACAAACACGGAGGCTTGTCATCTGTTGAGGGCTAAAATAAACAGTAAACCTGACAGCCAGAGCTTTTCCTTAAAGTGGGGCTGGGGTGTCCCAGGCACTTGACACTGGGGACCCTGTTAAATTGTGATTTAAGTCGCTTTTTATGGATGGGGGTTTGGAGAGTTTTCACATTCTCACCAACACATTTACCAAAACACAAAAGCTGTAGACTACCCCAGTAGATGTGTGTGTGTGTGTTCTTATAGGTACTACACACCTGAGACAACCTGCACCTGTGAGATAAATCTTTAAAGCAGTTTTGGAAATAATTCTATATCCTGGCATTTGATTCCCCACTGCAGAAGAGTTCAGTAAAACACCAAGAAACAGAAAAGCTATTTTTAGTACTTTTGCCTTATATCGCTCCTTGTCTCCAGTGTGAAAGATAATGGAAGCCAGACTATCACAGGATAATTTAGATTCCTTTTCTATATATAATACCTGTAAATATAACACCAAAAGTAACTTTTTTCATGATATCTGTATTTTATGTCCTTTCACAGTTTGGAGAAGTAGCACAGGAGTAAAATAGTATCCTTAAAACATTTTTATGAACACTTCCATGTAGTAAGAATGTTATAAAATTTATTACAATCAAATAAGTATCTTCAACCGAGAATATTCTGAGAAAAATTTTTATCTGAATTTGTGTGTGTGTTAAAATTTCTGTCTGTCACCAAGTATGCCTGAATAGTTTTTAGGCGTCAACATGCAGTTCTTTTTAGTTCTATGGTCAGATCACAATCAACTCTTCATGGAAAAAACAAAACCAACCTTTCTGCCAGTTTCCACATCACTTTTTTTTTTTTTCCCCAGTGATTCTAATATGTGCAAAAGAAAAAGTGATAGTCCATATAATAATAACTGCTGTACCACTTACAGTTAGTGAAAATGAGACTAGTGAGATGGGAGTCTTGATGACCCTGGGAAAGTCCCACACTTGGTCTTGGGTTGTGTCATCTACTGAATGTGGGGTAATTGGACTAGCCCAGTGCTTCTCAACCAAGGATGTGTCTGACCCAGGCTTCCCATCTTCCGTTCATTTGGAACGTCCAGAGACATTTTTGCTTGTAGCCACTGGACAAAGGAACGTAGTAAGCAAATGCTTTAGGTAATCTATTTGGTATAGGACAGAGATGCTGCAACACTCTAAAGACAGCCCTCTTACACACAACATATGATTATCCTACTAAGAACATCAGTATTGTCAAGTTTAGGAACCTTACAATGACCAAACTTCTGAAGGGCTGTGTAGATTAGATTTATAGTTTTGGACTGATTTCTGGGTAGTCTGGTATTCCTTCTGTGGTGTGGCTGTGTGCTGGGACAGTAATAGAACATGGAAGTTTGGACTTATAATGGTCATTTGAACATTTGGCAATATTCAAAAAATGAAAAAACACAGCAGTTTAAAAAGTTACCTAGTCACTGTTATGGGACTTTTGGAATGTCTTCCCAACTCTCCTCCTACCTTGCAAGTGTTGGGATTATAGGTATGTGCCACCCTAACTGGTTTAGGACTCTGTATGTTTTATTTTCAATGCTTACAAAAGGTTGGGTGGAGCCAGGTATGGTGGCTCATACCTGTAACCCCAGTACTTGAGAGACAGAGGCAAACAGATCTCTGAGTTTTAGGCCAGCTTGGTCTACATAGACTGCTCCCCCATCCCCCCAAAAAGTTAGAGTGGACATGTCACACATGCCTATAATTTCAGTGTTTAAAGACTGAGGCATGAGGCTCAGGAGTTCAAGGCTGGCCTGGGCTGCACTGTGAGACCCTGTCTTAGAAAAAAAAAAAAGGACCTCACTAGTTACAGAAAGACTTTTGATTTCCAGTTATGCTTGTAGATAAGACAGTGATTGGAAGTGTGTGTGTGTGTCTGTGTGTGTGTGTGTGTGTTAGGCTGTGTTAGAAAACTCCAAAAAAAAAAAAAAGAAAGTACCAGTTCCATTGTCACCTTCAAAATAGGACAAGTAAAACTTTTGAAGCAGGAAGCAGATGAATAGGATCACATCAGGAGTTTGAGGCTAACCTGAACATATCCTGTCCCAAGAAGAGTCAGTATCGTTGTGGTCGGTTTGTGTGCACTAATTTGAAATCAAGGGAAGTTGTGAAAACTACATAATTTAACCCTTCTACCTTACTGTAGCTAAACTACATATTTTTAAACAATTCAAAATAATTGCAAAACACTATATTCACATTCTTTCTAAACTTTCTGATTTTACAGTTCTTTTGAACACATTTTTAAGCAGAAAAGCTATATACTGGTGCTGAAATCAGGCTTAGTTTCAAGATAACCAGCATAAATACAGACTTTTTCATTTTTGCAAAAGTTAAAACTATAATGTAGATACATGTAGCAAACTCCAAGTCAGTGTATGTCTTTCTCAGTTATTTTCAATAAAATTTAACAATATTGAGCTACAAATCAGACTCCCATGAATTAGCAGTGTAATACAGTATAAAGACTGAGTAATTATTTCACAGATAAGTTAATTTAGAAACCCAGATGAAACAAAGAAGTGTCTGGTAAGTGAAAGATTTTTCAGACCTTGTTTCAAATATGTATCTTTAGTGAGATTCACTGGGTCACACTGAAGGTTATGAATATATCCACATACCCTAGGGAATTATATAAGTTTTATGGCATTCTTCAGGGTGCTATGCCTCCTAGATATGGGCAGATTTACTGTCAGTAATCCTTAACCAGGGATAGCTTAAGGTAAAAATTAGCTTCTTCCAAGCAAATACATTCAGGTACCACCTTCCTTCTACTATCACCCCCATTCCTGGGAAAGGAAGTGAATGGATCATGAGTCAGTCACAGTAATTTACTCTCTTAAATTATTTTAGCTTGTATAGATTGGCTTGTTGATACTAAAATTGGAGCATACCATTTTACAACATGTTTTAAAATATACCATGGACATTTGTTCATAACATCACAATTCCAATTTATTTAAGTAGCTACGTAGAAGGTGGACATTTTAATATATAATCCTAGCACTTTGGAGGCAAAGACTGAATGTTTACAAGTTTGAGGCTATTCTCTTCTACATAGTACCAGGTTAACAAGGGCTAAGTGGTGAAACCATCCATGTCTTAAAACAACAGAAATGAGGCCCATTGGACTTGCAAACTTTATGTGCCCCAATACAGGGGAATGCCAGGGCCAAAAGAATGGGAATGGGTGGGCAGGGAAGTGGGGGGGGGTATGGGGGACTTTTGGGATAGCATTGGAAATGTAATTGAGGAAAATACGTAATAAAAAATATTAAAAATTAAAAAAAAAACAACAGAAATAACCTAAGAAATAAAGATGGTGACACAAAGTTTTAATCCCTCAAAAGGCAGAAGCCAGCCTGGTCTACAGAGCTAGTTCCAGGATAGCCAGGAATACACAGAGAAACTCTGTCTTGAAAAAAAATACATAAATATGTGAATATAATGTACAATATTAGTGCTAAATGGCATTTGTCTTCAGTCTATGTTGATATAATGGAATGCCACACTTTTAAAAGATTTCTTACAGTTCTAGAGGCTAGTGATTTTTAAGATGCCACCATCTAGCGAAGGTGAACTTCATGGAAGAAGGCAAGAGTATGATTGTGGAGAGATATCAAACTTGCAGTCATAAGTTCTCTTAACTAACATTAATCAAATCTTAAGTTGGCTACCTCGTGACCTAAATAGTTCCCATTAGACTTCACCTAATGCTTGTACTTTGATAAAGTTTCCAGCATTCCAACACCGGCTTTGGGGGATATATTATCAAACTGTAGCATTCTTGCTCATAAACATATAAGCATCTGTAAAATAAATTTTAGCAGTTGGGCCAGGCAGTGGTGGTGCACACCTTTAATCCCAGCACTTGGGAGGCAGAGGCAGGCGGATTTCTGAGTTCGAGGCCAGCCTGGTCTACAAAGTGACTTCCGGGACAGCCAGGGCTATACAGAGAAACCCTGTCTCGAAAAACAAAACAAAAATTTAGCAGCTGGGTGCCTTAGATTTAACTGTAGACCATGTAAATATAGTGATTTGGGTAAGATTAATTATGAAGGGAGAAAAGTTAGCCCAAGTCCTAAAAGTTAATGTACAACATGACTAGCTTCATGTTTGTATGGTCTTGAATATTTAGTGAAATTTTTGTGGTCACATTTTTACCAACTGGGAAAAGGTTGCCTGCTACAGGTAAAGTTGGTTTATGGTTCTTCCCAGTGATTTTCACAGAACATTAATAGTGTACAGTCATACTTAATTATCTGCAGGGGATTAGTTCCAGACCCCCTACCTTATGTAACAAAACCTACAAAAGTCTGACTCAGTGTAGCTGTATATAGCCTTGACGTGAGTACAGTATAAATGTTATGTAAATAGTTGTTACATGTATTGTTTAGGGAATGATGACAAGGAAAAGTCTTCTTACTCTGTAAACATGATTTTTTATTTTTATCAATAGTTGATTGAGTCCAAAAAAATGGAACACAGAGATTCAAACCCAAGGTTTACCTAGGTTTGAATCCATGACTCATAAAATTGACTGTATTTTTTTGAGATTGTTCACTACCAAAAAAATGCCTAGGTTCAATGTCTTAGTCCATATTTCAATATTGTGACCCAGATCACTTCCATCATCAGTTCTCAGGAACCTTCTCATTTACAGAGATATTTTCTGGACCACAGAAAAATGTTAAGTTCAGGTGTGATGTCACACATCTATAATTCCAGGTACTTATGAGGCTGAGGGAAAGAGGATTACAAACTTGAGGCTATAAGGCCTGAGAGATGGCCACTTCTAAGTCCAAGAGCCCGAATTCAATCTCTGGGACCCAATAGTGAAAGGAGAAAGAACTGACTCTAGTTAGTTACCCCCGACTTCCACATGCTTCCTCTGGCACATACACCAGATACATACACAATAAACAAAATTTTTTAAGCTTGAAAGATTACCATATTAAATATTAAGCTTACTAGATGTTTTCCTATTATAATGGGGTTTCTTATGAGCAAAATGCTGTAACTATAGCCTTGTAGGCAGTTGAAAAATTAAAATTTGAGGTGGTGTTTGAAATGGTATTGCTAAATGAAGATTGAAAATACAACCTCCAGTGTTTTTAATTTTCTCTGTAGATATCAGGAATGAATGCAGACAGATTTTTATAAAAGGCATCTGTGGAGTGGTACTGCTGTTTAATAAAAGATTTTTTTTTTATTATGAGATAGGTTGGAAATAAGAGACTATCTTTTGCAAGCTTTGAAATATAGCAGATAAATTTCATCCATGCCATTTTGTTTAATCGTTTTAAGAACCCTTTGTGGTAGATGGTATTGCCCTTTTAGTGCGTGAAGATGTGGGCTCAGAAAAGAAATTATGAGCTGACATATTTGGGGAAATAGGTTTTTTTTTTTTTTTTTTAATATTTTTATTACATATTTTCCTCAATTACATTTCCAATGCTATCCCAAAAGTCCCCCATAGCGCCCTCCCCACTTCCCTATCCACCCATTCCCATTCTTTTGGCCCTGGCATTCCCCTATATTGGGGCATATAAAGTTTGCAAGTCCAATGGGCCTCTCTTTCCATTGATGGCTGACTAGGCCATCTTTCGATACATATGCAGCTAGAGACAAGAGCTCCGGGGTTCTAGTTAGTACATCATGTTGTTCCAACAATAGGGTTGCAGATCCCTTTAGCTCCTTGGGTACTTACTCTAGCTTCTCCCTTGGGAGCCCTGTGATACATCCAATAGCTGACTGTGAACATCCACTCCTGTGTTTGCTAGGCCCCAGCATCGTCTCACAAGAGACAGCTATATTTGGGTCCTTTCAGCAAAATCTTGCTAGTGTATGCAATGGTGTCAGCGTTTAGAAGTTGATTATGGGATGGATCCCTGGATACGGCAGTCTCTAAATGGTCCATCCTTTCATCACCGCTACGAACTTTGTCTCTGTAACTCCTTCCCTGGGTGTTTTGTTCCCAATTCTGAGAAGGTGCACAGTGTCCACACTTTGGTCTTCATTCTTCTTGAGTTTCATGCGTTTAGCAAATTGTATCTTAAATCTTGGGTATCCTAAGTTTTGGGCTAATATTCACTTATCAGTGAATACATATTGTGTGAGTTCTTTTGTGATTGTGTTACTTCACTCAAGATGATGCCCTCCAGGTCCATCCATTTGGCTAGGAATTTCATAAATTCATTCTTTTTAATAGCTGAGTAGTACTCCATTGTGTAAATGTACCATAATTTCTGTATCCATTCCTCTGTTGAGGGACATCTGGGTTCTTTCCAGCTTCTGGCTATTATAAATAGGGCTGCTATGAACATAGTGGAACATGTGTCCTTTTTACCGGTTGGGACATCTTCTGGATATATGCCCAGGAGAGGTATTGCTGGATCCTCCGGTAGTACTATGTCCAATTTTCTGAGGAACCGCCAGACTGATTTCCAGAGTGGTTGTACAAGCTTGCAATCCCACCAACAATGGAGGAGTGTTCCTCTTTCTCCACATCCTCGCCAGCAACTGCTGTCACCTGAATTTTTGATCTTAGCCATTCTGACTGGTGTGAGGTGGAATCTCAGGGTTGTTTTGATTTGCATTTCCCTGATGATTAAGGATGTTGAACATTTTTTCAGGTGTTTCTCTGCCATTCGGTATTCCTCAGGCGAGAATTCTTTGTTCAGTTCTGAGCCCCATTTTTTAATGGGGTTATTTGACTTTCTGGAGTCCACCTTCTTGAGTTCTTTATATATATTGGATATTAGTCCCTTATCTGATTTAGGATAGGTGAAGATCCTTTCCCAATCTGTTGGTGGTTTTTTTGTCTTATTGATGGTGTCTTTAGCCTTGCAGAAGCTTTGTAGTTTCATGAGGTCCCACTTGTCAATTCTCGATCTTACAGCACAAGCCATTACTGTTCTATTCAGGAATTTTTCCCCTGTGCCCATATCTTCAAGGCTTTTCCCCACTTTCTCCTCTATAAGTTTCAGTGTCTCTGGTTTTATGTGAAGTTCCTTGATCCACTTAGACTTGACCTTAGTACAAGGAGATAGGAATGGATCGATTCGCATTCTTCTACATGTTAACAACCAGTTGTGCCAGCACCATTTGTTGAAAATGCTGTCTTTCTTCCACTGGATGTTTTTAGCTCCCTTGTCGAAGATCAAGTGACCGTAGGTGTGTGGGTTCATTTCTGGGTCTTCAATTCTATTCCATTGGTCTATTTGTCTGTCACTATACCAGTACCATGCAGTTTTTATCACAATTGCTCTGTAGTAGAGCTTTAGGTCCGGCATGGTGATTCCACCAGAGGTTCTTTTATCCTTGAGAAGAGTTTTTGCTATCCTAGGTTTTTTGTTATTCCAGATGAATTTGCAGATTGCACTTTCTAATTCGTTGAAGAATTTATTTGGAATTTTGATGGGGATTGCATTGAATCTGTAGATTGCTTTTGGCAAGATAGCCATTTTTACAATGTTGATCCTGCCAATCCATGAGCATGGGAGATCTTTCCATCTTCTGAGATCTTCTATAATTTCTTTCTTCAGAGACTTGAAGTTTTTATTATACAGATCTTTCACTTCCTTAGTTAGAGTCACGCCAAGATATTTTATATTATTTGTGACTATTGAGAAGGGTGTTGTTTCCCTAATTTCTTTCTCAGCCTGTTTATTCTTTGTGTAGAGAAAGGCCATTGATTTGTTTGAGTTAATTTTATATCCAGCTACTTCACCGAAGCTGTTTATCAGGCTTAGGAGTTCTCTGGTGGAATTTTTAGGGTCACTTATATATACTATCATATCATCTGCAAAAAGTGATATTTTGACTTCATCTTTTCCAATTTGTATCCCTTTGATCTCCTTTTGTTGTCGAATTGCTCTGGCTAGGACTTCAAGTACAATGTTGAATAGGTATGGAGAAAGTGGACAGCCTTGTCTAGTCCCTGATTTTAGAGGGATTGCTTCAAGCTTCTCACCATTTACTTTGATGTTGGCTACTGGTTTGCTGTAGATTGCTTTTATCATGTTTAGGTATGGGCCTTGAATTCCTGATCTTTCCAAGACTTTTATCATGAATGGGTGTTGGATCTTGTCAAATGCTTTTTCCGCATCTAACGAGATGACCATGTGGTTTTTGTCTTTGAGTTTGTTTATATACTGGATTACGTTGATGGATTTCCGTATATTGAACCATCCCTGCATCCCTGGGATGAAACCTACTTGGTCAGGATGGATGATTGTTTTGATGTGTTCTTGGATTCGGTTAGCAAGAATTTTATTGAGGATTTTTGCATCAATATTCATAAGGGATATTGGTCTGAAGTTTTCTATCTTTGTTGGGTCTTTTTGTGGTTTAGGTATCAGAGTAATTGTGGCTTCATAGAATGAGTTGGGTAGAGTATCTTCTGTTTCTATTTTGTGTAATAGTTTGTGAAGAACTGGGATTAGATCTTCTTTGAAGGTCTGATAGAACTCTGCACTAAACCCATCTGGTCCTGGGCTTTTTTTGGTTGGGAGACTATTAATGACTGCTTCTATTTCTTTGGGGGATATAGGGCTGTTTAGATCATTAACCTGATCTTGATTCAACTTTGGTACCTGGTATCTGTCTAGGAACTTCTCCATTTCATCCAGGTTCTCCAGTTTTGTTGAGTATAGCCTTTGGTAGAAGGATCTGATGGTGTTTTGGATGTCTTCAGGATCTGTTGTTATGTCTCCTTTTTCATTTCTGATTTTGTTAATTAGGATGCTTTCCCTGTGCCCTCTAGTGAGTCTGGCTAAGGGTTTATCTATCTTGTTGATTTTCTCAAAGAACCAGCTCCTTGATTGGTTGATTCTTTGAATAGTTTTTCTTGTTTCCACTTGGTTGATTTCACCCCTGAGTTTGATTATTTCCTGCCGTCTACTCCTCTTGGGTGAATTTGCTTCCTTTTGTTCTAGTGCTTTTAGGTGTGTTGTCAAGCTGCTAATGTGTGCTCTTTCTAGTTTCCTTTTGGAGGCACTCAGAGCTATGAGTTTTCCTCTTAGAAATGCTTTCATTGCGTCCCATAAGTTTGGGTATGTTGTGGCTTCATTTTCATTGAACTCTAAAAAGTCCTTAATTTCTTTCTTTATTCCTTCCTTGACCAAGGTATCATTGAGAAGAGTGTTGTTCAGTTTCCACGTGAAGGTTGGCTTTCTATTATTTATTTTGTTATTGAAGATCAGCCTTAGTCCATGGTGATCTGATAGGATGCATGGGACAATTTCAATGTTTTTGTATCTGTTGAGTCCTGTTTTGTGCCCAATTACGTGGTCAATTTTGGAGAAGGTACCATGAGGTGCTGAGAAGAAGGTGTATCCTTTTGTTTTAGGGTAAAATGTTCTGTAGATATCTGCCAGATCCATTTGATCCATAACTTCTGTTAGTTTCACTGTGTCCCTGTTTAGTTTCTGTTTCCATGATCTGTCCATTGGTGAAAGTGGTGTGTTGAAGTCTCCCACTATTATTGTATGAGGTGCAATGTGTGCTTTAAGATTTACTAAAGTTTCTTTAATGAATGAGGCTGCCTTTGTATTTGGAGCATAGATATTCAGGATTGATAGTTCCTCTTGGAGGATTTTACCTTTAATGAGTATGAAGTGCCCCTCACTGTCTTTTTTGATGACTTTGGGTTGGAAGTCAATCTTATCTGATATTAGAATGGCTACTCCAGCTTGTTTCTTCAGACCATTTGCTTGGAAAATTGTTTTCCAGCCTTTCATTCTGAGGTAGTGTCTATCTTTTTCTCTGAGATGAGTTTCTTGTAAGCAGCAAAATGTTGGGTCTTGTTTGTGTAGCCAGTTTGTTAGTCTATGTCTTTTTATCGGGGAGTTGAGTCCATTGATATTAAGAGATATTAAGGAAAAGTAATTGTTGTTTCCTGTTATTTTTGTTGTTAAAGTTGGCATTCTGTTCTTGTGGCTGTCTTCTTTTAGGTTTGTTGAGGGATTACCTTCTTGTTGTTTCTAGGGCGTGGTTCCTGTCCTTGTATTGGTTTTTTTCTGTTATTATCCTTTGAAGGGCTGGATTCGTGGAGAGATAATGTGTGAATTTGGTTTTGTCGTGGAATACTTTGGTTTCTCCATCTATGTTAATTGAGAGTTTGGCTGGGTATAGTAGCCTGGGCTGGAATTTGTGTTCTTTTAGTGTCTGTATAACATCTGTCCAGGATCTTCTGGCTTTCATAGTCTCTGGTGAAAAATCTGGTGTAATTCTGATAGGCTTGCCTTTATATGTTACTTGGCCTTTTTCTCTTGCTGCTTTTAGTATTCTATCTTTATTTAGTGCATTTGTTGTTCTGATTATTATGTGTCGGGAGGTATTTCTTTTCTGGTCCAGCCTATTTGGAGTTCTGTAGGCTTCTTGTATGTTCATGGGCATCTCTTTCTTTAGATTTGGGAAGTTTTCTTCTATAATTTTGTTGAAGATGTTTGCTGGTCCTTTGAGTTGAAAATCTTCATTCTCATCCACTCCTATTATCCGTAGGTTTGGTCTTCTCATTGTGTCCTGTATTTCCTGGATGTTTTGAGTTAGGATCTTTTTGCATTTTCCATTTTCCTTGATTGTTGTGCCCATGTTCTCTATGGAATCTTCTGCACCTGAGATTCTCTCTTCCATCTCTTGTATTCTGTTGCTGATGCTTGCATCTATGGTTCCAGATTTCTTTCCTAGGGTTTCTATCTCCAGTGTTGCCTCATTTTGGGTTTTCTTTATTGTGTCTACTTCCCTTTTTAGGTCTAGTATGGTTTTGTTCATTTCCATCATCTGATTGGATGTGTTTTCCTGTTTCTCTTTAAGGACTTCTACCAGTTTGGTTGTGTTTTCCTGTTTTTCTTTAAGGACTTGTAACTCTTTAGCCATGTTCTCCTGTAGTTCTTTAAAGTCCTTCTTGATGTCCTCTACCATCATCATGAGATATGCTTTTAAATCCAGGTCTGGTTTTTCAGGTGTGTTGGGGTGCCCTGGACTGGGCGAAGTGGGAGTGCTGGGTCCTGATGATGGTGAGTGGTCTTGGTTTCTGTTAGTAAGATTCTTACCTTTACCTCTCGCCATCTGGTAATCTCTGGAGTTGTTATAGTTGTCTCTGTTCAGAGGTTGTTCTTCTGGGGATTCTGAGTATCCTCTGTCAGCAGACCTGTACAGACTAAGTTCGGCGGAGTCCCGGAGCCAAGATGGCGCTCCCTGCAGGGCAGGTCACTGTTCTCCGGCTGGGAGGGTGTCGGATGTCTGCGGCCCCAAAAGGGTGCTGCCTCAGCGGTTCTGTGGCTCCCGCCTGTCCCAGAAGCTGTCTGCCTCTGTGGTCCTCACTCTGTCCTGTGCAGACTAAGTTCGGCGGAGTCCCGGAGCCAAGATGGCACTCTCTGCAGGGCAGGTCTCTGTCCTCCGGCTGGGAGGGTGCCGGAAGTCTGCGGCCCCAAAAGGGTGCTGCCTCAGCGGCTCTGTGGCTCCTGCCTGTCCCAGAAGCTGTCTGCCCCCGTGGTCCCCACTCTGACCTGTAGAGACTAAGCTTGGCGGAGTCCCGGAGCCAAGATGGCGCTCCCTGCAGGGCAGGTCACTGTCCTCCGACTGGGAGGGTGCCGGATGTCTGCGGCCCCAAAAGGGTGCTGCCTCAGTGGCTCTGTGGCTCCCGCCTGTCCCAGAAGCTGTCTGCCTCTGTGGTCCTCACTCTAACCTGTAGACTAAGTTCGGGGAGTCCCGGAGCCAAGATGGCGCTCTCTGCAGGGCAGGTCTCTGTCCTCCGGCTGGGAGGGTGCCGGAAGTCTGCGGCCCCAAAAGGGTGCTGCCTCAGCGGCTCTGTGGCTCCTGCCTGTCCCAGAAGCCGTCTGCCCCCGTGGTCCCCACTCTGACCTGTAGAGACTAAGCTCGGCGGAGTCCCGGAGCCAAGATGGCGCTCTCTGCAGGGCAGGTCACTGTCCTCCGACTGGGAGGGTGCCGGATGTCTGCGGCCCCAAAAGGGTGCTGCCTCAGCGGCTCTGTGGCTCCTGCCTGTCCCAGAAGCTGTCTGCCCCCGTGGTCCCCACTCTGACCTGTAGAGACTAAGCTTGGCAGAGTCCCGGAGCCAAGATGGCGCTCCCTGCAGGGCAGGTCACTGTCCTCCGACTGGGAGGGTGCCGGATGTCTGCGGCCCCAAAAGGGTGCTGCCTCAGTGGCTCTGTGGCTCCCGCCTGTCCCAGAAGCTGTCTGCCTCTGTGGTCCTCACTCTAACCTGTAGACTAAGTTCGGGGAGTCCCGGAGCCAAGATGGCGCTCTCTGCAGGGCAGGTCTCTGTCCTCCGGCTGGGAGGGTGCCGGAAGTCTGCGGCCCCAAAAGGGTGCTGCCTCAGCGGCTCTGTGGCTCCTGCCTGTCCCAGAAGCCGTCTGCCCCCGTGGTCCCCACTCTGACCTGTAGAGACTAAGCTCGGCGGAGTCCCGGAGCCAAGATGGCGCTCTCTGCAGGGCAGGTCACTGTCCTCCGACTGGGAGGGTGCCGGATGTCTGCGGCCCCAAAAGGGTGCTGCCTCAGCGGCTCTGTGGCTCCCGCCTGTCCCAGAAGCTGTCTGCCTCTGTGGTCCTCACTCTAACCTGTAGACTAAGTTCGGGGAGTCCCGGAGCCAAGATGGCGCTCTCTGCAGGGCAGGTCTGTGTCCTCCGGCTGGGAGGGTGCCGGAAGTCTGCGGCCCCAAAAGGGTGCTGCCTCAGCGGCTCTGTGGCTCCTGCCTGTCCCAGAAGCCGTCTGCCCCCGTGGTCCCCACTCTGACCTGTAGAGACTCGGGGAAATAGGTTTTAAACTCAGGTCTTTCTAACTCTGAAACTCATTTCTGCGCCCCGCACCCCCCCCCCCACACACCTCTTACACTGAATTCACACAGCAACTAGAAGAGACATTCAGGAAATGATAAATCTGTATCAAAAGGAGTTTTCATTTGTTTGTTTGTTTGTTTTGCATCAGTGGCTTCTACTGCAGTAAAAGTGATATACAGTAGTTTTACTTTGACAACCCTTTATAAAGAGGCTTCAGTTCACTGTGAACTGTCTAGTGGTCTTGCCTCTAGATCATAGATGAAGATACTGACCTGGATAGTTGTGACTCTCAGCTAGACATAGTGTGGGTAGGTAGGTATTCCAGTACCTTAAGTCTGAGGTCCTGTTCAGTGTTCATTCTTTAATATGGTGTGGCTTCCATTCTGTATCTTTCCTGTATACTGGTGTCATGGAGAGAGGGGGTAGGTAGCCATTAATAATACTATCAATACATAATCATCTTTTCTACTCTCATCTCTTAATGTTCAGAGACCTGGAGAAACTTGATCTCTTTAGCTCTGCCATCTTGGATGCAAAAGTACTAAGTACATTTGTTTTAATGAGTCATAAAAGTCAGTTGTACTGTTTATATCTCATCTAAGTAATTCCCACATACGTGTGTGTAGGTTTATACCTGCCACAGCACTGAGTGAAGGTCAGGGGACAACTTGGAGTCAGTTCTCACCATTCATGTTGGTCCCAGTTATCAGACACAGGTCACTGGGCTTGGCCATAGGTGCCCTTTACCCAATAAACCATCTTACCAGCCACATCATCTAGTTTTATCCACTGGTAATTTGTTTGAAACGACATCTTGGTTTATATGTGGTTGAGATTCAAGTACTCTAATTATAGTTATTCCTTGGCTTCCGATTGAGAGGACTTGGATTCAGATCTCAACTCTGCCATTAATCATTGGGCAAGTCACTTTGATCACTGTTTCTTAAACCCACAGAATGCCCTGTTTGCCATATTTGTGAGAATTAGATAAAAGAAGGCATCTGTGTTTATTCTAATTCTGTAGAAAAGTATCAGGTAATCAAAATGTTATTTTGATATTTGAGCTTGTTGAAAATTTTTAGTTAGCTTTTACAAGATTGTAAAGTAATACTCAATTTAGAAAGAAAAAAAATAAGTTCCAATAAAATTTAAAAAATCATTCATGACTATTCACAAAATGCTAACTTCTCTGTTTTCCCTGTATCAACATTTCAGTTATTACCATGTGGACAGTTTCACTTATTCAGAGATTATTTTCTATTAGATCCTCTCTTACAAGGAGTTTGGAGGCAAAAAAAATATGCAAAGCTGTTAGCACATATTCATAATGTGAATAGAAAGACCCGTGCATCTTTCTTTGTCTTTGCTCTGAGTCACTGGCTCACATCCTCATGTTCTGTGATGGCTGAAATCCACCTATGGCATCATTCCAGCAACAGCAAAGTGATGTCATCTTGTAGCCCCACACATTTAAGCACTTTTTTTTATTTTTAAAGATTGATTTATTTTATGTGTACGAGTACACCATTGCTCTCTTCAAAAACACCAGAAGAGGGCATCACATCCCATTACCAATTGTTGTGAGCCACCATGTGGTTGCTGGGAATTGAACTCATAACCCCTGGAAGAGCAGTCAGTGCTCTTAACCGCTGAACCATCTCTCCAGCCCACATTTAAGCACTTAAGGGTTTTTTGTTTCGTTTTTGTTTTACATGAAGTTATTCATATGGCAATGTTTTGCCTGATAATGGCCAGAAATGTATATTTTAAAAGATTTTGTGTGTTTATGCCTTCATATGTTCAATCTAAGATCTACAACTAAGAAAAAAAACTTAATATTTACCTAGGAGCCTGGCTTATTTCACTTGATCTCTAACAAACAACATAATTTCATCATTTTTTTTTAAAGTGGCTGAATAAAATTCTGTTGTATAGTGTATACCACATTTTCTTTATACATATGTTTGGATAACTTGATTCTGTAACCTAGCTATAATGAATAGTACTATAATAAATTGTGTATGTTCACTTGAATGGTAAAGGTTTATATCCATAACTAGTAAAGCTGGGCTATGCAGAAGTTCTATTTTCAGATTGTTTGAGGAACCTTCATACACATTTCCACAGTATCTGGTCAATTTTATATTCCTATTGGCAGTGCATAACTCCCACACACCCAAAGTCCTTGGTAGCATGTATTGTTTTCTTAATTTTAGACATTCTGACTGGGGTGGAACTCTCATTATAGTTACAGCTGTTTTGATTAATATATTATGGAAATGTGCTAGAGTACCTGCCTTTACGTGCATTTGGGGGATCTGAACTCTGGGTCTTTATAATTGTGTGACAAACAGACCCACTGAGCCAACATCATAATTGGGGGGCCAAAAGGGGTACATGCCATGGTGTGAGCACGTGAAAGTTACAGAGAATTCAACAGGAATCAGTTCTCTTCTACCATGTGAGTTAATCAAACTCAGATCTTTATTACCCATCAGGCATCTCACCATTGTTAGAATGCATTAAAAATTTTTACTACATTATATTTTGACCATATTCTTCTTCCCTTCCCCAACTTCTTCCAGATCTTCCCTTCTCTAACTACCCAACTTCATGTGCGCTCGCTCTCTCTCTCTCTCTCTCCTCTCTCCTCTCTCTCTCTCTCTCTCTCTCTCTCTCTCTCTTTCACACACACACACACAAAACAAAAAAAAAATGCCAAAACAGCATGCCTTGTGTGTGTGTGAACTCCTGATCATGGGACTGCCCTGGAGTGTAGTTGATATGCTTAGTGACACTTAATTGGAGAAGACTAATTTTTTATTTTCCAGCAGGTATCAATTACACATAGCTTCTTGGTAAGGGATGAGGTTTTGTGTCCACTTTGCCTTTTTAGTGCTAAGACCCTGTCTGGCTTGAACCTATGCAGATCTTGTACAGATCCACAGTCTGAATTCATAATGTGCATCAGTCCTGCTGTGTTTAGCAAACACTATTTCCTTGGAGTCATCCATCACTTCTGACTCTTACAATCTGTCTTCTCTCCTATATTGATCCCTGAGTTTAATGAAGGCATTCTATTTAGGGCTGAGTTCTCCAAAGACTGTCATGCTCTACACACTGTCCAGCTTTAGATGTCTGTTGATACTCATCTACTATAAGAAGCAGCTTCTCTGAGGAGAGTAGAACAATGCACTGGTCTGAGAACCCAACCTACTGTGACCACTGTGATGGTGGAGGGGGAGTCCCTAAGTAGAGAGTGTTTCTGCAGGTCATTAGGTATCCAAAAGGAATGGAGATATACTAGAAGGAATGTTTGAAATGGGCAAGTGGCAGAATAGAATGAGGTAGATCCTAGGTCCCTAGTGGATGGAAGTGGACTGGTAAGAGGGGCTCCTGCAAGACTATGTAAGACTGAGAAACCAGAATGGAGAACAAGAAGGATAATCCATTCTTTAAAAAACTTTTTTGGGGGTGTTTAAAATACAATACTCATTGGGTGTAGTGGCATACACCTTTAATCCCAGCATTTGGGAGACAGAAGCAGATGGTGTTGGTGAGTTTGAAGCCAGCCTGGTCTACATAGTTCCAGGACAACCAGGGCTCTGTAGAGAGACCCTGTCTCAAAAAAGAAAACAACAAAAAGCTAAGTTTTAGTGGCTGGCAAGATGGTTCAGTAGGTAAAGATGCTTGCCTCTGGAGCCTAACAACTTGAGTTTGATCCCCAGAACCAACATGGTAGAAGGAGAAAATTGATGCCTACAAGTTGTCTTCTGACCTCTATACATGTATACACCTCTACACATACAGTAAATGTTTTTTTTTTTTTTTAAGTTTTCAGATTGACAGCAAAATTTAAAGATTTGGTCTGTGCTGGTTGTGTAGGTATAAACTTTTAATCTTTGTGACAAAATTGTGCTTGGTTTCAGGTGAATGAGAGTTGAGTATTAGACAAAAATAGATATAATCTCTACTCCATGGTTTAGCTCCCTGATTGTTGTAGTCTTCACTTTGTGGAACATTCATGCTGAAAAACTGAAGCAATAAATGGTTGAATATGATCAGATTTCACCATCAAGTTCTCAGCCTGATAACGGTAAGGTTTTACTCATGTGTGCCATCTGAGATATTTAGGGACTGGGTTCTTTTACTTAGCATAATGTGTCTCCAAGATTGATCCACTTTTTCCAGTTGTCAGTGGACAGATGCTAGGACTGTTTCTACTTTTTATAGATGTTTATTCCATTAGGTAGTTAGACCATCATTTGCTTTACCCACTTACCTATTGATTCATATTTGGTTTTTGGAAGGTTCATACTGTTATGAACACTGATGTTTAAATCTTGTAAAGACATATATCCTTGGGGGTAAATGCCTCTGAGTGGTATGACTAAACCATTATTACATAGGTGTGTATGTAACTTGATAGAGAAGTTGCCAAACTGTTTTCTGAGTGATTGTCCCTTTTACCATTCTGGCCAGAAAGGTCAGAGTTATGGTTGTTCCACCTCCTCACTAAGCACTTCAGTCTTTTAGTCATCCAGTGAACGTGTAATGATCCCTCACTGTGGCTTTAATTCACACTTGTTTTATATCTAATGATCTGCAACCTCTTTTCCTATGTTTATTGAACATATGTGTACATGTTCTTTTGAAGTATCAAAATGGTATGACTTTCTTTCATCATTTTAATGTGGCTGTCCTAATCAGATCTTTTATACTTCTCAAATTATTAAGATATTTACTTTTTCTAATTCACCAACGTAGGTTTCAGTTAGACCATTTTCCTATTTTCAGAATAATCACTGACCATTCATGACTCTGGAATGCTTTGTTGGATCATACTTCTCAAAGGGAAGAAATATTCAGTTGTATGTGGGGTTTTGCTGCTGTGTCCTAATAAATAAATCCCCAAAAATGTATTTTGATGTGGGGGGAAAAAAGATAATCAGGAATGGCTGTTGCTCTTCTGAAACTTTCTGTGTGAGTTCTCATCCCTATTATGTCCATCTCTGCCTCCTCCTCCTCAGTTTCCACCTCATACTTCTCTTCTGGAAGAGAACAAACCATAAGGCATTCTAGAATGCCTTTATAGCAGTCAAGTAATAGAGGGGAATCCAAGTGCCATATAGATGCTGCAGAACTCCATTCTGTTCCTTCACTTATTCTCATACCCTATTCCCATGAGTAGTAGTAGCTCATCTTGTAGCTGAATTTATCATTTCCAGCATTCCAAAATTTACAAACATCACATTCTTTCATTAGTAAGCCTTAGAGTATTGTAGTCAGGTAAGTATGTACATTTACTTTATTTGAGTAGACAAGATTTTAAAGATTAAATTACTTAATTGTGGTTCTATTACTTGTCTGAGAAAACAATAATATAGGCGATTAAGTTGTCACAACTTTAAAATTATCTAACATTAGATCAGGCCACTGCCACAGACATGATTCACACACCCCTGTTGCCATACATGTTTTGTTTTTAGTCTTATAAAAACATCTCATGTTCCATTTCCTTTCTATTCTTTTTTCCTCCCAAGTTAGAATATCAAAGTTACTATAAATGGTTTATGAGATATTTGATCATCATGATATTTTTCTTTGACATAAGTTATCAAAATATTTAACAGTTAATGTAGGTTTTAATTTGGGTTTCCATTTGTTATTTTAACCTTTGTAAGAGCAAAGAATTTTTCAGAATAGAAGAATCTAGCTTTTTTTTTCTCCATTTTCTCTACAGATAATCCCTTTCTGTCAACCTAATGAAGCATTCAAACAAGCCATATGACTCTTTTCAAGATGAACTTGAAGATTATATTAAAGTACAGAAAGCCAGAGGCTTAGAGCCAAAGACTTGTTTCAGAAGGATGAGAGGGGAGTATTTGGAAAGCTGTGGGTACAGAGAAGAGTTTGATTCCAGGCCCAGGTATAGAATGTTTGATCAGAGTCTCCCATCTGGAACCAACCATTCCTACCCAAGATCATGCAGTAGTTCACAGACAGAAGACCGGGTACCCCAGTGGTTACCAGCTCATGACAAGATAAGACTAAACTCTCTGAGCTACTGTCAATTCACCAGGGATGGCTTCTCAGAAAGACCAGTCCCCTTGAACCTTAGTCAGCAAGAATACAATTGTGGCTCATATAGTGTAGAATCTGTAGTTCACAAGCGCCTCTGCTCAGAACACAGTACCATCGACCCTCAAGTCAGTCATAGACAAATGCACCAAAAGAGGAA
Source organism: Mus caroli (assembly GCF_978045245.1). Lineage (NCBI taxonomy): Eukaryota > Metazoa > Chordata > Mammalia > Rodentia > Muridae > Mus > Mus caroli. Next base: position 77,974,435 of record NW_028227262.1, on the reverse strand, counting down.
AAAACATGTAGAAGAGGGCAGAGAAAAGCAGGAAGAACGGCCCAAACATGAGAGGAAAAGGAGTTCTGAGGAAATGGATTTAAATAAACATAGAAGCATCCAAAGAAAGAAAACAAAGGCAGAAACAGAAACTGTACAGGATGGTACAGAAAAGCTTAAGAATCGAAAAGAGAAAAAAACCCGAGATGTATCATCTAAGAAAGAGGACCGTAAGCGTAGGAAGGAAAAAAAGGAACAAGGTGAAGAAAGGACAGAGGAGGAGATGCTTTGGGACCAGTCTATTCTTGGATTTTGAGGCTCCTTAGATCTCCTGAGGCTCCACTGAAATAACAGTCAAGGAGCTTGGTTTTATGTGCATTCATATTCATGTCACTTGCATATGTGGACAGAAGTTTCAACTTCTAACAACGTGAACATGAAGTATTTAGTGTGCTTACTTTCCAACATGGAGATTACTTTTCTATTTTCTAAAAGATTTATTAACTTTTCTTACATATGGTAGAATTTCCCTTTAAGAGAGTGGCTCTGCTTTCATTGACCAAATTGCTGTGGTAGTGGAATTATTTTCCCTTGGGAGATCATTTATTTAAAATTGGAGGATTAACTGATGACTTTTGTGGAATCTATTTCTTGGTTGGGTTTCTTTTAGTTTTGAGTCACATATTTTTATGCTCACTGTCTTTCTCTATGAAGCAATTTAGATTTCCTTTTTTAGATCTAACTTGCAATATATTTTCTGGGTTGGAAAGTGAAATAACATAATAATTTTATCTTACATATAGTTTTAAAAGTTTCAGAGACTTCACACAAAATCAGTTTATATTCTGAAAATGTTTATAATAAAGTATCTTAATTTCTGGATGTTTCTTTGTGTCAGTGCTCTGTTCTAGTGACTCTCTTTTGGAAAGAGAAAAGCAGTAACCACACTTTATATTAGAGATTTTAGAGGTTAGAACACACTAAATGGTTGTAAAAATTCTTTACCTACTGAATTAGGCTCACAATTTATAATAAAGAGCTTTGATTCATGATAATTTATCCAAATGATTGAAACAAAAAAGGAATTTACAAAAGAAAATGTTATTATTCTTCCCTGGCAATGCTGTACTTTCTTTAAAATGGCTCAAAGTCGACAGTGTGATACAACTGAACATTAACTGACACGAAATATATCATGCAACTTCTTTTAAATATTTTAATTAAAATCATAGCTATTGAGCAAGAGAAGACTATAAATATGTGGTATTGATCATATTGAGGCCACTGTGACTAGCACAATTTTTAAAAAATTTTAGGACAGAAGACTTTTTCCTAAAATGTTCTCTGTTCTCCAACTTCATTCAAGTTGAGTGGTAGAAGCTAAGCCTTATACATGCCTGGGACAGCCTCCACTACAAAGAAACTTCTGAACCAAAATAGCAGAGGTGGAAAAGCCCTGGTCAAAAGTTAGGAAGATATCTTAAGTATGTTAAAAAAACAAAAACAACCTAATCCAAAGAACAAGGTAGGGGATAGTATCCTTCATGCATCTGCAAGTGAGAATAATCAGCAATGAAGAGAACAAGAAGAGATCTGGGAAATCAAAAATGGAGAAGCCTAAATACCACGGAGAACTGCAAAGAAGTACAAAGCAATTGGCAATTTAGTTCCTTGCTCCCCAAGCCACGGAGGAAGGGAGAACTGAAGACTACAAGTGAATAAGAATAAGGTAGGCCAGAGAGTGCCAGCATAGTCCTAACTGTAGGAAAGAAACCCATGTTTCTTAGCAGCTTTAAGTCTATCCATAGGATTAGCCTGAAACTGTCCCCCAGATAACCCAGCTTTGGAGAAGAAATCCATGTCCCTCAAAAGCTCAGAGTAATATGCAGTCTTGAGAAGTGCCGATCAGGAGTACCTCATTCAGAACTGCTCTGAGGATCAGAAAATAATGAGCAATAACAAATCAGAGACCTTGCTGCCCTGACAGGGTGGGAGAAGGTCCCTGAGGACAAATACAGATAAGAAAATATCTCTCACAAATCCAATGGAGTATACTGGCTTCGGGGAGGAGGGGAATAAGGGACATGGTTGTCAATGTTCGTTTTGTCACAAGAATCAAGACTGGTCACATGGTTTTACACAGGGGAGGACCAAGCAGAGGGAACCTAGGAGTCTCAGAGCATAAGACCAGAATTGGCAAAGAGCTTGACTCCCATCAACTGCCCTCCGTCAAAGAAGTTGGTTTGATTACTTCCTTCACTCTGAGGCATTCCAGGCATACACCACATTTGTGTAATGCCACAGACTGAAGACCGCTGGAATGAGTGCCGTGTCTGCTATACATACCAATAAACGTTCTACAGAACGTGAGACAATTTCTGCCTTCATAGTGTCTCCAGGTATAGACAAAGTTTCCAGAAGTAAATATAGATGTTCTGGGCACATAAATTACCTCATTTTACCTAGAGAGAAATACAGAGCAGGTTTTAGATTGCTGCAATTTAGTCCTACTTGGACTTTGGTGAATCCTTCAACTTAAAGAGTAGAGAACAGAGGGGCTGGAGAGATGGTTCAACAGTTAAGAGTACTAGTTGCTCTTGCAAAGGACCTGGGTTTGATTTCCAGTCATGGTAATTCACAACAGTCTGTAACTCTAGTCTCAGAGAATCCAATCCCCTCTTCTGACCTCTGCAGGTACCAGGAATACATGCAGTATACCAGCAAAACATTCATTTACAAAATAATGAGAAGACAACCTGCAGCCATTGACCCAGCTCCAAACAAGTATAACATGAGGGCCCACACCAGACATATCCTTAGCATCAATAGGCAAAATGGTGTGGACACATACACCAACAGGATCTTGACAGGTTGCTTTTATATTCGTTCTCGCCCCATACACAAAAAGATAGATCGATAGATGATAGATAGATAGATAGATAGATAGATAGATAGATAGATAGATAGATAGATAGATAGATAATGGATGGATGGATAGATGATAGAATTAAAAAAAAAAATAGAAGGGCTGGAGAGATGGCTCAGCGGTTAAGAGCACTGGCTGCTCTTCCAGAGGTCCTGAGTTCAATTCCCAGCAACCACATGGTGGCTCACAACCATGTGTAATGGGGTCTGATGCCCTCTTCTAGTGTGCCTGAAGAGAGCAATGGTGGACCCATACATTAAATAAATAAATCTTTTTTAAAAAGGAAAACAAAAGAAGAGAAGGGTCTCAGGTAGTCCAGGTTGCCTAAAGATAACCTTAAACACCTGATATTCTGCCTCCACTTCCCAAGTGCTAGAATTGCAGGCATGCTTCACTATGCCTAACCAATCATGTGTCTTTATCAGGTTTTGGTAGGTTTAGTATTGGTTTTATAAAATTAATTTGAGGGGAGTTTCACAAAATAGAGAAGAACTCATAGTAATTCTTCAAAAGCCTGGTAAAATTTAATAGTGAATCAATATATCCCAAGCGGCCGGGCAGTGGTGGCACACATCTTTAATCCCAGCACTTGGGAGGCTTGGGGCAGGTGGATTTCTGAGTTCCAGGCCAGCTTGGTCTGAGTTCCAGGATAGCCAGGGCTAGACAGAGAAACCCTGTCTCAATAAAAAAACAAAACAAAACAGAAAGAAAAATGTCCCAAGCTTTCTTTGTTAGGAGGCAAAATTATGTCTCTGTAGGGTTGTACCTACCAAAACATAAGTGATTAAAAACAAACAAAAAACACTATAGGCTAAGCATGGTGGCACACACATTTGATCCCAGCACTCAATAGGCAGCATCTTCGATTTCTGTGATTTCCAGGCCAGGCTAGCCTATGTGGTAAGCTCTGGTACACTCAGGCTATGTAGAAAGACCCTATCTAAGAAAAGAAAGAAGAAAGTAAGCTATAAAGTGATATTGCTGATAAATATAAATGCAAAAATCTTTAAAAAGGTTGCAAATTAAATTCAACAGCATACTTAAATGTACACCATGATCAAGTTGGTTTTGATTAGAAGTGCAAGGATGGTTCAATATACACAAATTAACATAATACAATTAAATAGAATTTATGGTAAGGGAAAATTACATAATTGAGCATGATGGAGCTAAGTCGAAAACTTGCAAGGTAGAGGCAGAGGACCAGAAGACTAATGTATCTCTGTCTGCTTTCCGGAAAATGGTTCTAGGAGGAGTCAGTGGGTGACAGATGAACAAGGGGCTAGGTAGGCTTGAGAGTACATATAATTGTGTCACCTGGGTAATGAAGGCAGGAGGATTAGGAGGTCAATGCGAGCTTTGGGTACAGGGTGAATTCAAAGCCAGCCTGGGCTACATGAGACATCTCAAATAAGTAGCAAGTAGTTGTTAAATATATGCTTATAATCTCAATACTTGGGAGTCTAAGGCAGGAGGAATATGAGTTCTAGTCAAACCTAGGATACACAGCAAGAACATGCCATCTTAAGAAACAGCATTCAAATATAAGTCATTTTTTAAAAAAATGTATCAATAATGAGCAAACAAAGGACGATAATTCTATTCAAAATATCCTTTAAAATAGGAATACATTTGAAAGAAAGTAAAGACCTTTACAAGAAAACTTGTAAATAGAGTTGATGAGATGGCCTTGCCAGTAAGGGACTTGCCAATATGCTTGACAACCTGTGTTTGATCCCTGAACCCATAAGATAGAATGAAAGAATCAATTTCGATAAATTGTTCTCTGACTTTCAAATGCACACTATAGGGGACACACACACACACAAAGAAATGTGTGCGGCGAGTTTATTTTTTCCCAAACTCTTTTTATACCATTTTAATTACATGCAAGTAATAAGGTCAATTCTAGGTTAAGGAAATAACACACAATAAACCCAAATAGTTAAGGAATAGGCGAGGCAATAAACAAAGTCCCATGATCACACCTGTGATCAATGTTACTAAAGGCTTATTAGGATGACCAAGATATCTAAGCCTACTTCCCTGTTCTAGCCCAAAATCAGAATCTTGCCTGAAGCCTACTTCTTTGTTCTAGTCTAAAATTAGACTCCTGCCTGAGCTTACTTCCTTGTCATAGTGAGATGTCAGATTCCTGCCTGACGCCCATTTCCTTGTCCTTGGCCAAAGTCAGACTCCTGCCAAGAGGCCCTCAAAGCTCTCCACAGAGATGTAAAAATAAATTTAAAAAAAATTTTTTAAGATTTATTTACTTATTATATGTAAGTACACTATAGCTGTCTTCAGACACTCCAGAAGGGGGCATCAGATCTCATTATGAATGGTGGTGAGCCACCACCATGTGGTTGCTGGGATTTGAACTCAGGACCTTTGGAAGAACAGTCAGTGCTCTTAACCGTTGAGCCATCTCTCCAGCCCGTAAAGATAAGTTCTAAAAATAAAAATAAAAAAAAATGGCCCGGGCAGTGGTGGCGCACACCTTTAATCCCAGCACTTGGGAGGCAGAGGCAGGGAGATTTCTGAGTTTGAGGCCAGCCTGGTCTACAGAGTGAGTTCCAGGACAGCTAGGGCTACACAGAGAAACCCTGTCTCAAAAAAAAAAAAAAAAAAAAAGAAAAAGAAAAAAAGAAAAAAAACCCACTATCTTGGTTAGGGTTTTTCTACTGTGAACAGATACCATGACCAAGGCAACTCTTATAATAACAGTATTTAATTTGGGCTAGCTTATAGATTCAGTCCATTATCATCAAAATAGGAACATGGCAGCATCCGGGCAGGCATGGTGCAGGAGGAGCTCTGGCATCTCTAACATCTTAGGGTATCCAAGGAAACTTAAATGCTACAGCTTCTTATTCCAATATCTGGAATCCACACATGATTATATGAGATCCTTCAAAGGTCTTGGGTCACTTCTCCAGCTCTGCCATCTGTAGCACTCTAAGCCCTGGTTGACTCCACTCTACTGCTGTTGCTGATCTTGGTGGTCATCACATGGTACTGGCATCTCCAATAGGCTTCCAGGTCTCTTCTGCTGCAACTATGCTTCATCAATATCCTCTCATAGGCTCCCTTCATGGTGCCAAGCCTCAAGCATGACTCCTTCAGTCCTAGACCATCAATTGCAACTGAGGCTACACCACGGTGCCAAGACTCGGCTGCATTCTGTGACCCCTCATGCCTTCCAAACCAGTACTGCCTGGGTGATTCTTACACATTACCAAGCCTGACTGAAGCAAAAGGTACAACCTTAGCTATCTCTGGACCACACTCTCAGAAAATACTTCCCAGAAGATTTCACCTCAGGAATTCTGATCTCTTCTTAATCACCACTAATTTCTTAGCTCCAGCTAATCAGTATCAACTGTCCCAGTAGTCCCTTCTATTCTTGACTCTAAAGCCAGAGCCACGTGACCAAAGCTGCCAAGTTTTGCTGCTTGCTGGAGCTGGAACATGACCCCCTTGTTCTATTACATTATCACCAGCTTTTGTTTTCCAACTCCTTCACTGCCTAAGCTTCACTGTCCTGAAACTTGCTCTGTAGATTGACCTTGAACTCAGATCTGCGTGGCTGTATCTCCTAAATGCTAGGATTAAAGGCATGTACCATCACCCTTGGATTTAAGACTTTGTATCAGGCTGGGTTTGAACTCATTGAACCTACTTGCCTCTGTCTTCTGGGATTAAAGGCATGTGCTACCATGCCTGAACCTAAGCTTTTCAAGGCCACTATGCCTCAAGATCTAGATCAAAAGTTTGTGTCATCCCATGCATCAAGATCTGGGTAAAAAGCCTGTGTCTTCCGGCCTCATAATCTGGATCTAGGTGTGCCCTCCATTTCTAGAATGTAGTCCATTCCAGATGTAGTCAAGTTGGCAACCAGGAATAGCCGTCACAGTGACCCCTGCATATTATCTGACTTCTACAAGCACACTGTGGTATCTGTGCACTCCCATTCACACACAAGTAAATATAATACACTTTAAATATTATTTTTAATTTCTGAAATTTTATTAAATAGAAGTTGAAAAAAAATCACCAAAATTCACCAGACACAAACACTATAAACTCATAAACTTCTATATAACTGGCGTAGCCATTTGGAACAGAAACTTTGCAAGATCACAATAGAATTTATACTTTCACAATCAAATATATTTTTATACACTTATCCTCCATCAAAAGCAACAACAAAAAGATCACAGCAGAGTTAGAACTAGAAAAACAACTACCCTTATATCCTCTTTTGTAACTTGTGTCTTACTACCTGAATTCAGTATTTTTTTTTCTTCAAAGAAACAAAAAGAAAGATAACCTGAAAACCCAAGGACTATTACAAAAAAGGAAAGGGATGAATGAAGAGCAAAAGTGGGGAGTTCCAAAAGGGGGATACTGCCACGCAGGGACAGCAGCAAGGGGCCAGAGACATGGGCTAGGTGTGAATTCATGGAAGACAGAAGAACTCCAGAGTCGAGTTCATTAGCTGTACTGTGGGACAGCCACAGTGGAGAAAAGTGCTGCTTTTGGTAGATTGGGAGGGGAACTCTAGACTGGGCAGTGTTTCAGTGTCACAGTGTCCTGGAATAGTAGCAGTTGAGTTTTACTGTGGCTAGCAGTAGTCTATCCCCGAGGCAATAACAGTCTCACCCTGTGTCAGAAATATGCCAGCATGACCCACCCTACACCAGCATCTACATTTTACAGCTAGGCTTTGTTAGGCTTAAAACTTTTGACAAGAAAACGATCTTGCCTGAAGACAGTGGTGCCTTTGTCCTGAGCTTGAGACACCAGATCTTGGGTTCAGACTCCAACTTAAAGAACTCAACCTAAGGTTGTACTCTCTAGCTCCTGTTTCCAGATTACTCCCCAACAAACCTGTGTCTAGCACCAGGTTACAAGCCTGTCCCTGGCACTTTACTTCCTAACACCCACCAATCATGAGGAAAGCCGAGGTTAAGTTTATGGTTTGGCTCCCAGCACCAGCCAAATATTTTAAAGGGCAACAAAACTCCATAGTAGCCCTCCAATCAGGTGTGTGCCAGGCTAGAAACCTCCTTGCTTGCCTGCTTGCCAGTTCCTATAAAACCTTGTCCTGCTGAGGGCTCCTTGCTTCATCCTCCCAGAGATGGCGGTGTGGCCCAAGCTCGAGCTTGAATAAAGAAAGACCCTAGTGCGATTGCTCCTTGGTGGTCTTTTGGGGTTCACCAAACAGGCACACAAGCACAGCCTTGTTTTGAGATCAGAGTGTCTCCACACAGCCATCCCCAGAATGGCATCCACAGTTAGGATTGGATCAGATTATGGTACATGCGTAAATGACAATGTCACCATGAAAGCCACTAGTTTTAAATAGTTGGTAATTATAATTCAAACGATGAATTTTTTAAAATTAGCTGTAAGTTTAATTGCTGAATTAGATAATATTTTTAAAAGTACAGCATTAGGGATTGTAGCTCTATTGGTAAGAATGCTTATCTAGGGCTGGTGAGATGGCTCAGTGGGTAAGAGCACCCGACTGCTCTTCCGAAGGTCCAGAGTTCAAATCCCAGCAACCACGTGGTGGCTCACAACCATCCATAACGAGATCTGGCGCCCTCTTCTGGAGTGTCTGAAGACAGCTACAGTGTACTTACATATAATAAATAAATAAATCTTTAAAAAAAAAAAGAATGCTTATCTATCTGCCATGCTAGCTCTGGGTTCCATCCTCAGTGTCACATAAATCCACATGTTGGCTCAGGCCACTAATCCCAATACCCAAGAAGTGGAGTCAGGCTGGGCGTGGTGGCGCACGCCTTTAATCCCAGCACTTGGGAGGCAGAGGCTGGCGGATTTCTGAGTTCAAGGCCAGCCTGGTCTACAGAGTGAGTTCCAGGACAGCCAGGGCTATACAGAGAAACCCTGTCTCAAAAATCAAAAGAAAAAGAAAAAAGAAAAAAAAAAAAGTGGAGTCAGAAAGATCCAGGAGTTCAAGGTCACCCTCCATCCTCCGTAGTGAATTTAAAGCCCACTAAGGCTATGAGACTGTCTCAAAATGGAGAAAGATGAGAAGGGGAGGTGCTTGGCAGCGGTAGGGACTGAAAACTGGATAATTGATTTACCCTTTCACGATAAACTCCCGGCAGGATTGACTAGTACTGATCTCACTACATTCTGGCTTTTGTTCGCAGGCAGTGAACTCAATTGAGGGCGTTCCCCAATCCCTTTAAGTGCAAGATTGGATTTTTCTCCCAGGTGAGCAAGAATTCCTGGTTGAGAAAGCAGAAACAACCAGAACTCAGACAGAGGAAGGGGCGTGACTTCCTACTTCCGGCATCCAGTCCTTAAGAGCCATTAGTAGCCCAGAGCAGCCGAGCAGCTGGGAACCTGGGATTGTTCCGGAGCTTTCCGGAACTCGCCGGAACTCGCCGCCCTGTATGAAGCCCTGTGCAGAGGTTCTAGCCAGGTAGACACTGGTGCTTTGTAGTACCCACGGGTCTTTCATGTTCAAGACCCCAAAGACTTGTAAACCTAAGAAAGCCGGGGAACCCCCTGTGTGTGGCAGTGTGTCCTCAGTTAACTATGCAAAGTCATGGTTCTAGATAAGAACTGACCCAAACACGTTTCTCATTCACTCTGATATTTGGCAGCATTTTGGAGCACTAGTAAGGACCATGGCTCAGGTACAAAGGGAGACTGGGGCTGGAAGGGAGGGCTCCTTGGATCTGGGATAACTGGTGGATTTAACTATGCATGGAGAAATCAGGGCCGCTCGTCACCGGTTTCTTTGTGAAGGCCTAGTTGACGCCAGGCACAGTTGGATTGGGTGCTGAGACAGCAGTTAATAGAGAATCCCTGTTCATGAGAACTTTGCATGCACGTGTGGAAACAAACCAGGTCTGGAAAAGTGTTAGTTCTTGCTGCTCCCCGTGGACTGTGAGAGAGAGGCGCCATTCAACAGCAGCAGAGAGCGGGGTAGAAAGGAAAAGCTGGAGTCAGCTGTTTGTGATTTTAGCCACTGCTGACCTAGAACTCATTAGCCAGCTTAATCCTTAAACTCGAAATCCTGCTTCCTCCTGGTGCTGGGGTCACAGGTCCGCACCATCATACCTGATTTAGAATCGGCACTTTAAACACCTGAAAGCTTGCATTGAACATGGGAAAGCTTTGGGGATGATAATTCAGGGGACAGCAGACGGGTGTCAGAGGTCATCAAAACTGAGGTAGCTTTTCAAACAAGCCCTACAGGGTGAGAAATTTTTTGGTGTGTCTGTTTAAGGGCTTTGAGCATGAAGACACAAAGGCTCAGAGACCTATATGCCTTCATATGCCCTTCCATGAGAGACCAATGTGGCTGGAAGGTCAGAACTTGAGTAACCACCAGGGCTGTAGATGACCAGTGGGCATCTGAGCTTCCCTCTGCCCCAGAGAAGCCTGGTGGTTTCCAGCAGATGAGAAACAGCTAAGGACTCTTCTGGGTGTGGGTTTAGGTTACTCGGCCACTCAAGTAAGAGGTAGAGTCCCCAGTCTAGAAGTTTGTGGCAACCTGACCCTAGGAGGAACGTTTTGGATGCTAAAAATGGAGCCAGGACTTAGGGTGTGGCATAATTGGTAGAATGTTTGGCCTGCTCTGAGGCCCCAGGCCACCATAAAACTGGATGTGGTGGAATGTGCATGTAGTCCCAGTACTGGGGGGCCGGGGGGGGGGTAAGAGATCAGCAAAGGTCATCAAGGAGGTCAAAGCCAGTTTTAGATTTATGAAACGTGTCTCAAAAAGAAAAAATAATGCCAGCACTGATGGTGTTGCCTCCTAGGTAGGGAGAAAGCAAAGAGCAGTGGACAGCTCTCACTGTGGGAGGACTGAGAAGGACAGTTTTGTTGTTGTTTTGTTTTGGGTTTTTTGTTGTTGTTGTTGTTGTTGTTTGTTTTTTTAAACAGGGTTTCTCTGTATAGCCCTGGCTGTCCTGGAACTCTGTAGACCAGGCTGGCCTCGAACTCAGAAATCCGCCTGCCTCTGCCTCCCGAGTGCTGGGATTAAAGGCGTGGGCCACCACACCCAGCGAGGAGGACAGTTTTAATCTGTGTGTCTGTGTAGGGATCACCTATAGCTCACCCTAGTGGTGAGCATGACCCGGAATCTTCTGGGTCAGAGGGAGAACTCTGAACAGAAGGAAATGTTTGGTCTCTTCCTTTCCCTCCTTTTTTTTTTTTTTTTGTTTTTTTTTTTTGTTTTTTTTTTTTTGTTTTTTTCAACAAAGCATTTTCGGAGGCTTTTCCCCCTTTCTAGTGTACATAGAGTAGTGTTCACTTTGATATATAACAAGAAGACTGGAAGGAAGGGGATGGCAGCCCAGCTCATCTTGACTAGGCAAACACTGAGGGTAGCAATTGAGTTCATTTCTCATGAGCAGTGAGAGGAAGCCTGGATCCCAAACTGAGCGAATATAATGAGTACTATAGATGAGGAGAGAGACTTAAACCAAAGACAAGCATGGGGCGTTTGACTAGAGATGACAGGATCAGATGAATCTTAAGCCAATTCTGTTGTTGCTTCTTGGAGAATGGCGCCTAGGTAGGTCAAAGTAGAGAAGGAAGACCGAGGGCCTGGCTGGGTATGGTCCCATGAGCCTATAATCCCATAATCCCAGCATTTAGGAGGTAGAGGTAGGGTGATCTCATCCAAGGCCTAATTTTTTGAAACAGGGTTTCTCTGTGTAGCCCTGGCTGTCCTAGAACTCACTGTAAACCAGGCTGGCCTCAAACTCAGAGATCCACCAGCCTCTGCCTCCCAAGTGCTAGGACTAAAGGTGTGTGATGTGCCACCACTGCCTGACGCCAAGTCCAATTTTAAAAGGTGTGTGCCAGTGCCATGGCCCAGTGAGTAAAGGCTCTTAATGCCAAGCCTGATGGCCCGAGCTTGATCCCACATGATAAAAGGAAGAACCAACTCTCCAAGGTTGCCTTCTGACCACTTGTGGGGCCACAGCCCATGTCTGCCCCACATAGCCACACAAAATACAAAGGAATGCAGCAAAAACATTCGAGGGGGTGTTAAATTACAGATATACAAAGTGGAAGGCAGAAGGTAAACTGTGGATGTTGAGTCTGTAGGCAGATCAAACTTGAAGCTCACAGTGCCTTTCCTGCCAATGTGCAAGCCCTGCTGAAAGAAGGCCATTAGGGAAAGAAATGGGCATCATCGTTCTACTGAATGTTACTCTCCCTGATCGCATTCTCTTCCCAGAAAACAGCCTGGGCCTTTCCTGCTAATCAGGATTATGTTTGGAGGGTGTGCTGGACATCCCATATCCTCCCAATGAGCTGCACCCCCAGCCATTGTTTTATACTTGGGAGGGGGTGTCAACGATTCGGTATTCTCTGACTATCACACAAAGCTATAAGTGCCCATCTGAACCTGGCTCAGAATAACCCCAGCATGCAAACGTATGCAGAAACATACCATAAACGTCAGCTTGACTAAGCACAGGTGTGGCTGCGTTTCACTTCCTGATCCTAGGCTGGTCCTCTCTGAACAGCTCACCATTCAGGATGACTTAGGAATTGTACTGTCATGTACTCATGTGTCAGCTTGCTTGACTGTCTTGCTTGTCTTCAGTACCCCTGCTCCTTCTGTGGCTTTGGAGAGACTCCTCCCTGCCTGTGGATGCACACTTTTCTCCTTGGCATCTTTTTTTCTTTTTTCTTTTTTTTTTAAAAGATATAATGTATTACTATATGTAAGTACCCTGTAGCTGTCTTCAGTCACACCAGAAGAGGGCGTCAGATCTCCTTACGGATGATTGTGAGCCACCATGTGGTTGCTGGGAATTGAACTCAGGACCTTGGGAGCAGTCAGTGCTCTTAACCACTGAGCCATCTCTCCAGCACCTTGGCATCTTTCCTATAGGGCACCAGGGTACTAACACCATTCCATAGTAAGAAAGGACTTTGCTATCAAAAGCTCACTCTTCATCTTTCCATACTAAAGAAACAACTTGAAGCCACTTGGAATTTTTTTCACCTCAACAAAATCTGAACTCAATCTCTCCATAGAAAAATAAAACCCCGGGTGAGGATTCAGCTCAGCTGGTGGCCTAAAGCCCTGAGTTTGGCCTCCAGCCCTGTATAAACCAAAGGTGATGGTGTACTTACCATCAGTACTGGGAAATGGAGCCTGGAGGATCTGACTCAAAGTTATCTTTGAGTGCAAAGTGTTCCAGGCCAGCTTGAGCTACTTCTGATTGGGGGAGAGGGGCAGTGAGGAGGGAGAAAGACTTAAGTCCCTAGTAGAGACTTCAGCTTCTGTATCTGCTTTAGATTTAGGCTGTCAGGATAAGGGCCTTGGCCCCAGAGTCCACCTTTTGGGTTTGAAGTGTATATCCCATGGCACACTGTAAATCCAGAGGACTGCTGCTTAGTCAGACCCCAAAACCACAAATAACCTAAATTTAGAGATTTGGTTAAAAATCTCATTAAAAAGCACATTCCAGAACTGTTCCAGCATGCCGGACAGCCTCTAAAGTGTATTCATCCATTATGAAATAGAAAGTGGATCTTAGCATAGCTGTACATAGCTATACATCAGTGAAGATGAATTATTATATTGAGAGATGTTACATGGCTGGAGTGCTTTTACTCCAACTAAGAAAGCTGTGTGGTCACTAGGTAACAGTCTGTTTTGTTTCAATGAGATTTTCGTTTAAAAAAAAAGTATATATTTTGTGTGCGTGTGTGCGTGTGTGTGTACTTGTACAGGTGCTGCAGGACACAGGTGAAGATCAGAGGACAACTTGTAGGTCCCAGGAATTAAACTGAGGCTTGTCAGCAAGTGTCTTTACCTACTGAGCCATCTTGCCATCTTGCTGTCCCAGCAATACAATCTTCATGGGACCACCATGAATTCTGTCGACCAAAATATTATGTAGCACCTGACTGTATATTGTTATGTTGTCATGGAAGGAGAGTACATCTCAAGCCAGCGAATGTGACTTCACACTTAGTAAGTTTCACTTATAACTGTTTATAATAGAGACACAACTAGCCCAGGAGGGTAGAATATCAGGAGTTAGTGCATAATATTCACTGCCAGTACAGCAGGCTTTCTGTTAGAACAACCAGTTTACCTTAGCTGAATGGAAAGAAAACCATACAGTAAAATGCAAGCAAGTTTTCAAAATAGGCCACCAAGGAGCCATTGAATGTTGCTAGTCCTCATTCTAGTTTTTTTTTGGGGGGGGGGGGGGCGGGGGGGGAGGTGTCTCATTGGCTGGTCTGGAATTTTCTATGTAGACCAAACTGGCCCTGATCAACTTTTTTTTTTTTTTTTTTTTTTTTTGGTTTTGGTTTTTCAAGAAAGGGTTTCTCTGCATAGCCCTGGCTGTCCTGGAACTAACTCTGTAGACCAGGCTGGCCTTCAACTCAGAAATCCGCCTGCTTCTGCCTGCCAAGGGCTGGGATTAAAGGCCCGTGCCAACAGTGCCATGCACAGCTTGATTTCAGCTTAGTTTAGTTGCATGATAGTCCCTTTTAACTTACAATTAGAAGATTAAATGACTTACTCTTATACATTGAATAATATTTATGGCAGAGGAAAGGTCTAAAGTTATCTGATTTTTTAAAAAAAGATCTGTGTGTGTGGCCTGTATATCTGCACGCAGTGCCTGCAGAGGCCAGCAGAGGGCATTGGATCCTCTGGAGCTAGAGTTGGTTGTGAGCTGCCAAGTGGGTGCTGGGAACTGAATGATCCTCTGTAAAAGTAGCCATTGCTTTTAGCTGATGAACCATCTCTTTAGTCCAAATTATCTGATTTTTAAACCTGTCACAACCGTGATAAACCTTATACTCAGTAGTATATGCAACATTTGAGCTCTGGTGATAGCTCAGACAGAAAAGTACTTGCAGAGCAAACTTGAAGAGCTAAGTTTGTTCCCCAGCACCCACATGGAAAGCTGGGTGTTGTGGCATGTGTGTATCCCCAGTGCTGAGGAGGTGGAGACAGAAGATCCCTGGGGATCACTGGGCAGTCATCCTAGCCTAAAGAGCAGGCCCTAGGTCCCATCGAGAGACTCTCAAAAAACAAGCCTCCCAAGAACTAATACCTGAGCTTAGCCTCTGGCTTGCTCTCACATATACAGCTGCACACAAATGAATACGCATACGAGCAAGGCATGCATGCATATACACTCACGCATACACAAACACTGTACACTATTGTATACTCCGTTATTTATTTACAGATCCTAACATTTATAGTGCATTTTCCACCAGCTAAGACAAGTGCTTGTAATCCTAGCACTCTGGAGGGGGCAACAGAAGAAGGAACACAAGTATGAGCTAGCCTGTTCAATAGCAGCTAAGGCTACTTAGTAGGACCGCATCACCATGTTGAAATGAAAAAAAAAAAAAAAAGCAGGCTTTAGAGGTGGCTCACCAGGTATAAGAATGCACTGCTCTAAGAGAGGATCCAAGTTTGGTTCCCAGCACTTACATCAGATGGCTCCCAGCCACCTGTCAGCCCTGGGAGGATCTGATCACATTGGCCTCCTTGGGGACGTATGTACAAACCCATACCCACATACCTAGACATAATTTTTAAAATTTAAATTGAAAACAAACCCCAACGAGCAATAATTTCCTTCTCTCTTAGAGTTTCCTCCCCCAGACTATGTCAAAAGAACTCACATCAGCATGAGTACACCACCAGTGACTA
The DNA here is from genome assembly GCF_978045245.1 of Mus caroli. Lineage (NCBI taxonomy): Eukaryota > Metazoa > Chordata > Mammalia > Rodentia > Muridae > Mus > Mus caroli. Next base: position 77,958,824 of record NW_028227262.1, on the reverse strand, counting down.
CGCTCTACTTACTGTATAAGTAACGTCAAACTCTCTCAGGACAGAGAAAATGTCGTCAGTAAAATGATGCATCAACAGAGGGTCTTCTCTCATTCTTTTTCTAGAGAAATACATTCCTGGTCAGTGTGATGGAAGAGGCTCAGACCAATGACTCTTTTCAACTTGAACTTGAAGACTTCATTAGAAAGCAGAAAGCCAGAGGATTACATCCAAATGTCTGCTTCAGAAAGATGGCAGCGGATTCCGTTCATCAGAAGAGAGACAGTGGCAGCCCTGGAGCCCCCATGCAGGGGTTACCATTCTGGCTCAGAAACTACTCTAGATCCTCTCCTTCCTATCAAAGGCTGACAGTGGAAAACCAGGTACCTTACTGCAGACAAAGACTGAGATCTCTAAAACACAGTCTGAAAAACCAGCCAATCAGTCAAGACAGACAGGAGAGGACAAGGCTCCAGGGGGAAGGAGGAGCCACCACTCGGGAGCCAGGGATGCCCAAGGGGAAACTCTACAGAGTGAGGGGTTCACACACGGAAGACAGCCTCAGCAGAAGGAAGGTCTCAGCAGAGCCAGTGGCTACAGAGAAGTCTAAGGACAGAAAGGAGAACCACCATGATGGGAGAGACTCCACCAAAGGCAGGCGCCGGTCCCACCAAAAGAAGAAGGGGCCTGAGGAGAGGGATTTGTGGGATGAAGCTATCCTGGGCAGTCGCTACTGATGATTGAACATTTTGGGTCCCAAAAGTCAATGTGTTGATTCTCTTGGTAAGGATGGATTAAATGGCCTCAAAGCAATTAGACGCCAGGCCAGCTGCTGTGGTGTAGAACTTGTGAGTCTGTACAGGGTTGCTGTTCTGGTACTGGCAGTGACAGACCCTTTGGTGTGCAAAGGCTTTGGGCTGTGCTGACAGACACAGGGACTTTCAGTCACAAGCCTGAGTGCCTGGAGCTGTAGAAGCCAGCCAGTCCAGCTAGATCTAGGTTCTGAGGCTGGAGACTGTTCTGCTCTAGGCGTTAATCATCAGAGGCCCTAGCCCTTGGCTCAGAGCAGAAGCTAATGGGAGTAGGTAGTAGCTGTCAGCTTCCCAGCAGACCTTGCATTTGAATGATCAGCTCCTGTAACAGGCCAGAGCTACAGTCCTGGGGACGGGCATATTCAGACGCCTGGCATCTCCCTGAAGCTCTTCCTGTGAGCAGGGCCTCCTTGCCCTTCTACAGCTTTTTGTTGTCTCCAGTACCTCTGCTTCCTATTGTTTCTGCCCTTAGCCACTCTGGGAATTTGAGCCATGTTCTTACCATCATTGCTACTATGGAAAACATGGCAACAAGAGCTGCTGCCACCTTTGCCATAGCTACCGTTCTGGCGATGCTTCTGTCCTTCACTCGGTCTTCTGGCTGCCACTCAACCCCTCTAATAATGATAAAGATCAAAAGAAGACAAGAAAAGAATTGTGATCTGCACTAATCAGGCTGAATTTTTTTTTCCAAGCTGAGGATTTAATCCAGACCTTGGGCACGCTAGGCAAGAGCTTTCTCACTTAGCTACATCTCACCCCCAGTCGTGAGCTGCCTTCTGATGGGCCACCAAAGAAAGTGCCCTGCCACACCTAGTCTGGCTAAAATTTAGGCTGCAGGATAACCCAACATTCACCGAGGTTTACGAAAAGCAGATTGACATGTGCTCTGTAAAACAGTCTTGACGATAAAGGTGTTCACCACCATGCCCGCCAAGAGAGAATTGTCTTACGATACATTAGCCAGATGCTATTAAACAAGCAAAATTAAATGTCAAAACATTTAAAAGCAAAGCAGAAGGCCTTGCTATAAAAATCTATAAAAACTAGAGTCTTGAAAATAGGCATTAAATAAACACACAGAAGAACTCCGGAAAGATGGAGTATCTGGTAGGAGTGGGCTCAGGACACAAGAATTTGATGGGTAAAGGACAGCGGTGAGGGACAGACTAACCTTCAAGGGGCTAGTGAGAGGGCTTGGGTAGAGGTGCTTGCCACCAAACCTGGCTTAAACCTGAGTTTGATCCCTGGGACTCACACTGTAGAAGGAGAAAGCTAACGCCTGCAGTGTGCTGACTTTATGCAGAATTTTGTTTCATATGAGACTTTTCCCGTTGCTATTTGGCAAGAAACAGAGCGGAGGGAAATTACTTGTTGTCGTTCTGTTAAATGTTCTGCCCCAGGTGTCAAATTATCATCTCTTAAAACAGTACCACTTGGCTTTTTAATCTCTCCCAGTAGAGGGTGGTAGAAGGCCATTGTAGAGTCAGGAAAGGGGGACATTCCCTTTCCTTGGTGTGCCCTTAGTTACAAGAACAGGGAGATGCTAGGGAAAAGGTCCTACCTATTGCCTATCTATGCCTCAGCAAATGGCTTTGTTGGTGGATTCTCTCTGCAGAGTGTAAATCCTGAGTGGTTGGGGAAAGGACCCTCAGACTCCCCCGCTCTGAGTTATGCCTCCCCAGCCCCACATGGAGCCCAGCCCCAGGCAGGTCAACTGCCACCTGCAGGTCACAGCCAGCCACCTGCTCGGTTCTCTGGATCTGACAGTTGTAGCATTTGAATCTCAAGTATACAAAGTGCAGATGTCTTCATTAATTGAACTGCGTTCCAGAGCATGTACTGGTGGGCCTGGTGACTGGCTCAGTGTGTGGAAGCACGTGTTGCCCAGCCTGACAACCTGCGCTCCATCCCTGGGTCCCTCATGGCGGGAGGAGAGAGAACCTATTCCCGCTAGCTCTCTGACCTCCACATACGGCATGTACTCACCCCCTGCCCCCCAACACACAAATTTTTTTTTAAAACATGCATTCATTTTATCTTGGATTTCATCAATAAAAATGTTGTGTATGACTGTTTTTGTGTTGTGATGTGATTTCTTTGGCTGTGACTCTTGCCCACAAAGCCCAAAATAACTTGCTACCTGGCCCTTTACAGAAGATCTGTCACACCCTGCCCAAGAGTCCTCTTGTGCCCACCATTCATTATTAATTACTTTTTTGTATTTAATTTTCTCTGCTTTAATCACTGCTGTGGCTTTGACTTGACTCTGACTGATACAGTGCTATTAGACAAACCATTTCTGACAGTTAAGAAATCATAAAAATAAAAAAAAAATTAAAAAAAAAAGAAATCATAAAAATTGAATGAGTACGTCACCTGTTTATTTAGACAGTGAATGCTGGGGAGGTGACTTGGCAAAATACTTGCTGAGCAAGAGTGAGGAACCAAGTTTGAATTTCCAGATCCTATTTAAAGTCAGGTGCAGAACTCGTACCAGACAGGAGGTAGAGACAGAATTTTAAGAAGGCCAGTTAGACTAGCATATGCAGCCATGAACAAGAGAGGCCCTGTCTCAAAGTGAAGATGAACACCTACTGTGGGACACACATGCCCTCTCCCCTGAATTGTGCACACACAAATGTTCTAGGATTCTAGTCCTACGGCTAGGCACTGAGATACTGCAGTGATAAACACAATGTGCAAAAGGGGGAGGGCAGAAACATGGAGCGAAGATTGCAAATGAACTCAATTCTGGACATCTATTGGAAGTAACAGGTAATGTCTGTCACCCCTGGACCCACCTACTGAATGTTGTAGCCCTGTCTGCTCCCACAACAATAAGACAATTAACATGATCCATCTTAATATAGACTGTGCATCCGCTGTGTGCGCCTGGTGCCAGACTTATCCTTCAGTTCATGTGAAGAAACGTTTTCTTCTTCCTGTCTTCCTCTTCTTCCTCCCCCCCTCTCCTCCTCTTCTGTTGTGTTGTTTTTGAGACAGTGTTTCTCTATGTGGCCCTGGCTGTCCTGGAGCTTGCCTTGTAGACTAGGCTGGCCTCAAACTCAGGTCCACCTGCCTCTGCCTCCAGAGTGCTGGGGTTAAAGTGTGCACCACCACTGCCCATAGCAAAGAAACATTTTTATGTTGCGTCCCTATAGATGACCTAGCATGATAGGCAAGGCTGTCAATCACATCCCATGTGTCAAGCCTGGGTGTCTGGGAGAACCAGGTCATGACTCTTAGGTCTTTTGAGGTAGAGTCCACTGCTCCTCACAAATGTCCCTTCAGTAAGGTATGGGACCCCCCACTTAAGTGACACAGGAGAGGACTGCTCACTGGCCAGCAGTTCCCTCCTCTGCCTCCAAAGGGAAAATCTCGGATGCTGCTGTGGCTTTCACCGGCTCTAGAACTATTTGCAGCTCCCCCGACTTAAGCTTTTAGCCACCTCCTATCCGAAGTAACACTTACTTTCTATTATGGTAAGAGTCGAATTTCTTTCTGAGAGTAATTTGCTTATGTTTTTTTATTATTTAAGCTTTTTTCTTTTCAAGGAGTTAAGGAGTTATTGTGGTTAACCCCCATTGTCAGCCTGACTGAATCGTGAGGTGCTTCTTCAGTAGAGCATGGCTCTGGTGTCCATCAGTAGCTCCTGGAGCACCCTGGATCAGGGGACTCTGACCTCATGGATGGATCCATCCGCTGACAGATTAGGCCAAAGTCTCCACCCTGCTCGGGTCCTTTCCCATCAACGGCTCTGCTCTACTTCTGGTTTCCCATGGTGTGAACTGTTCCACTCCACCATGACAGACTGAGACTTACCAAACCATGAACTAAAATAAGTAATTCCTCCTGCGGCGGTGAGATGGCGTGGTGGGAAGGGTGCTTGCCACCAAACTGACTGCTTAGGCTCAATCCCTGAGGCCACAAAGTTAGGGGAGAACTAACTCCTGCAGTTTGTCCTCTGACCTCCAAATATAGCATGCATGCCTCACCAAAACAAATAACAATAATAATGAAAAACATTAGCAGCCCCCTCCTGGGTATTGGTTACCCCTTCCCAGGTATTGGTCACAACAACCAAGTATGACAAAAGTAAAATGGCCTATTAGAATGTAGCTCTGGGAAAGTTAAAAGCCCCACAAGACTGTGACAGTCAGGCCTCAAAATAGTGGGAAGGGAAACTTCTAGATATGAGCTCACCTTTATCCTCCCAGAGATAAAAAGAGGACTAAAAATGTTGTCATTATCCAGATAGGATAATCATGGGCAAGGTAGAAAGGCAGAAAGTGAAGAAAAATAATCCAAGGTGAAGTGGGGGCTGGCTCCTGTGGCTGCCCAAGTCTGCATGCCTTGAGAGACACATGCCTGCATGTTTGGGGGAGACACATGCCTGCAAGCCTTGGGGAGACACAAGTCCTAGGTCCCACTCTGACTTTTCTACCTCACAGTGGCTCAGGCTGTAGGAGCTGAGGAATTCTAGCAGATTCCACTCTACAGAGTTTTCCTGGTTCTGACTCACGTGTGGTTCCTAGATTTACAGACATACCCAAATATCTGTGTGGAATGGATATAAAGTTGCCAAACAGGGGCTAGACTGTGGGTGCTGCTCTCAGGGGTGTCCCCCAGGCAGAAGTGAGCAGGCTAGGGTGGAAGGCCGAGCACACGGAGGAAACGGCAGGAAGGGTCAAGAAAAGCCAAAACAAAAAGGCTGCCATGCAGCAGGACCTTTATCATGACAGCTCCAGCTGCCTGCTTGCGAATTGGGCTCTTTTCTCTCCTAGGTCAGCTTGGATTGGCACGTCAGTATGATTTAGTTTAAGACAGAAGCTGAGTATAAACCAATGGTCGGCTTTCAACTTATATAACAGAGTGCAAAGTCATGAGTATTAATAGGGTATCAATATACAGAGCATTTAATAGACATGCGAATATATGTATGCAAGCACACATGGACACACATCTTCATAGGTAATAGGAACAATAAACACAATGCATGTACACACACACACTGCGGCTTTGAATAAAATGAGTATTTTGTCATCAGCTCATTAACTTATTAAATAAAAATCATAGGACATTGTTGTAGTCAGTGTTTTATACTGTGTGCCAGTACATCAGATTAAAAGTCAAAAGGGGGCATGTGGGAAAATGGTACTGTCAGTAAAGTTGCTGCCACACAAGTCTGAGTTCAGATTCCAGCCCTGATATAAAAACCGAGTGCAGACTCATGCCTGTAATGGGAACACTGGGGAAGTGGGGACAGGAAATACTTGGGGCTCACTGACCAGCCCATCTAGACAAATCTGAAGACTCCAGGTTCAGGGAGAGATGCTGTCTCAAAAGGTAAGATGGAAGTTGATTGACAACACCCAGTGTTAGCCTCTGGCCCGTATGTGTACTTATACACATGCATGCACTACAGGAACACATGCATACACATAGACACACAAAGAAAACATAAAAAAAAAAAAAAGCATGCTAAAGTCCCATGTCATCAAACCAACCCTAAGCTATATATTTGACCTTTCAAGAAGCCAAAGAGGGGCTGGAGAGATGGCTCAGTGGTTAAGAGCATCAACTGTTCTTCCAGAGGTCCTGAGTTCAGTTCCCAACAACCACATGGCGGCTCACAACCACTTGTTATAGGATTCGATGCCCTCTTTTGGTGTGTCTGAAGACAACTACAGTGTACTCATATGCATAAGAGAGAGAGAGAGAGAGAGAGAGAGAGAGAGAGAGAGAGAGAGAGAGAGAGAGAAGCCAAAGAAATGAGAGGTAACTGTCAGATCCTTTTGGTGGGCTATTCATTCATGGTAATGATGATTCTTGCATCAATTAATCATTAGAAAAACTGAAATGATCAAATATTTACCAATCAGCTAATTTTCCATTGTTCTGTCCCCACCTTAGAAGGTAGAGCCTTTGAAACAGCCTGGTCCAGACTCGCTTTTGTTTCTGATTGCTTTGGTCCTTCTCTGTCTAGAAAGCTGGTCTCCTTAGCTCAGCCCTTAGGAAGACTGATTCTGTTCTATGAACTGTACTCTTGCCCTATTCTAGAATAGAAAATAAACCAGCTAAGACCTCTAGACTAGTGCAGGCATAGTGATGCATGTCTGTAATCCCAGCACTTGGGAGGAACAGACAGGAGGATCATGAGTTCAAAGCCATCCTCAGACATGTAGTCAGTTGAAGGACAGCCTTCAGACATGTAGTAGAGACATGTAGGCATGTAGACAAGGACAGTCATCCTCAGACATGTAGTCAGTTGAAGGACAGCCTAGGATGCATGAGATGGTCTCAAAGGAAAAACGAATCTTAATTTATTATTTTTCTTTTCCCATTTTGTGTGTATGTGTGTATGTATGTATGTTTGTGTGTATACATGTGTGTGTATCTGCACACACATCCATGTGTTTGGGCACAGATTTAGGCATATTCATTCACATTATTCATTGAGACAGGGAGTCTCAATCAAACCCAGAGCTCACTGATGTAGCTAGTCTTGCTAGCCAGATTGCTCTGGAGATCCCAAGTCTCCGTGGCTATTCTGGCATTGAAGGTGAACAGTCACACCCACCAGTCATTATACACAGTCAGAGGATCTGAACTCTGGTCCACACATGCATGAGGCAAGTGTCTTAAAGACTGAGCCACCTCCCCAGTACTCCACTAAAACCTTCAAATTATTGTAACGTTGTACAAATTGTCCAATTTTTCTTTTTTTTTTTTTTTAATGTTTTTGTTTTTTCGAGACAGGGTTTCTCAGTAGCCCTGGCTGTCCTGGAACTCACTCTGTAGACCAGGCTGGCCTCGAACTCAGAAATCCGCCTGCCTCTGCCTCCCAAGTGCTGGGATTAAAGGTGTGCGCCACCACGCCTGGTTCCAATTTTTCTTAGTGCCTCTTTATTATTTGTCTATCCCACAAAGACTGTATACTCCCTGTAGACAGGAATGGCACTGCCTGGAATGTATGGGGCCTGGAATAGCAGAACACGCGCCCCATAACCACACGTGCTGCTATGCATGGGGTAGAACACAGAATGTTACACAATGAGCCAGTGTCCAGAGCAGGTGCAGGTTTCTGTCTCACAAACAGGCACAGGGCACGATACAGCTGCTGCTCAAACAAGGGTGTGGATGGTGGTTAGCGGCTAGCATCCTATCCGCTTGCTAGGTTAGAGCAAAGAGCTAAGACCGACGGCAAAGCAGAGATGAAGGCATATAGCACAGCACAAAGTCTTTCAGAACATGAGTTGATTTTAGATCAACCGCTCAGAGAGTACTTCGAGCTGTGAGGAATAACCTCATACACACATTACATATGTATTATTACTGTGGATGTTTTGCTATATAGATAGAAATTATGTTGCTAGAGATGGATGGCATTGGTGCGGATAGGAGATAAGCGGAGATGATGTAACTCGGATAGATACATTTTCTACACTACCACCTGCAACACAGATATCTCCTTCCCTCTTGTCCTGCACATGTGTGGAGAAGGAAAGATCAAACTGGATGCGTAGAGTTAATGTAAAACACATCCAGGGGACAGATTTGTGCTGGAATATGCACACAATAAATGCAAAAAATGGTTGGTGAATAAGAATGGAGAGGTGGCTCAGCAGCCAAGAGCACTGGCTCATCTTGCAGAGGACTCTGGGTCTGTCCTCTTTTCTTTTCCTTTTTAAAGATGTATTTCTTTCTTATTATATGTAAGTACACTGTAGCTGTCTTCAGACATCCCAGAAGAGGGCATCAGATCTCATTATGGATGGTTGTGAGCCACCATGTGGTTGCTGGGATTTGAACTCAGGAGCAGTTGGTGCTCTTTACTGCTTCAGCCCAGGACTCTGGGTCTGTTTCCTAGAACCCACATGGTGACTCAAAACTGTCTGCAACTCCAGTTCCACGGGAACTAACACCTTCTTAACTCTGAGGGCACTGCTCACACTGTGTGTATTCTTCCATATGCTCTACTATTCAACTAGGATCCAGCCCTGGCCAAGATTGTTAGAATGCTTCAATGTGACTGAAAGGGGGTGGACGAGATATTCAACAGGCAAAGACCCTTAAAAAAAACACACACACACACACACACAGGGGGGGGGGGAATCTTATTTGAATATTTCCTGTCTCTCTTATTTATTTATTTATTTTTATTACATTATCTGTTTATTTGTGTGGGTTTGTATGTGGCACACATGGAGGTCAGAAGACAACTTCCAGCTTATAGGTTCCAGGGATTAGACTCAGGCCATCCAGTTTAGTAGCAAGCATCTCTACCCACTGAGCTATCTTGCCAGATCTCTCTCTCTCTCTCTCTCTCTCTCTCTCTCTCTCTCTCTCTCTCTCTCTCTCTCTCTCTCTCCCTCCCTCCCTCCCTTCCTTCCTCTCTTCTTTCTTCTGAAATGGGTCCCACCATGTAGCTCAGACTGGCTTGAAACTTGTAACAATCCCTGTCTCAATCTCCTAAATGTTGGGATCACAGGCATAAGTTACCATGTCTGGCTGAATAATTTGTTTTAATAAGAGGCTTACTCTAGGACTGATGTGAGCTGATGAAAGGATGTAGATTTCCTTGTATAAAATTTAAAAGGTTTTGAAACAGGATCTTGTGATCTAGTCCTGGCTGTCCTCGAACAGAAGATCCCCCTGTCTCAGCTTGAATCACAGGTATATGCCACTGTACCCAGACTCAAATAATTTTTTTTTAAAAATTCTGTATATTTGCTTTTTTGGTGTTTATTTATCCATCTGGATTCATTTTTCTTTTTCTTTTTGTAAGATTTATTGATTTTATGTATGCGAGTATACTACAGCTGTACAGATGGTTGTGAACCTTCATGTGGTTGCTGGGAATTGAATTTTTAGGACCTCTGCTCTCTCATCAAAGCCGCTCTCTCCTGTCGGCCCCACTCACTCAGTCCCTGATTGTTCTGCCCCAAGATTTATTTATTATTATACATAAGTACACTGTAGCTGACTTCAGATGCACCAGAAGAGGGTGTCAGTGCTCATTATGGGTGGTTGTGAGCCACCATGTGGTTGCTGGGACTTGAACTCAGGACCTTCAGAAGAGCAGTCAGTTTTTTGGTTTTTTTTTTGTTTTGTTTTGTTTTTTTTTTTTTCGGTTTTTCGAGACAGGGTTTCTCTGTATAGCCCTGGCTGTCCTGGAACTCACTTTGTAGACCAGGCTGGCCTCGAACTCAGAAATTCGCCTGCCTCTGCCTCCTGAGTGCTGGGATTAAAGGCGTGCGCCACCACGCCCGGCTCTGACTTTTTAATTTAAAACAGAGTCTCTTTTTTCCAAGGTTAGCCCTGAACTTGTAGGTCCCAAGTCAAGGTGAAGGTTCCCTTTCAGAAAGGTACATCTGGTTTGGATGCACGTGAAGTAAGACGAAGAAAGCCAGGGTGAGTCCCTTGAAGTTGCTGCAGTAGTCGAGGTGCTGGAGAAACGATGGGAACACGAGGGGAAGCCATGGGCTGTGATGGAGCCAGGTGCTCGCCTCACATTCAGGAAACGCCAGCTGCAATCCTCCTCACTGAAGAAACACGGTGTGCGGGCGCAGGCTGCGATCACAGAATTTAGGAGGTTGGGGCAAGACAGTAAGGAGTCTGAGCCCCAGGTCAACCTGGGGTAAGAGGCATTTTGTCTCAAAAAACAAAACAAACAAAAACACCCCAGATTTTGAAAGGTAATAGTAGTGGCTCCAGTCTACCTCAGATGGTGAGCCAACCCAGAAAGGGTCAAGTGAATGAGGGAAAGAACTGAAGAATGGCCTGGGGTGTTTCAGCAGAAGCCACTGGTGCACAGCAGCAGACAGCCACAGCCTTGCTGGAGGCACAGACGCCAGACCAAGTTCAGATAACAACCTGCTAGGTGCATTTAGGAGCTGCTCTCCCTCCTGTCCCTGCCCTCCCCCCTCACTCCTGTCCCTCCCCTCCCCCTCCCTCCTGTCCCTGCCCTCCCCCTCACTCCTGTCCCTGCCCTCCCCCCTCACTCCTGTCCCTCCTCTCCCCCTCACTCCTGTCCCTGCCCTCCCCCTCCCTCCTGTCCCTGCCCTCCCCCTCACTCCTGTCCCTGCCCTCCCCCCTCACTCCTGTCCCTCCCCTCCCCTCCCTCCAGTCCTTTCTCCTCTCCTGCTGAGTATCTCTTGTATATTCTCTATGGCTTTCAGTTGAAACTACTTGCTGTTTCTCCATGGATTTGAGGCTATGGGGCCGTGATGGCCACGCCCATGTCAGCAGAACTAATCTCCTCAGGACTTCACTCAGTAAGACATTGTTTTTCTGCTCCCTACACAGGCTGATGGCACTCTTGGCAGGTATGCTTCTGTTTTCCAGGTCAAAGCACATATCCCAAAGCAAGATACCTCTAGCAACTTGTGTGTGTGTGTGTGTGTGTGTGTGTGTGTTTAAAACAGACTTCATTATATAGCCCTGGCTGGCCTGGCATTCAGAGATCTGACTCCTGCCTTTGAGCCTGTACCACATGCCAGGCAGATGTCCATGGAGGCCAGAGGGCGTCAGGCTCCCTGGAGCTGCCATTATAGGCATGGGTGTCTGTCTGTCTCTCTGTAGTCCTGGTTGTTCTGGAACTTTCCTCTTCTTGCCTCAGGCCTTCACCCCCACCTCCTCTGAGTTTCATTTCTCTTATGGGTAACAGTGGTATCAGTACGGTAACAGTGGTTCTCATTAATCCTTGACATGAAAACATTTATTCTATCCTTTCATTTCCCCTTGATGGTGGCATTTACAACTTTTTCCCAGGGACTAGAAAAAACAATCTAGATTGGTTTTTTTCTTCTTCTTCTTCTTTAATTTGGTTTGGAGATTTCCAAATGGAACATGAACACCAACCTGGTAAGCTTTTCCCCCACGACACAGTTTCAATGTTCTCTGACAGGCTGAGTTAAGATCAGCTGGATAGTTTCTGCTCGAAATATTGTGCTGTGGGACTCAAACCTAGGGCCTAGCGGGAGGGCACTCTCCTTCACCAAACAGCACCCTCAGCCCTGTTGATGCTTATATGCGTCTTTTCACATCATTCCTCCCAGAGCTATCTCAAGAGTTTCTGCTGGTGCTCACCGCAGCTGAAACGAGTTACAAGGCCAAAGCAGACCCAACCTCCTCAGACCACCAATTGCTTTACCAAACTACTGTACCTACATTTCATTTGAGTTCACTTTGTTTGGTCTTAAAACAGGGTCTCACGAAGCCCAGGCTAGCTCTAACTCAGTGTGCACTGGGATGCAGCAGAGAGGGCCTTGAACTCCTCATCCCGTTGTTTCTACCTCCTAAGACTTGCAGGTTTGGTCCACCATCAACTAAAATGTTTTGCTGATTGAAGTCACACACCTTCAATCCCAGCACTTGGGAGGTGGAAGCAGAGGCAAACAGATCTCTGTGAATTCCAGGCCCGCCTGGTGTGCATAGTGAGTTCTAGGACAGCCAAAGCTATGTAGGGAGATCCTGTCTCAAATAACAACAATGACAATAATAAATAATAATAATGTTTTACTTCCTCGTTTTTAACAATTCTTTGTGATGACATGTTTACTGTCTTGAAACAAAACTCACAAATAAGCTCTTTTATGTCCACTCATGCAACAGAGTTGGGCAGGAGAACTTCTCTAGTGGGAAAACACCCAGGGGTATAATGCAAGAGCCCATTTTAAAACAACAGCAACAAAATTGATAAATCAAAGAGTATTTCACACAGTCATCTCTCTGACACAATAGCCATCAATAAGGTCCCTGGACACTCAGACTGACTTGTGCTGAGTAACTTCTGACTTCAGACAAACCAGAGCACATGCTGATCAGTAGCAACGACCACTAATTTGGGAGAACAGAGGAACAAGGGTGGCTTTTTAAAACATTTAAGGGAGAAATATATACCTTAGTTGAGATGTAATACAGAACTCAGTTCAGTTAAGTCTAAACGACGACTGAACCTCAGGATGTATGCTTCAGGGTCACAGGAAAGGCTCATGCCATGCCCCGACTCACTAACTGCCCAAGCTTACCTAGTCAATGTAACTGTCTGAGTCCTCAGCGTCCTTCAGAACTGCTCCCATAAGCAAGTGACACTGCCAAGTATGTGCTGCTACCCAGAAAGATGGGGCTGAGCAGGGATGACTACTTGAGCCATGAGTTTAAGGCCAGTGAGAGACATAACAAGACCATAGGCTGCTGAGATGGCTCAGCACGTGAAGGTACCTGCCTCCAAGCCAGAAGTAGTGAGTTCAAACCTCAGGATTCACATGCTGGAAAGAGAAAACTCCTGAAAGTTGCCCTCTGACCTCCACAGTATGCTGTGTACATGCCCCACCCTCAATAAATAAATAAAATGTAATAAGTTAAAAAAAGAAAGAAACAGAGAAAGAGAGAGAGAGAGAGAGAGAACAGTGAAGTGGGAAAGGGGTTAGGGGTCAGGGAGAATAAATAGAATACCTTCCATTGTGGCCACTGAAAAGCAGCCAGGATCATTGAGGCCAGAGGACAAGTAACAGGGTCAAAGCTAGCAGGACCCTCTCTGCTGTCTCAAGCATGGCAGATGCTGGTCTCATATCCACTGATGTTGTTTCCCTTTCCTCTCATGTTTCCAGCAAAACTCCTGGTATTTTTTGTTTGGTTGGTTTTGGTTTGGTTTGGTTTGGTTTGGTTTTTGTTTTGTTTTTGTTTTTTGCTTGTTTGCTTTGTTTTGATCACCCTTGCAGTTTGGTGAGATCCATAGGATTTAGGTCTTGGTCTCTAGGGCTCTCCCCACCATGCACTGTGAAGTCGTCTATCGGCTTCACTTTGCATGAAGATTCCTGGAGCCATGATTCACAAGACAGAAAGATCATGGGCCCACGAAGACCAACTGGAGCACACACTCCCTAGCCTGGCACACTGCTTTCAAGTGACACCAAACATCTCAGTGGCTTTGTATTGAGTTAAATCACCAATATTTAGAGGTTAATTTATCACAAGAGTGAGAGTTTCCAACAAGGTACTCAGGAGTTCCCTTTTGTGGTTTTAACCCCCTGACAACACAGTTGCTTTTAATCACAAACTGAGAGAGCTGCTTCCTTGGCAAGGTTGGTGTTCTAGTTTCACTTCTGTTGCTGTGATAAAGCACTTTGATCAGAAGCAGCCTGAGGGAGAAAGAGGTTTATATCAGTTTAAAGTCCATCACTAGGGGGGAGCTGAGGCAGAAACTCAAAGCAGCTAGTCACATAGCAGTCAAGAGCAAAAAAGAATAAATGCAGAAATCTTTGCTTGCTTGATCTCTTGTTGCTTTCTCTAGTTTTGCATACTTTGGGGCCTAGGGAATTGTACTGCCCACAGTGGCCTGCCTGGGCCTTCCTCCATCAATCAACTGTCTGGAAAGTCCCCCATAGACATGCCCACAGGCCAACTTGATCTACATAATGCCTCAGTTGAAGCTCTTCTGAGGTGGTCCTAAGCCATGTCCAGTTAAGAGTTAAAACTAACCAGCACAGCTGGGTGTCCACAAAGGAGTGGAAAGACACAGAGCCCACATGGGTGGTCACACTGCTGAGAAGAGGCACTTTACAAGTGACAAGCTGACTGAACTGATTTGAGAGAATTCTATGTGAGTAGTAATGAGTGAGTAGGACCAAGAGAGCAATGTGAACAGCACGGATATTCCCCTAAAGAGGTAGAATGTGTTTTCTAAATCACAACCATTTTAAAGAGACATACAAAGACATGCACATGGCCAATAAGCCATGTGAAGAGGCTTGGTATCTTTAGTTGGTAACAAAATGCAAACCAAAACCCCGAGGAGATAGTCCTTCACAAACACTAGGTTGGATACAAAACTAAAACCCACAAGTGATTGGTCTGACAGGGGTTTGGGGACATTGGAGCTCTTCTCCATTGTTGGTGCTCTTGCAAATTGGAGTCACCATTATACAAAACAGATAGTTCCCAAACAGATTGACCAAAAGACCCTCCATTTCACTCATATGCTAGGTGTGGTGGCAGACACCTGCTGTCCCAGCACTTGGCACTTCTAACTTTTTTTTTTTTTTTTTTGGTTTTTCGAGACAGGGTTTCTCTGTGTAGCCCTGGCTGTCCTGGCACTCACTTTGTAGACCAGGCTGGCCTCGAACTCAGAAATCCGCCTGCCTCTGCCTCCCGAGTGCCTAACTTTTTAAACTGTGGGTCACAACCCCAGAAGTGACCATGTAACTGAATGTGAGGGTTGCACAAAATTTGGCCCTGGATAAAAGGTTTCTGAATGTGTACTGATCCTCTCCCCACAAAAATCAAGTGTCTGATGGCTCTAGAGCAGACTTACATCGTGTCACAGGGCTCTGAACATTCAATGTGGGCTCTTGGCCCTGCACGTGCCACAGAACATTAGCAACTGAAGTCAGATTTGAGATAAGTTCATATTGTGAATTATATGTTTGTATTAGATGTACTAAACTTTCTGCTCTTGCAGGAACACCATGATTTAATTACAGAAACAAAACCTTTATTGTTTTTCTATCATCCCTTATCATGAAAATATTGAATTAGTATATTTTATATTGTACTGTGTTAGAATATTTGATTTTTGGTTTTTTTATTTGTTTGTTTTCAGAGTTTTCTGTGTAGCCCTGGCTATCCTGGAACTCATTCTGTAGACCAGACTGGCCTACAGACTCAGATACCTGCCTCCGGAGTGTTGGGCCTTGCTATAAAGTTTGATTTTTATAATTGATGTTTGAATTGCTGACCTGTGCTTTATCTAAAACAAAACAAACAAAAAGCCATGATGAGATGACTCAGTGGTTCAGAGCACTGGCTACTCTTACAGAGGGGGCAGGTTCAGTTTCCAGTACCCACACAGCAGCTCACAACCATCTGTAATTCCAGATGGTTGAAGTGAGATCCAACACTCTTAACTGCCACAGAGTCTAGACATGTATGTGACACACATGCACACCTGCAGGCAAAACACTCACACACATAAAATAAAATAAAATAAAATAAAATAATTACACCTTAAAAATGTTCTAAATTGCCGGGCGTGGTGGCGCATGTCTTTAATCCCAGCACTTGGGAGACAGAGGCAGGCAAATTTCTGAGTTCGAGGCCAGCCTCGAACTGGTCTACAAAGTGAGTTCCATAACAGCCAGGGCTACACAGAGAGACCCTGTTTTGAAAAAACAAAACAACAACAACAAAAAATGTTCTGAATTGTTAAATGGACTTTGGCTTGGGATTAGGCCAACCGTTTCTGAACTGTCCCTAAACATCCTTCTGCCATTTGTGCTATATTTATATAAAGCAGCTTTCTCTGCATTGACAATTACAAAATCAAAATGGCAGTCATCTCTGATGTCCTGTGTTTTGCAGAATCAAATATTCGGGCCAGATTTAATTCTTCATGTAAAATAAACAAGCGCCCCCATTCCTTCCTTTTACTTTCCTCATTAATAGATACATATAATAACATTATATATATATATATATATATATATATATATATATATATATATAATTTTCTTTAAAATAATTTTATTGGGACCTGGAGAGAGTTCAGAGGTTAAGAGTGCTTGGGCTCTTCCAAAGGACCCGAGTTAGGCTCCCAACTCCTGCATCAGGTGGCTCATGATGTTCCCTAACTCCAGTATATTTGATGCACTCTTCTGGCCCACAAACACACAAAATATAGTCTTTATAAAAAGTAGAATAAGTCTTTAAGCTTTCACCTTTCTTACTCTCCTCTCTAGCCCTCCTTCTCTCTCTTTCTTCCCGCCTCTCTCCACGTGGCCATGGCTGGCCTCTCTCCCTCTTTCTACCTTCTCTCTTTCTCCCTGCCTTTCTACAATAAAGCTCTAAAAGCATAAAAAAAAGGTAGAATAAAACAGATTTGTTTACGATTAGTTATCAGTAAACGATTGCTTTGTACAAATGTTCCATAGGCCTATACCTGGGGATGTGGGAAAGTTTGAGGGGTAGGAAGGGATCACAAGCAGGAAAGGGTCCTGGAGGGGTAGCGGCAGGGGGATCAAGAGTAGAGAGTCATCCTGGGCCTAAAACCCCTGCTCCAAAACCCACAGAGGCTATTTACTAAGGACATATATTGAACAGTTCCATCTGTGAGGAATAACTACATTCAACAAAAAGAGCAGTTACCAGGTTCTGGCACACGCGGAAGATGGGGAGCAATCATACCATCCATTCCTCGGCAGACATACTGTGACCTCTCTCGTGGACCACTTTGTGATCTGTGCGTTTTACCTTGATTTTGAGAGCTACTACTGTGTGGTTTTCCTAGGACTACCTATCTTGTGTACGTCTGGCCCTTAGCAGGTTCTCCTGGGAATGAAAATAAGAGGTAGGGTGGAGACCAGCCCGACTATGAGGGCAGCGCTTAGGACATGACCGTTTCCTCTGTTGTCTCCAGAATCTCTGGACTCAAAAGCCTCAGCTTTTGCCCCTGTCACCAGGAACTGGAGGGAGTCGGATGGAAAGAATAAGGATTTGGACACTGAGGGGCCTGTGTCTCGACCCCACTGCCAGCTTTAGCCACCACTGCTGCCGCATCCACTCTTCTGAAACTCAAGCGCACGATGTGTGTGGCTGCAGGGCCGGCCTAGATGACACTCGCAATTTTTTTTTTTTTTTTTTTTTTTTCTTTTTGAGACAGGGCTTCTCTGTGTAGCCCTGGCTGTCCTGGAACTCACTCTGTAAATCAGGCTGGCCTCGAACTCAGAAATCCGCTGGGATGGATTTTTGATAGGATCTCTCTATGAAGCCCTGTTGCCTTGAACTCACGGTGTATACCAGGCTGGCCCCAAACTTGTTTTAGCCCGCTTGTCTCCCTTCCAAGTCCCGCGGTTACCTGATGCACGCTTAGCTCTTCTTCCGTGGTGGAATCCCCCACAGCCCTTCCCAGCCTCCCTCTCGCCAGCAGACAGATCACCAAGGATCCAGTTTCTCTGGACAGCAGATCTCTCAACTCACCTCTGCCAGCCTCCACAGGCCTCCCCGTTCTTCATGGGTTCTTGATGGGGCTTTGATCTCAAAACTGATGAAGAAGCCTCAGGGCATACAGCACTGTAAGGCAGGGCAGGGGAGGGGAGACATACAGACACCCCAGTCCGTAAGGCTCTAGGTCCTGGTTTGGCTTTGCCTCACTTTCAGGCAAGGTCTGGGCCCCTCCGTGGCACCCCAGCTTGCCTCTCTCCCTCCTTTCTCTCTGTGTTGGCTAACTTCCCTTCCTCCCTCACAAGGGGTCTCCATCACTCCAGGGCCAGCTGGACTCTGAACTGGGAGGTCTCCATAACTGTTTTCCTTGCTGAGAAACACACACACACACACACACAAAGCCTCTGTCTCCTGCCACCACGTGTTCCCTACCACAATGGACTGTGTCCTCAAACCAAGATAAACCCCTCCTCCAGCTGCTCAGAAAGAACGAATGTAAAGACGTGTCTGAATTAGGGCCAAGCTTCACAAAACCATGAGGCCTGGCGCATGCTGGCCTCTGTGACTCAGTTGTCCCAAGATATTGAGGTTCTGTCCCGAGTTCTCCCCTGGGGCAAGAGGCATCACACAGGTGCAACCCCTTGGCATGACTGAGTCTGAGATCTATCACTTCCTCTCACCAGAAAACAAGAGTCCTGGTGGGCTCTTTGAAAAGTCAAGGCTTTGATGCTGTAGAGGATGAAGATGAAGGCACTCGATACACACACACACACACACACACACACACACACACACACACACACACACATCACGACTCCGCCCCTGCCCTGGTGGCCCCGCCCTCTTAGCTCACTTACGTTCCTGGTGCCCCACCCGCCCAAGCTGGCTCCTAACCCACCTTTCAGTTGACTGAGCACTGAGGGAAACAGTGTCCCCAAAAGCGCCAAGATGCAGCCATGGCTCTGGCTGGTCTTCAGTATGAAGCTGGCAGGTAAGACCCAGAGTGGGGCTACCCCAAATCTGCACTAGAGCAGGGAACTTAGGCCTGGTGTCTCAGCAACAGGAGGAATAGACAGGAGCTGGGCTGTGGGAACAGGGGAGGCCGGTAGGCAGAGACCCTGAACCCGGAATGGAGATTCCTTCTCACTACCCAGAGAGGTCTGAGACGCCTAGGGCAGAAGTCACCTCTGTCCTACAGCCTGAACTAAAAGGGAGGAAGGAAAAATGGAAGAAAGAAAAGGGAAGAGAGAGATCTAAAACCGAAGGGGAAATGTTCAGGGTGCCCACCGGGATGTGCCCCGTGAAGTACCCAGAGGTCCTACAGACGTACTCTTATTACTTCCGGGGAAGTGCTTCTAGGAAATTGGACAACTATGGCAGGATACTCATTATGACCCCCTGACTCTCCAGTGTCCTTTGCAGCATCCCCCCCGCCCCCCTCCCCCAAGAAGCGGCACTGCAGTTGGGATGTTGGAGCTGGCATAGAGATGTGACCTAAAGAGATGTTGTCATTGTGGTCAACCCAGAGACTTTGCTTTCTAGAAGAAGACTTCCAATATCCATGGGTCTGGTACCTACTAAAGCCCCCAACTGATTATACTACTGAGGGAAACAAGGGAGGCCGGTCCCTGCCTCTGAACAGGTTAGCTAAACTGGTCAAAATAGGAAATGAAACAAGATTCTTTCAGGCCACTAAAGCTACCTCTGATCATTCTGGAAATACCAGGTTCCTCTGAAAATGGAGTCCTGGGCTACCAAGCAGATTAAATGAGACTGTATATGACCTAAAGCCTGGCTGTGTGTGCCCTCTGGGCAATTTGGAAAGGCCCCTGCCATCTGGGTATTTGTGGCCCCACTTTGAGTATAGGTCTCCTCAATTGGGAGGCTCGGAGTTCATTCACCCAAGTCCTAGGACCCCGGTTTGACTGCCAGTCCACTTTACACAGACTGTGGGACCTTGAGTTCAGCTTTCCCTCGAGCTCTGTTTGCTCCCGTGTAAAATGGGTCTCTCCGCATAGGATTTGGTGAGGATTAAATCAGACAACACACGCACTGTGCCTGACACACTGTGCTGATCTATATGGACATCATCACTTTATATTAACTTCTCCAAAGAGGCCAGTAACCCAACGCAATAAAAATGGCTGCGATGGGACAGAAATGGTAGCCTGAAACTCGGGGAAGGGAGATGGAGCAGCACCTCAGCCACAGGGGAGTAGTCACTCTTTCCATGCGATCAGAGGCTCGGAGTGGTCTGAGGGTGGAATTGGGATTAGTTCATCACATCAGTCCCAGGGAAGGCCCGAGCCACAATTCTAGGCAGGGATTAATGCCAAGCAGCTGCTTCTTCTGGGCTCACACCGCCTCTGGCCTCTGCTTAACCATGCCTGTCCTTGGCATTATATCTTGGCCATGATCTTCAGGGTGGCCCTCTGTTGCAAGCCAAAGAAAAAGGGCTTTCTAGATCAAATGGGTTTGTTGACACTCTCCTGGTCTTAGATGCAAAAGAAACTTGGTCTGATCCTCCTTGAGACTTCTCTTGGTGCCTAGAACATCTATCTCCTGAGACCATTAGACTTGCCGGCAGAATGGACCTGTGTGAGTGCTCACACAGGGACCTCCAGTGTCTGCATATGATTACGATTACCTGTGTGAGCTCTTCTCTGTTTACATATGACTTCACATCTCTTTTTCTCCCCTGAAATTCACTATGTAGCCCAGGCTGACCCCAAACTCAAAGAAATCCTCCTGACTCAGCTTCTCAAGTGTTAGGATACTAAGTGCGTACCACCATGTCTTCCTTTCTTTCCTTTCCAAATGTCAACAGCAAGGAGGACAGTAGTGACAAGCCAAGCTGCCCTTCTTTCACAGGCCACCAAGAACTTGGTGACTTCTGAGGTCCCACAGCTGCTACAGGGCAAAGGCTATGTTCATGGCCATGTCTGCAACTCCTTCTGCCTGCCCAGTCTTCCCATCTAAGACAAAATGAACTTCCAAGCTTGCATCTGTAATAACGGCCCTACCCGGAGGCGGGAGAAGTCAGTGATAGACCCATTGCAGGACTGGGGTGTGATGATCTCCCAGGGTCAGCTCCTTCCCCTTGGTCCAGACATCTCAGACTGTGTAAACCACTCTGTGCCTGTGACTCCAAATTTCTCTCGCAGCTTGCCCTAGGACTTTTCCAGCTGCTTAGAGCCCCTGAAGGACTACCTACACAGGCGAGGTGGGCAACTCGCTTTGGCTTTCGACTTTGGCTCTTTGGATTGAATCCAGTGAAATTCCAAACGAGGTAGCTTCATGCCAGTGTTTTCTCATGGGGGAGGGGGGCTAAAAATCCTGGAACCAGTGTGAGACTCCACCAAGATAGCTTATGCCAAGGGCCACACATAGAGGTGTGTTGTTAACCAAAAGCCACAGTCAAGGCACACTCAGAGAACTGCGTGCCTTGCAGTCAATGTTTGTGAGTTCTGAGTTCAAAAGACACCAAGTGCTGTTAATACCCTGACTCTTTCACC
Source organism: Mus caroli (assembly GCF_978045245.1). Lineage (NCBI taxonomy): Eukaryota > Metazoa > Chordata > Mammalia > Rodentia > Muridae > Mus > Mus caroli. The sequence goes on along the minus strand of NW_028227262.1, from coordinate 77,937,574 downwards.
AGGCAGATTCCTCCTGTTTGCCTGTGACATGAACTTACTGTGATTCTGAGGCCCCACCACTGTGCTAGGGGGTTGAACTCAGGGGTCAGGCTTGGTACTAACACCTTTACTTGTTGAGCCACCTCACAAGCCCTCCTCTCTCTACCCTCCCTCCTTCCTTCCCTCCCTCCTTCCCTCCTGCCTTCCTTCTTTCCTTTCTTAAAAATTATGTTTTTTAACCTTTTAGATGGGTGTGAGTCACCAAGTGGTTGCTGGGAATTGGACTCAGGACCTCTGGAAGAGCAGCCAATGCTCTTAACCACTGAGCCACCTCTCCACTCCCACCTCTTTTCTTTTTTTCTTTTTTTTTTTTTCTTTTTTTTTTTTAAGATAAGTTCTCAGGTAGCCCAGGCTGGCCTTGAACTCACTAGGCAACCAAACTCGAAGTTCTGGCCCTGTACTTCCACCCACAGAGTGCTAAGATTGTGTGTGTATAGCAACAGCCTGGTTGATGTCTTCTGGTTTCTTGTAGCTCTCTGGAGCAGCTCTGCCCTCATTCAGACCCCTTCATACCTGCTGGTTCAAACCAACCATACGGCAAAGATGTCCTGTGAGGTTAAAAGCTTCCCTAAGTTAACAAGCATCTACTGGCTGCGGGAGCGCCAGGACCCCACCAAGGACAAGTACTTTGAGTTCTTGGCCTCCTGGAGTTCTTCCAAAGGAGTTTTGTATGGTGAAAAAGTGGAAAAGAAGAAAAATATAATTCTTGAGTCTTCAGACTCAAGCCGGCCCTTTCTCAGTATCACGAATGTGAAGCCAGAGGACAGTGACTTCTACTTCTGCGCGATGGTTGGGAGTCCCAAGATGGTCTTTGGGACAGGGACGAAGCTGACTGTGGGTAAGAATTTTCTCAAGGCTGTGAATGAGCACACACACACACACACATGTACACACATGTGCACACACACATATGCACACATGCTTGTTCATACAGATGTACACTCACATGCACACATACACATGTGATTGCACACATATGCACACACACACACACACACACACACACACTCACACACCGGGCACTGGAGCTGCCTACTCTCAGTGAGCCTCACTCTGCAGCCATGACTAATCACACCACTTCTAAGACTAATAGAAAAGATACATTGAGAGTCACCCAGGCCAAACGCCTTTGAGGGTCGCATACAGCTGGGTCCCTTAATACTTCCACCCACCCAGCAGGTGGTATATTTGTTCTCCCTCTTTAGATGGGAATCAGATGAGATGAAAACAGGTAGGTCAGTCAAAGGTGGGTGCTGATGATTCTGATGGAGACAAAGACAGCAATCTCAGGACCCTGAGTACATACGGACTCTCACTGTCTGGGCGCATGCTCATTGTTTCTGAGGTAGCAGAAAAGCAGTTGTCCTCAGCATTCTTTGTGGGGTTCAGTGGCTCAAATCCACACTTGGGGCTTCAATGGGCAAAGAAGCTGGTCCCCAGGTCTAGTCTGGCTACCAATCCATCACATGCCCTTCCCTCCCAAAGCCTCAGTTTGCAGCTGCTGGTTCACCTCAACTTCTACAAAGCTGCAGTTTCATGAAATAAACGATCCTAAGCAGAAGTACACTGCAAACCTCAGACACCATTTTCTGTTTTCTAAGAGACATCTAGTTAAGAAGGAATGTGTGCATTTTATTGAACCCAGCTTATCAAAACAGTATTAGCATTTCAACAGCATTTTTCCATACGCAGCATTTGATATATAGTTTATGCATACGGCATATCTGGGTTCAGACTAGCCACACTGGACAGTGAGCATTCCTCTCTTGGGGTGGAAAGGGATCAGCGTAGATTCTCTCAGGCCAGTGGTTGGCTATAGTTCTCTCTTCAGCTCAACCCAGGACTTGGACTCTCATCATCTTGCTTCAGATTCGCCTGGGGACTGAAAGTCACGAGCACCCCGGGCATCCCCAGAAGTTAGGCCCCTCCGCCTAAGGACAGCTGGGGATAGTGCCAGAGTTATAAAAAACACAACAGTGGCACCAGAAACAGAGCGAGGTCTCCATGGCCTCTCTGGTCTCTCGTCTTATGGGGATGGGTGGGGTTAGGTAAAATAAGGATGGGCAGAAGCCCACTTTGAAACATGGGCTTTGTGCTTGTTTTTTTGGGTCTTGGTTGGTTGGTTTGGTTTTGCTTCTGTTTCAAGGAGCCCTGTGCCTTCCTAGTGCTTCAGGGTCTGAGACAGGAGGATGGTGATTTTCCATCTCTACCTATCCTGGCGTCCATGTTTCTAAGTCCTATGTACTGTCCAACAGCCCAGGAACAGCAGTGGCTTCCCAAGTTCCTTCTTTGATACAATCCCCCCAGTGACAGATCCCCAGAGCCTAAGCCTACCTGCCTGGTTGAAGGGTCCCAGTGTTTTAGAGGAGACATACAGAGAGTATTGGGAAAATGGGCCTTGTTCAGGCCTTTAAGAACACTATGGATTCGAAGGACTTGTCCCTCTCAAAAAAAGACAGAGGGAGAGGTCTCGAACTCACAAATCAGGGAGCAACCTGACTCAGAGCAAGATGAAATTAAAACAGAACAACCCTCTCTTGTCTCTACCCCTCCCATCAGACCAGGCTGCTGTGCTATCTCCCCCCACCCCCAGCTCAGAGACAGCTGAGAGACCCCTGCATCTTTGAGTGCTACAATGAGGCATATAGACTTTAGGGGTTATGAGCATTTAAAGGACTTAACAGCCACCAGGTCCAGACTCTTAGACCTCGGCAGTGCTATTGGCTGTCATTTTGCAACAGCTCTTTGACACTAATGGTCAGAAAACTTGCAGTGACCAAATGTGGTTAATGTTCTGTCAAAGGTGGTATGGGAAATGGTCTTTTGGTTTCTCCTAGCCCCTCACCTACTTCTCTGCTGAGAGTAGTATGCAGGAGATCTGTTTCCTCGCTGGTCAGCCAACAAAGTGGAGGGTGGAGATGGTCCCGTATTCCATACCTCAGAACCTCGTGGTCTTTCTGCTCAGTGAGTCAGTCCCACTGTCCTCTCCTTCCTCTCTCCCACCCCTCAGTGAGAGACATTGGATCAAAATTGAGGAGAGGAGAGGCCATCTAGGAAAAGGAGAAGGGCCTGAAGCACAGCACTTATCCATCTCTCTCAGCCAGTGTTATTCATGTAGGAAGACCAACCGACTCCTTTCCATGGGCTTGCTCTATTGGCCTAGGGATTGCAGAGAAGGCTGAGATCGGTCATGCCAAAGGACCAAGGTGTCGATTCACTTGGTTTTGTTTTGTCTTTTGAGACAGGGTATTTCTATACAGCCGTGGCTGTCCTGGAACTCATGTAGACCATGTGAGCCTCCTCAGACTCACAGAGATCCTCCAGCCTCTGTCTCCTGAGTGTTGGGATTAAAGGTGTGTGCTACCACACTGGGCTACAATAAGGACAGCAACCCCAGGTCTTCTGTCAATCATAGTCATGCCTATAGTACACTTCACTAGGCACACTGCTCTCTTAATTCTCACAATAAAGTAGAAGCCAGCTCTGTTTTTTGTTTGTTTGTTTGTTTTGTTTTGTTTTGGTTTGGTTTGGTTTTTTGTTTTTGGGGGTTTTTTGTTTGTTTTTGTTTTTGTTTTTGAGACAGGATTTCTCTGTGTAGCCCTGGCTGTCCTAGAACTCACTCTGAAGACCAGACTAAAGGGGGGGGGGATGCATTTGCAGAAATGGATACAGTACAGTCCACTGTACTGAAAGGAGGAAACCAAGCAGCCAAGTATGTCGCTCGGTTGGTGGAGTGCTTGCCTAGCATGTACAAAGCCCTGGGTTCAACCCCTAACCCTGCATAAATGGCCATCGTGGCCCACAAGTGTAAGCCCAGCACTTGAGAGGTGGAGGCAGGAAAATCACAAGTTCAACTTAGAGATCCACCTGCCTTTGCCTCCCAACTGCTTAAATTAAAGGCCAGTGCCATTACTGCCTGGCAAAAGTCCTCTTCTTTGCAGCAAATGGGAAGTTGAGGAACAGACAACTTAGCCGAGACTGCACGGTTGTTAATGATGGGCACAAGGCTCTGCTCGGGACACCCTGCTAGCTAATCCCCACCATTTATCTGAGGACTGAGAAACCAGATATGAATTCTTGTGCTCTGTGACCTGAAATTCTGTGGCAGCCAAGGCAACAATCATGAGGGCATCAATGCCTAGAAGAAAGGCACACAGTCTGTCTGTAAGTCCTGCTGTTTACCTGACTAAGATATAGGTCTTGCTTCTTTCTATAGTTGATGTCCTTCCTACAACTGCCCCAACCAAGAAGACGACCCTGAAGATGAAGAAGAAGCAATGCCCGTTCCCCCACCCAGAGACCCAGAAGGGTACGTTTTCCATTGTTGCACTCACATAAAAAAAGGTAGCTTTCCACTTTCCTTTCCTCCCTCCCCACTTCTCTTTCCTTCCTTCCTCCTTGAGCAAACACAAAGTCTTGGCTCTGTAGCCTATTTCTCTAGATCCAAAATGATGACAACAAAAGGTACCCTGTGTATGACACTAACTCGCAATCTAGTCAGGCCACACTCACAAATCATTACAGAGTAAGACCTTAAGGAAACCAACCCTAGCCAAACACAGCCCACAGAAAAGTGCTCACAACCCAGTTGTTCCTCAACAAGACAGGGCCGAGGGGCTACGAGGGCACGTGTGGGATGAAGAACTGAAGTCACAAGATATCTCAGCTAGTACCTGTGCTTGCTACCAAGCCTGGTTGTGTTCGACTGGGACCCATATGGTAGAAGGAGAAAACTGACTCCTGCAAGTTGTCCTCTGACAGAGAGAGAGAGAGGGAGAGGGAGAGGGAGAGGGAGAGGGAGAGGGAGAGGGAGAGGGAGAGGGAGAGGGAGAGGGAGAGGGAGAGGGAGAGGGAGAGGGAGAGGGAGAGGGAGAGGGAGAGGGAGAGGGAGAGGGAGAGGGAGAGGGAGAGGGAGAGGGAGAGAGAGAGAACACTTTTATATATAGAGAGAGGCAGCAATCGGTTGGAATAAGTAACCATTCTCCTCCAACCACAACAGCATCTCTGGCTGCCATTTCACTCCAAAGGAGCTTTGTTTGCCCCACCACTCTCCAGACCCTGCCACTCTGCCCCTAGCTCCACCACCTTGCAAACGTGGACATATAGCTTGCGTGCCATCAGCTTCCCTCATTTGCAGCTCACCAACTGGGTAAGCTGTGACCAATTTGCCAAGCTCTGCAAAGTGCCCCCAAGACCAGCTGTATCCCCAGCCTTAGTTTCTCAGAACTATGAAGTGAGAGGGAACAGTAAAGCAACTCCTTGTCTCTGTCCTCAGAAGCCGAAGCGTTCAGCTGGTGCTGTCCTTGGTGCATCGTACATACCCAGCCCACATTCACTTCCTCCCTCACGTGTGGAGGGCTTTCTAGACTTCTTAACCTGGAGCCCAGACTTGTCCTTTCACCCCCGAGGCTTGGCTCTGCATCCCAGCCCTGTAGGGAGACCAACTCCCGGGCTGGTCTAAGGCCAGAGAGTATTGGAGAAGGATCTAGGACATTAGGAACACAAGCCCTACAGTTTAAATAGCTTGTGAAAATCAGGTAAGTGAACAGATATCTGACTCACAGAACGATCATGTAAGTGGCTTATGTGAGCAGATAGGCTGAAGCCCACCCAGAGTTGGGATTGGAGTAAAATCAGTCATCTCCCTCTCTCTCCCACGAAGGCACACAGGACTGACAGAAACTGGGCCAGTACGGTGCACTGTGGGGTGGGAATGTAAAGGAAGGTATCCAGCAGTTGACTACAACCCAAATGGACGTCTGTGGTTTAGTAGTCCCCATTTTCAGCTTCTACCTTGGGAAGGCACCTACATATAGAAGCATGCCAGAATGTTCTCTGAGGGGCTGTTTATAAAAGTAACACCCAGGAAACAGCTAAGATTTCCACTGATGGCTAAACTCCAGGGTTTCCATAGGACTTCCTGTGCTTCTGCTGGGGAAAGATGTGCTGGCCTGACTAAAGGGGTTGGGGGAGGGATGCATTTGCAGAAATGGATACAGTACAGTCCACTGTACTGAAAGGAGGAAACCAAGCAGCCAAGTATGTCGCTCGGTTGGTGGAGTGCTTGCCTAGCATGTACAAAGCCCTGGGTTCAACCTCTAACCCTGCATAAATGGCCATCGTGGCCCACAAGTGTAAGCCCAGCACTTGAGAGGTGGAGGCAGGAAAATCAGAAGTTCAAGGTCATTTTTGGCCACAGAGAATTAGAGACCAGCCTGGGAGGCAGGAAACTTTATCTTTAAAAATCAAAAAGCAGAGACAGAAATTAGAGAGATGACTTTTCAGATTAAGGTGCTTGCTATGAAAGCACGTGGCCCTGAGTTCAAATTTGAGGTGCCCACATAAAAAGCAGAGCACAGCAACACACACCTGTAACCCTGACTTTGGGGGTGGGGCAGAGACAGGAGAACCCCTGGGGTTTGCTGGCCACCAACCTAGTGCTGGGTTTAGTGAGAGACACTGTCTTAAGAGAATGAGGTAGAAAGTGACTGAGCAGGACACCTGTCATGCTCCTCTGGTCACCATACCCACACACGTGTGTGCACACACCATGTGCACACCCATACACGTATGTAAACACTGAACACTGGGGGGTTTAGATGCAAAGGGGAAGGACGCCAAATTATCAATGTTGGTCTGTGAGCATTCTAGCTCCGTGAAAAATACAATGAAAATATAGCTGTCTGTTTTTTTTGTGTGTGTGTGTGAAATTCAAATAAAAGGATTTTTTTTTAATGAATAGTAAAACCATATTACTAGGCATGGTGTGTGTCTACTCCCTTTGAAACAGCTCCCAAGTCTTATTAGCATTTAAAAAAAATACAGATGTAACACGGCATTTTCTACATAAAATTATCTCAGTGATATTTAAAGTGAATTTTAAAGTGAGCCAGAAGCCATTCTGCTTAAAATGCAACCAGGAGGGGCTGCCTCCTGGGACAGGAGTCACATAGTTCTCTGTGAGTTTCAGGTCAGCCAGGGCTACAAAATGAAGACTGCATAGTGAAACTGGGTGTCAAGAAACACACAAGCCGGCCAGTGATACTCTCTGGGAGGATGAGCTGCTCCTTGCTGTGTCCGAGTCAGTGTTGCATGTGTGTGTCATGTGTGTCTTTTTCAGGCCTGACATGCAGCCTTACTACCCTCAGCCTGCTGGTAGCCTGCATCCTGGTTCTGCTGGCATCCCTCGGAGTGGCCATCCACTTTTACTGTGAGTCAGTGCCTGCGGGACATTGAAGGGCCCCCACTTTGCTACCTGAAGTGTGTGTATACCAGGAGTTCTTTGTTCACTGCGGTAGCAGAATAAATAGTAAACCTACCGCCAGCAAACCTTATGGCTTGACAGCAGTTTTCTGTTTTTGAGAGACTTGGAGAGTTCAGGAACTTGAACTCAGGGCATGTTGGGTGCTCTCTACCACTGAGACACACAGGCCCACCACCGACCCAGAAAGCCAGAGATTCCACCTGTGTCAGCAGTTAGATGAATGCTAGGTTTGAGTCCATTGTAGCTCACTGTTCTACCTTCAAATGACTTTGATCTTGGTCTCAGTGGATCTCAGCTGACTCACCCAGGAGTAAAATATTGCCTACATACAAGAGATGCATTAAAAGCTGCTATCTATAATGTCCTTGGGACTCATGTGCTAGCTACATGGGGGCTCATGGCCAGTAGCCATGAAAGCTGGGTACCCCAAAGAGCTCACCCTTCCCCAGTGACACTGCAGGGAGATTCACATGGCTGCTGCTCTTAGCTCCTCTGTCACCCAGGCTCTGCAGTCACTGACCTAGAGGAGAGGCCAGACTACCCCTGGTCCTGGTCACCTTTGCCACCTCGAGCACATCACCGTCTCTCCCTGGGCATCTATAAAGGGAAGCAGGAAACATCAGGGCCACCAACCAGATCAGTGTCTCTTACATTTTCCGGGTCACAGATTCCTTTGATTTAACAGCTGTGGCCCCCACCTCGGAGAACAGAGCTGAGAGCATAAATTCTTTGGTACACTGTTATCCTCTGCAAACCCTGTTATAAGAACCCCAGTGGTCTAGCTGAGCCTGGTGCACATGCCTGTAATCCCAGTACTTTGGAGGCAAAGGTTGAAAGATCAGGAGTTCAAGGTCAGCCTTGGCTACATAGTGAATTTGAGGTTTGAGGCCAGCCTGGGCCACCTAAGACTCTGTTTCCAAAACATAGAAAAATGTTCTGAAGAAGCAAACACAGCACGCTTTTCTTTCCTCACTGCATTTCGGAAGGACTGTGCCACACTGCTTTGGATGCCTTTTAAGTTCTGCTGCTGCCTGATGCAAAAAAAAAAGGCAATGGCCTTTGTTTTGTGCTATTGAAATTTGAACCAGGCCTGATGTCCCACCACTGTCCTAGGCCCCCAGTCTCCAGGAAAGCTTATTTAAGGTACAAACTGGATTAGAGGAAATGCATTAAAACTCTGGCACCAGCTACATGGTTTCAGGCAAGTTATTTGACAACTCACATGCTCCATGTCTCAGTTTCCACCCACGTGAGATGGGTAGAGTAGGGTAGCATTCATGAAGGCTATTAGAATCATGGAATGGATGACTGAGTAATTTTTAAACACTTCAAACTTATATAAGCAAGCAACAAAAGTGAGAAGTGTGAGGAATCTGGGGACCACCCTAGCACCCCAGAAGAAGCCTCGGGCGTTGGCTAACCATGCTGCCTTCCTCTCGGGCTCTGAGGTTTTGATGCCAGTGATCCACCAACCAGCTCTGACTTGTTTGTCTCTGCTCTGCTCTTCCAGGTGTGCGGAGGAGAGCCCGAATTCGCTTCATGAAACAGTAAGTGCTGTTCTCCAAAAAGTCACAAACTCGGGGGCCTGAGGGTTTGGATGATTTGACAGAGGGTTTGCCTAGCGATCCCCTGCATCACATAAACCAAGATCATGGCTTACTCCAAGCATGCCTTTAAACCCAAAAGTTGGGAGGAAGAAGCAGGCGATTTCTGTGAGTTTAAGGCTAGCCTGGTCTACATAGTGAGTTCCAGGACAGCCAGGACTACACAGAGAGAGACCTTGACTAAAGAAAAGGGAAGTTCCCAGTCATCCTCAGTTACACTGAAAGTCCAAGGCCAGGCTCACTACAGATCCTATCTCTCGAATAACTAACCAGCGACGTAAGTTTAAAAGTACATGAAAAAAGATCACCCTGTATCTGTCGGCCCTTAGCAAAGGGCTTGTGCAAGACAGAGGCTGTGGTTCCCTGGCTTCAGGTCTAAGATCTCATCCCCAGGCTCATATTGTGTTCCTGGATTTGATTCAGTGCTGCTGTTTCGAGACTGGGTGTCTTATAGTCCACTCTGGTCTCAAACTCGCTATTTGCCAAGGCTAAGCTTTAAGTACCAATCCTCCTACCTCTACCTCCTCAATGTGCTGGGACTATATGCATGTACCACCATGCCTGGTATATGAGTGCTGAGATCAAATGCAAGGCTTGGTGCACACAGGGAAGAGCTCTGCCAACTGAGCCCCAGCCCTTGGAGTTGATTTTTTTTTCCTTCAACATAGATGTTTCTCATCTGCCTGATCCTGACAGATCAATTTGATCCTGAGAATACACAGCCTACAAACACACACACACACACGGTGGGGTGGGGAGGAGAGAGAGAGAGAGAGAGAGAGAGAGAGAGAGAGAGAGAGAGAGGTTTGAAGAAAGTAAAGACCATGCCTCCAATTGGAAGAGGGCACTAGAACCTTGTGCTCAAGGGAGGTCTAGATCTGACCAGTCCAGTCCAGGTCTAAATCTGAATTGGCGGCAAGCATCTTTACCCACAGAGCCATCTCGCTAGCTGTGCCTACAGTATTTTATGGGCATATTACAATTGTAGTTTGGATCGTGAGCAAGCTCTACTTTGTGGGTGGGAATTAGAAACCACCTTCACCTGACAGACAATAAAGATAACTTGAGAGCATCTAAGACGAGACCTCCAGAGAGTCTGGTGCAAAAAGCTGCTCTTTGTAGGCTTTTGTAGACGTCAGCCTGATCCTGGCACTCCCAGGGATTTGTCCCATGTCCTTCGATTGTTTTGTCTGTTCTCCAGTGACCCGACAATGCCACAGATGAAGAAGCTAGGATAGTCCCTGAGATTTGGCAACCAAGAGTTCTAAGGACCAGTGAGACCGAGAGCGTGCACAGCACGTGTTTGTGTGGAGGTGGGGAGGTCCAAGGCTGGTTCCTGAGCCCCCCTCCTTTCTTAGGGCAGCTCTGCCCTCATCTATGGTCTGTTTTTACATTTACTAATAAAATATAGTGGCAAACATCTGAATGCTGATACTTGAGAAGTGAGGCAAGAAGACTAGAAGTTCAAAATCATAGTCAAATAATAAATATAAGTATTATTATTATTATTTAGCCAGGCTCAGTAGTGCATGCCTTTAATCCTGGTACTTGAGAGGCAGAGGCAAATGGCAGGCAGATCTCTGTGAGTCAGTCTGGTCTACACAGTGAGGAGATCTAGGGATATGTAAAGAGACCCTGTTTTTAAAACACCAAAAAGAAAGTAATTTGAACAAAAATGTTTGTAGATTTAGTTTACTTAGAGGGAGGGAGGGAGAGGGTGAAGAAAAGGGAGAGGGAGAAAGAGAGGGAGAGAGAGAGTTTGAGACAGTATCTCAAAGGCTAGCCTGGAGATCTTTAACTCTAGCATGCCCAATTGGTTTATAACTTTGAAACCTAAAACAAAACCTTCTAGGTATGGACACAATAGTCCCTCAGATCAGCTCAGGCCTCACAGATCAACATGCAATTTGAGACAGATATTATCAACCTTCCGTCTTGGAGCATCCTCCCACCAGTGGTCCATCGCTTCTGGACTCCTGTATGCACTTATAATCAGGTCATCTTAGGAAGTGCTTCAAGAAGCAATATCACTCAAAGCTAGGAGGTTTTAGCATCTTTTTTTTTTCTTTTTTAAGCATTTCTTTATTTTGTGTATACACATGCATTGTGGTAGGGCAGAATAACTAGTACTGGGTATTGAGCTCAGATCATCAGACTTGGGAGTAAAAGCAGCTCTACTCACTGAGACATCCTACTGGTCCCAAAGATAGTAGTTTTGAGCCATAGTGTGTGTGTGTGTGTGGGGGGGTGTACACCTGTGTGTCTCTGTATGTTATTTTGTTGTAGTTTGGTTTTCTTTGTTGTTGGTTTGGTTTGGTTTTTTTAAACTTTAAGGTTTAAAATGATAGAAGTGGGCCTTACAAAAACCATCCTAACAGAGCTCTCAGCCCCAGGCATACCCACCTCTTCCTCCATCTGCCATTGCTTTTGCTAAAAGAAATATAGCAAAAGTGTCACTGGCCTGAAAATAAGAGTCTTACAATTTGCTGTTGTTTCCCAGGTTTCACAAATGATCAGCGCCCACAACACTGATAGCCCGCTAGCAATAAAAGGACTATAACTCAATCAAAGCAAGATTTGGACTAGTGAGAGACAGTGCATTCAGGACTGGAGAGGCCCTTGCCCTTGCTCAAGCTGCCTGCTTTGAACTGCTGCAAGCTCTGTGTGTGGTCTGGGGTCTCACAGGGAAGGCCCCAGAACCCAAGCACACTCACAGAGTGGCTGAAGAACCAAGAACTACCACACCACCATGTACTCTTCTTGGACTGGGCCTTGGACAGTGGCCTTCCAGCCACTGTCTTTGTCAGTTGCTTGGTAGGACAGCCTTATTGACTCTTTGGCCTTTCATGGAAGAGAGCTAGCCGGGCAGCCCTGGAGAAGACTGCAAATCCTCACACAGAGAAGCCACCTCATGAATAAGGTTTCCTGCAAACAGTTTCTGGGCTCTCAGCAGCCATCTTACTCTCTCAGGCCTTGCCTCTCAGGGTTTGGGAGGCTGTTGGCTCAGGAGACAGACTTCTACTTCATCTCCTAGTAGGAAGTTTCTTAAGCTTCACTTCTTCTCTCTCATGGCTTATATATTTCTTCTCTCACTCTCTGCCCTTTTAATGAAAATGTTTTGGCTATAAATATAAAGTCCTATGTTAAAGACCTCAGACAAGCTAGGAGTGACAAGGACTGGGAATGTAGGACTCCAGCCTAAATAAATGCACAAGGTCCTGGGTTTAGTCACCACATGGGGTGGGGGTGGGGAGAAAGGAGGGGTGAGTTCATTTTGTGTGTTCTCATCTTACATCTAAAACTCTCATTTGGCTACATTCATTGTGCCCATAACTTGAATTGTGGATGAAGAGATTAGGAAATACCTAGGACTCCCAAAGCCAGGCCATGCTGCTGTGATGCACATGAGCATGGGCGCGCGTTCACACATACACACACACACACACACACACACACACACACACAGTTCCAAATGCTTTCACCTACAGTGATACTAGAAGCCCTTTCAATAGAAAAGAACAGGTGTTTGTTTCAGCCGTTGGAGGGCCTTGAAGTCTGTCTTTTAGGGGGGAGGGGATAGCTATGGCTTGCCTAAAACTCAATACATAAATAAGACTAACCTCAAACTTAAAGAAATCTGCCTGCATTTGGATTCCAGGCACTGGGATTAAAGGTGTGAGCCCCACACTTGGTAATTTTAAAAATATCTGTATGCACATGCAGATGAATATGTGGTGTGTGTGTGTGTGTGTGTGTGTGTGTGTGTGTGTGTCAGAGAACAACTTCTAGAAGTTGGTTCTTTCCTTCCACTGTGATTCCAGGCATAGACTCAGGTCATGAGACTTGTGTCTTCACCTGATGAGGCATCTTACCAGCTGACACTGGCCAACTCCTCTTTACTTCTTCTTCTTCTTCTTCTTCTTCTTCTTCTTCTTCTTCTTCTTCTTCTTCTTCTTCTTCTTCTTCTTCTTCTTCTTCTTCTTCTTCTTCTTCTCCTCCTCCTCCTCCTCCTCCTCCTCCTCCTCCTCCTCCTCCTCCTTCTTCTCCCTCTCCCTCTCCCTCTCCCTCTCCCTCTCCCTCTCCCTCTCCCTCTCCCTCTCCCTCTCCCTCTCCCTCTCCCTCTCCCTCTCCCTCTCCCTCTCCCTCTCCCTCTCCCTCTCCCTCTCCCTCTCCCTCTCCCTCTCCCTCTCCCTCTCCCTCTCCCTCTCCCTCTCCCTCTCCCTCTCCCTCTCCCTCTCCCTCTCCCTCTCCCTCCTCTGTTTTAAAAAAACTTTCTTCCTCTTTGGGGTAATGTCTTTTGTTTTTGTCTTTTGTAATAAGATAAGGGGGAAAAGACCAGGCACACACCATATGCTGCTGACAGTCAAAGAGAGGAACTTTTGGTAGGTCGCAGGTTTTGCAGATTCGAGACATAAGAACCTATCACCCCATCCCCACATGTCCCTCCCTATTCCTGTTCCAGCCCTTGTTCCCGAAGGTTAAGCCTCAGGACTCCTGAATGAAGAAAGCCTTGTACCAAAGCAAAAGTGTAAAACCAGAATTGTTGTCCGTAAATTTGCCAGTCATGTTTTTGCCTTTCCAGTCACAGAGAGTGACCAAGGAGCAACTGCTGAGCTGGAGTCAGAGTGGAGAGGAAGAATCCTACATTTTAAAATGTCCCTCCATTTGTCTTCACTGGGCTCTAGCAGCCTATGACCAGCAAGGCAAAAACCATTACAACTGGCCTGTGCATTCACAGAAGCAATGTGCTATGGTCATCTGCCTGCTCTTCAAGGTCAGATGAGAGAAGCGTGAGGGAAAACTGGGATGTGTTCTGAGGTCTCTGACAGTCACAGAAGGAAATATACCTCCAGAGGAAGGGCATCACAGCCTGTTCCCGCATCTGAGCTGCAACAGAGGCAGAACTGGGTGAGGTGGATAGGAGTCAGACAGCGTAGCTACAGCAGGTCCTCCAGTGAAGCAAATGCCTTCTGCAAATGACAGGCCACGTCTCAAGACTGATGGGAGAATAGCAAAGGGTCAAGATGGTCTCTTGCTCTAGTCACTCTGTAAACGGTAAGGCTGACACCTAGGCTGCATGCACCCTCTGTCCCCTGAAGGCTCATACCCTGTCCACAGCGGAAGGAAGAGCACACCTCACCTCAGGGTTGCTCATCCCACCTCAGACTGTGAAATTTGAGCATCTCCCTGCTTCTGTCTCAGCAATTATATTTTCTTGCTTATAGTTCAGTGGGGCTGGACTGGCAGGAGTGGACTGGCTGTGTGCTATGAAGCCAGCAGCTGCTCAGATGGCACCGCTGGATCAAAGTTGGCTGCCAAGGGACGGGGGCTGTGGTGAGGAGGTCTAGATTTGGCACTTGACTACTTTACAGAAGAGGGAACTGAGCAGTCACTACTGCGTACAGTCACTACTGTGTAAAGGTCTTTAGTATATACATCATGTCTGGCCTGGCCTTCAGTTTAAATAGGCTACTTGCCAAATACAAAAACACATTGAATTGTTCTTGTGGTTCTGCTTGGTGGCGTAAAATTGGAAACACTCAAAGGCTCAACAAAAAATAACTTCAAAACCCTGGGTTCAACATCCAGCATGGTTTAAAAAAAAAAAAAGGTAGAATTGACGAGAAACTAGGTAGATAAATTATGGTCCAGCTTTATAAGTGAGTTTATGCTGCTATTAAGAAATGTGTTAGGGCCACATGTGAGACTTTGTCTCAAACTCTGTGTGTGTGTGTGTGTGTGTGTGTGTGTGTAAGAAAATACTTAAGAAAAAGAAAATATCAGCCCATTGTTCTACAAATCGGATTTTTTCCTAGCAATCTACCAAGGCCTGCAGGTGTATGATATATATGCATATAAAGGGGCCTATAAGTGTTCACTCCAAGAGAGAACTCTTAAAAACTGCAATAGATTAGGATGCTGGAGTGTCCCCCTCCACAGTGGATGGCTTCTAGCAGGGATCCCAGAGGACACGCAGTCAGCTCCATCTAGGGGGCAGCCACTGAGGGTTTGACCCTGCCCCACCGAGTAAATATATAGTCAACAAAAACTGGACTTTTTGTTTTGTTTTATTTTGTTTGTGCTTGTCTGTCTGTCTGTCTGTCTGCTGGGGGATGTAACAAGCATGGGATCAGGACAGGGAAGGACAGTGTAAAATGCAAGACTCAATACTAATGTTGTGTTGAAAAAGAAAGAATTTACTTCAAGAACATAGCTCAGTGGTTCAGAACACTGGCTGCTCTTCCGGAGGACCCAGGTTCAATTCCCAGCATATCAATCCATAGCGTTCCAGGCAATCCAATGCCCTCTTCTGGCTTCCACAAACACCAGGTGTGCAAGTGGTTCACAGACATTCATGTAGACAAAAGACCATATACATAAAAATAATTTTAAAAAAGAATTTACTTTCAGTTGTTCCTGGCAGTAATGCTGGAGACTTTCCATTTCTGCTTTGAAAACCAAAATGGGGGGGGGGTGTAAGTGGGGAGGTTCAGATGGTAAAGCCCATACTTAAGTGACATGCACAAAACTCACAAACCCAGGGTGGTGGTGCTTGCCTGTGATCACAGCAGTCAAGAGATAGAAGAAGCAGGAGGATCAGAAGTTTAAGGTCATCTTTGGCTACACAATAAATTTGAGACCTCATCTCAAAATAAACGAAAATAAAGTCCCAAGCAAAGAACATTGCAGAAATGAGTAAAATTAGTATTTGAGCAGCTGGCTGTGTGGATCTGTGCTTTCGTATACTAATTTTATTTTGTGATGGTGGAGACAAAGTTTTGGAAGAAAAAAATTGCTATTGTGAAAAGTTTCTTTTACAATATCTAAAATACAAGTAATTCTTCCATAAATGTAGCATGAAAAATATTGTAGTGTGTCTGCGGTCACAACACAGGAGGCCCTTCGCTTGTATCCTAAATGGTTACGGATGTACGACATAACCCCTGTTAGCTGGGTTCTGGAATATTGGTAGTGTCTGCCTCTCTGCCCTGCGGTGGTCTAGATTGACAATGCCAAGTAGAAGGTTCTAGAAACAGCACTGTTGTCCTTGGCCTCCTTCAGAGAAGAGCAGCTGCAGGTGTGCTGCCCCCAGGCCCACCCGCAGGAGGAGAGGGGGCTCCGATACCAGCCCTCTCTCTCCTCCTTACTCAACCCCAACCACAGCAGCCCCTCCGCGCCGATAGGAAGTGGGCGGCTTGTTTTCAGAAAGAGATTCCCCAGCTCTTGTGGGCTGCGAAGCAGATCCGAACCTACCACCTAGTCAAAGAGAAAGAGAGAAAGAGCCCCAGGTTCACAGCCCTGGGTTCTCCGGGTGGTAAAGGACAAAGAGATTTCCTCTGTCTTTTCTTGGGAAACCTCCTCAGCTCCTCTATGACACTCTTCAGGACTTGAGTCACTGCTTCCTGAAATCACCCATACCAGTTTATGCACTCAGATCTGGACCCGTAGTCTCGAGATCGGGGCTACATGGCCATATGCTGACACCTCTGGTTTGGGGAGGTGGCTATTGTTTTGTTGTTGTTTTAGGGAGGTTGCTGCTTGTGTTTGCTTTTGTTTTTTGTTGTTGTTTTGCTTGTTGTCCTTTTGAGACTGGGTCTCCTGTAGTCCTGGATAACTTGCTATGTTGTCTTGAATGTCATTGAACTGCTGATGGTTCCATCCACCATCCACCATCCTCCATCCCCCATCCACTGTCCTCCACCCTCTACCCTCCATCCTCCACCTTCCAAGTGCTGTTTAAAGGAGCACGGTACCATGCCTGACAGTTTTGGTTTGAGACAGCCTGTTCCTTGTGGGGGGACGGAGCCCTCCTACTAAGGAATCTTGGTACTAGTTAAAATATACTTCCTGCCCAGGTTTCTCAATGCATGGATCAGTGGTACAACATGGGCAAGACAGAGCCTTCAGGGCCCTAGGGCACATGGCCTTCCTCACAGGCACTTAGCAAAAAGACTTCTCTATGTCCCTTCATCAGTCCAAGCTACAGCCTGCAGAAACCCACTAGCTTTTTTCCCTGTTAACATGTTCATATGGATGGTGTTCCTAAGTCTTAATGTAGGAGACTAAGAAAGAAACCAAGTAAAATGCCATATAGAAGTCTTCAGGATCCCAAGCAAGTGAGCCAGAGCTTGTCCCTCCTGCAGCTCCCCACCAATGTGCCCTCTGAGCTCACCAAGGGAATGCTCAGTCTACCCAGAATAGGTGACACAAGCTTAGCGGTCACAGAAAGAACACACGCCCAACCATGCAGCTGTCAGTGAGCACGTGTATCCTAGCCCTGAGCTGACATTCACGGACGACTCAAGGCCAGCACTTGCATGACTCTGAGAACAACCTGCCCCAATGGCCCACTGGCTACTCCTTAGTCTCAGCCCTGGACAAATGGACAGAAAAATTCTGGGATGGTATGACCTGAGGCAGAGGCAAGAATTGGCTTTGAGAAGTCCCAACAGTCTCTCACAGGAGATTTCATGAAGGTCTCTGTGGTTGGGTGGGGATAAAGATAAGAGGGGAAGAATTGAGCTGGTGTGGGTTAGGGGTGGAGGCCCACCTTCCCCAACACTCCCCTCCCCAGCACCTCCAGCATCCTGTAAGCCACAAGCTGGCTACGGGCTACATAAGGCCAGGCCCAAGGCAGGCCATGACCCCTGTGCTCCACCCTCTCTTACCACAGGCTTCTGCCACCCTCAGGGTACACAATGGGAAACTCGACCATCACAAAGCTCTGCCTGTCTTCAAGCCTGAGCAAGAGAAGGGGAGTCCAAGCTGACCCCTTCTTCATCTAGCACCCACCCCGAAGCCACACTGCTGCTTAAACTCAGACATGCGGAAGTAGAATGGTTTCCGTAGGCAAAGAGGACTGAGTGGAAGACCTTGTATGGGTTTTCCATCCTGTATCCTGTGATCTGCTTTGTGATATAGAGGCCAACAGAGACAAGAACCAAGACTTGCTGGACTCAGGCAAGAGCCATGTTCTCCTGGGCCATGAAGCCTGACAGCTTACCCAAAACACAAAGGAGTCATCATGGAAGGGGATAGCCCAGACTACAGAGTGAGTGCTAGGGCAGCCAGGGCTACATAGAGAAACCCTGTCAACAACAACAACAGAATACCTTTCCTAGCCAGGTGTAGTCCTATAACTCAGAACTTGGAAGCAAGAGGATCATGATTTAAGCCAGCCTGGGCTACACAGCAAGTTCCAAGACAGCCTGGTTAACATAGTGACACCTTGCCTCAAACAAATTTTGGGGACAAATGAAAACTGTCATTGGCATTCACATGTCACTCAGTAGGTAAAATGATAAAAAGGTTAAAGCCAGCTGGGTGCGTGGAGCATGTCTGCAAGGCTAGCAGGTAGGAGGTAGAAGCAAGAGGATCAGAAATTCCAAGGTCAACCTCAATTACAAACGGAATTGGAGACAAGCTATAGGTCTCAGAAGCAGCTTACTAGGGCACCTGTGACCAAGGCATCACTGGTGGTGGGAAGATACATACCAGCCATTTGGAAAAGAGCTGGTAACAATGTCTGTGACAATTAAGGTAAAAGACATGGTCTATCTCAACTGCCCTGGGAATTAAGCCCCAATAAAGGAAAAGCATTGTTCCATAAGAATAAACACAAAGATTATCACCCCAATATCATTTTGGAGGTGGTGCAAAAATAGCTGGTAATGATTCCAAGTTCATCAAGAATCATCAAGCAAGTGCTGGCTAGGTACACTCCAAAATATCATGACCCACCAAAAGAATGACTCTAACAGAATAAACTGCATATGGGTCCTAAGGGCTAATGGCCAAAGTTCAGTCACTGGGACACACAATATGGAAGGAGAGAAACAAGTACCGCAAGTTGTTCTCTGACTTCCACAAGTGCTCCGTGAAGTGCACAAGTACATACATGACTGTGTGTGCATGTACACACACACACATGAACAGACTAGACAAATGATAAATACATAGATAGATAGATAGATAGATAGATAGATAGATAGATAGATAGATAATAGGTAGATAGATGAGACAGACAGATAATAGGTAGATGGTAGATAGATAACAGACAGACAGACAGACAGGATGTATTTTTTAAAAATTAATTGGCAAGATTGCCAGGGTAGATAAATTCCAACTTCCACTGGTTGGATTTACGCTTTTTTGACTTTGTGATAGTGTACATTCAATACAAACTAAACTTTTGAGTTTTGATTTTTGATCTTTCCCTGGTTGGTAAGATGCAGTGTGATAACACTCTTCAAAAGCGGGGCATCAACAATAAGCTGTGGCTCACAGTGGGCCACAAGGTTGTCAGGGGAAGCAAACAGCAGTTCCTGATGCACACAGTTCTCAATTCACACAGTTCCCAATTCACACAGTTCCCGATGCACACAGTTCCCGATGCACACAGTTCCCAATGCACACAGTGTTGCTGAACCTGGGTGCTTGGCAGGCCGGGTAGAGTCCACACTTGTTCAGCCTCAGATATTTTCAAGTCAGGATAAGTTGATTGGAACATAAGAGAGGACCAAGGAGCACCCAGGCAGGAAAAGTGGGATTTGGAAAATGTAAAATACAACCCTACTTTGGTAAAGAACTTGATCACCCGTAGGAAACAGAACCCTGAATACACAACCATGTTCTCTGAGGGGGCAGATACCACCGGGGCAGGATACCCACCTCAAGACCGCACTGTGTATGAGTGAAAACAAAAATTTCCTCTGTTAAAAAAAGACTTAATTTCATTTAAGTAGCAAGAGGTATTTATTTTTAAATTATTCCTGATTTTGTTTTCATAAAATGACTTAAGTTTTAATGCACTGGAACGAATTTAATAATGTTTTTGTTTGTTTCATTTACAATCTCAAAGTTCAGAGGTGGCTCACGAAGCCGGACACAAAGTACGGCTGACACAGAGAGCCAGGCACTGGCAAGGTGGCCTTCTGATTATAGGCAAGCATTTCACCAACTGAGCCACATCTGCAGTCCTGGATCACCCAATTTTTGACAAGTGTCCACAAGAGGACAAAATGGGGAAGGATATTGTCTCTGATAAATACTGTTAGGGACACCCCACACTAAAAGTCAGCTCACAGCCAGCCAGCCAAGACTAAATATGCCAATGTCATCTAACTCCTAGATGAGAGCTCAACAGCTAAGCTCCTTGACACTGGTCTTGGTAATTTCTCAGATATGACAACAAAGGCTTAGACAGTAACAGTGAAAAGAAATACAAAGGGCTGCATGCATCATAAACTCAGATGTTTCTGCACAGTCAAAGGATCATCAGCTGACTGAGAGGATGATGCAAGACAGCTCAGCAGGTAGAGGCTCCTGGCACCTAATGGTATGAGCCTCGTGGCCTGGATCTCATGTAAGGGCAGAAAGGAGAAAAGTGACTGGGCAAAGATGTTCTCTGACCTCTGCGGGAGCATGAGGACACGTGTGCATGAGTGCACATGCACACACATACACACACACACACACACAGCCACACACATAGCCACACACTCACACGCACAATAGTAAAAAAGCAAAAAATTAAAACTCTAATAAAATAGTAAAGCAAAGTCCTATACTGACATTGTTTAAATGATATAAAACCAACTAAAAGCTGTGTGAAAAAGCAATCTCATACCACCTCATACCTCAAGGGTGGCCACTATCAAAACAGACAAGTGTGGCCGAGCATGTATAGGATGGGACCTTAAACGTGGTGTTGGTAAGGATGTGGCTGCTGCAGCCACCATGGATGGCGGCATAAGCATGGAGGGGCTTAGAGAAAATGAAGCAGCAGGATGGTTCTGAAGGCAAGACCACTTGCTGTCAAGCCTAGGAACTTGAGTTTGATTCCTGCTCCTACATGGTGGGGGGAGAGAAGCATAGAAAGCTGCCCTGTGCCCACCACATGCATGTGCAAGCATGCACACACCTAAACACACAAACATGTTCCCTTAAAAGTCTCAGAGAAGGGACTGGAGAGACAGCTCAGAGGTTAAGAGCACATGCTGCTCTTCCAGAGAACCCCCTGGGCAGCTCACAACCAGAGATGCAATTCCAGCCCCAGGTGATCCAACACCCTCTTCTGACCGCCCCCACCCCCCAGGGCAGCCGCACTCACTCGCACGTATCCTAACAGAAACACATTCACATACACATAACTGGAATTAATAAAACAAATAATTTTAATCAAATATATAAATAAGCAAAAAGGAAAATTACCATGTGGCATAGGAATCCCTCTTGTAGTCGCGGTACGCATTGTGACACCACCCACAATGCTCAAGATACAGAAACAACCTACATGTCAGTTGGTTAGGGAAAGAAATACTGTGTATATAATACATATATAATATATATAGACTATATATATATTAACATAGACTATACATATATAATAACAATAGACTGTTACTGCACTGTGAAAAGAAAAATCCCTCTGTTTGCCATGGATGGGCTTGGGGGACATTATTCTAAGTAAACTAGTCGTGGAAGAAAGAATAACGCACAATTGCACTTGGATGGGGCATCAAGAAAACAAAAGTTCAGTTCTCAAAGAGAGATAAGGAACTGGTGGTTATCGCCCCGTGGGGCAGGAAACTGGGCCATGCCTGTCGAGGACAGCGATCACCAGCCATGGAGGAGGAACAGCTTTGGGGACTGCAGTTGATCGAATTGTATTGTTTGGGGGATTTTTAATAGCTCTTGTCAAGAAAAAGCTAAGGATTTGGGGTGACAGACTCCCAGTCTTCCTCACTGTAACCAATGACTATCTGTATGTCTGTTGTAGTCGTCACATTTACACACAAAATTTATTAAAAGCCAAAAACCCAAGCATGTTGTAGTGAAATAAATAAGAATGTGTCACAAAGAGTAGCCAGGGTTATTATAACATTGCTCTTCAGGAGGGCAAAGAAGTGCAATAAACCAAAAAATAAAAAATAAAATAAAAATCCATGACTTCCCCTCTTCTTTTGTGTTGGAGATCATACCGTGAGAAAGTAAGCCTTTCACAGCTTCCCACCCTAATAAGCCAAATAGCCTTGTGTTAAAGAGCCAGTCGCCTCCTCCTCCCTAGCTCTTGCTGGCACCAAAGACCCTAAAAGATTGAATTATAGTCCCCTCTTCCTTATCTCTTCCTGACTCCCAAGACTTCTAAGGACATGAGTTATGTGCTGAGCCCAGCCTGACACTCTGGACTGTTAAGGAGGAATCTACATTCCGGAGATAAGACTCAGGGTGCCTCCCGCCTGCAGTCTGAATTCGGCCTTCAAGTCCCCAGATGCCCACTCCTTTGTTCTTTGTTAATTCCCCCCTCAGCCCCTCCCTATTTCCCTTGCTATGTGCTTAAAACCTGGCGTTTCAGCCTAATAAACTGAGACCTTGACAACTCTTTGCTTGGTCTCGCTTCTCTTTCTCCCTCATTTCTCTTCAGGTTTGCGGTCCCCCTCGCACCCATGAATAACTGGGTCCTGCTGGATGGGACAAGGTTGCATGTGTCACAGCTGAGCTTAAAGTCACTATGTCATAGGCACCAACAACCATGCCCCATTCACACAGTGCTGGGGAAGGAACCCAGGGCCTGCTAGGCAACACTACCACCTGAGCTGTAGCCCCAGCCCCACAATGAATTCTTAAACTTCCAAAATGAGTAGGAACTCCACACACCTAGGGGCAGTGGCTAAGAGCACTTGCTGCTCCCCCAGAGGGCTGGTTTCTAGCACCCACATCGGCTGGCTCACAACCAAGTGGAACTCGAGAGCCAGGGGATCTGGCGCCCTCTTCTGGTCTCCATGGATACCCATATACTCACCCCCCCCACACACA
Organism: Mus caroli; assembly: GCF_978045245.1. Classification (NCBI taxonomy): domain Eukaryota; kingdom Metazoa; phylum Chordata; class Mammalia; order Rodentia; family Muridae; genus Mus; species Mus caroli. Next base: position 77,914,849 of record NW_028227262.1, on the reverse strand, counting down.
CACACACAAGCACACCACACCCAGACACAAACTCACTACATATCTATATGAACTGAATCCTGAGTGTGGGGCAGAGGGTCAAGGAGGAGCTTATTACGTGTGAGAAGTATGCATTACAGCGCAAGCAGAAAGCACTCTGATTGTCCTGGGGTTAGAAAAGACAGATCATTTTTTCCTTTCCTGTCCGTGTTTGGATGGTAAGTCTTTCAGTGTGGCAGAGTTATAGCTGGACAAAACGACAAGGCAATCTTTGTTCTGAAAAAAAAAAAAAAGTGCCCATGTGTTTTTATGTGTAAAGTATACACTGAAAAGCACCACTGTGTTGAAAAGTCATGACAAGCCATCATGGTGACATCGACCTGGAATTCCAGGTGGAAGAGAGAGGATCAAGATTCCAAGGCTATCCTCCCTGACAAGGCTAGCTGGAGGCCAGTCTAAGCTACATAACTTCCTACTTCAAAAAAAGACAAACAAAAGCCAGGTGGTGGTGGTGGTGGTGGTGGTGGTGGTGGTAATAGTAGTGGTGGTGGCACACACCTTTGATCCCAGAACAGAGGCAGAGGCAGGTGGATCTCTTAGTTCAAGGCCAGCCTGGTCTACAGAGCAAGTATCAAGACAGCCAGAACTACACAGAAACCCTGTCTTCAAAAACCAACCAAAGAGTGTGTTCACTAGTTGCCGCCGCCACTCTCTAACTCCAGGACACCTCTTGCTTGCTGAGCTCCAGCTGAAGGAAAAGGGGGGCATGGACCAGGGAGTGGCACCATTTGGAGGTGTGGCTTTGTTGGAATAGGTGTGTCACTGTGGGTGTGGGCATAAAATCCTCAATTTAGTTGCCTGGAAGTCAGTCTTCCACTAGCAGCCTTTGGATGAAGATGTAGAACTCTCAGCTCTGCCTGCGCCATGACAGCCTAGATACTGCCATGCTCCCACCTTGATGATAATGGACTGAACCTCTGAACCTGTAAGCCAGCCCCAATTAAATGTTGTTTTTATAAGAGTTGCCTTGGTCATGGTGTCTGTTCACAGCAGTAAAACCCTAACTAAGATAGGGGGTAAGTAAGGAGGTGTCCATACCATGGCTCCTACAAAGCAGACTGTCCGCAAATCCACTGGTGGTAAAGCACCCAGGAAACAACTGCAAAACAGCCACTCGCAAGAGTGCACCCTCTACTGGAGGAGTGAAAGAAACCTCATCCTTACAGTCCTGGTACTGTGGCACTCCATGAAATCAGACTCTATCAGAAGCCCACTGGACTTCTGATTCGAAAGCTTCCCCTTTCGCTGTCTGGTGCTAGAAATTTCTCAGGACTTCAAAAACAGATCTGCACTTCCAGAGTGCACTATTGGTGCTTTGCAGGATGCAAGTAGGCCTACTTGGTTGGCCTTTTTGAAGATACCAACCTGTGTGCTATCCATGCCAAATGTGTAATAACTATGCCAAAGATAACCAGCTAGCACACCACATTCGAGGAGAACATGCTTGGGATAGGGGATTTTTGGAGGGGAAAGTAGGAAAGGGAATAACATTTGAAATGTAAATAAAGAAAATATCTATTAAAAATAAATAAATAAATAAATAAATAAATAAATAAATAAATAAATAAAAAGAGTCCACTGTGAGAGGAAACATTTCATTCTCAAAACAAAAAAACAAAAGACAAAAAACAAACAAACAAAAAAAACCCTACTTTTCTTCCCTTTTCTTCTTCTCCCTGTTATCAGTAGTTCTGAATGTTAGATATTTTTTTCCATGGGGTCAAAGGTACCTAAGTATATGATTGCGAGTGGAAACAGAGGGGACAGAATCAGATACTAACAGTTTCTCCATGTTTGTTTGTGTGAGAATTTTTAATATAAATGCAAGATGTAAAGCATTAATGCAAGCAAAATGTTTCAGTGAACACATTTCAACAGTTCAACTTTGTAACAATTATAAATAAACCTGCTAAAATTTTCTGGACAATGCCAGCATTTGGATTTTTTTTTTAATAAGCAAATTTCTTATTGACAGCAACATAAAACAAAACAAAACAAAGAAACAAGCAAAATGACATAACATACAAATTTCTATTGCTGAAAAATATTCCTTGAAAAGAAAAAAAATCAACAAATAAGAAATTAAACTTAAAAATTTCCAAATGAATTGACCTACTTTAAAAAAAAAGATTTATTTATTTATTTTATGCATATGGTACACTGTAGCTGAATAGATAGTTGTGAGCCTTCATATGACTGTTGGGAATTGAATTTTTGGGACCTCTCCTCACTCAGGTCAACCCTGCTCACTCTGGTTGGCCCTGTTCTGATCAACTCTGCTCGCTCAGTCCCTGCTTGCTCCGGCCCAAAGATTTATTTATTATTATACATAAGTACACTGTAGCTGTCTTCAGACGTGTCAGAAGAGGGCGTCAGATCTCATTACAGGTGGTTGTAAGCCACCATGTGGTTGCTGGGATTTGAACTCAGGACCTTTGGAAGATAAGGCAGTGCTCTTACCCGCTGAGCCATCTCGCCAGCCCCAACCTACTTTTTTTTAACCATGTGAAAAATGAATCTATGGATCCAATCAAACACTCTCTCTCTCTCTCTCTCTCTCTCTCTCACACACACACACACACACACACACACACACACACACAGAGGCATGCAAATGTGCATTTATATTTGTTGTTTTGCTCCAACTGATCTCATTTGCCCATGGGGCAAATGTTTCCTGACATGAGACTCATTTAGTAGTCAGTGCCTGCACTTATTAAGTATCTGCTGTACACTTGGCACCGTGTAGTTTAACTGCACTTCCATAGACAAGCCCTTATAATCTTATGCCCTTACTGTTTTACACACAGGACCCTGATCTTTGCTTAGCCACCACAATGGAAGTTCAAGACTTGGCACAAAGGCTACCCACCACCCAGTGGCACCCAGTGGGATATTCTCTTTCTACCCCTAAGAGCCATGATAGTTTACCCTCAGGTCCTGAAGGTACCCCACTAGTCACCCCACTGTGTAAGGTCTCAGAGTTTGTGATCAATGCACAGAAGTCGCCAGCAGGCACTTTCTGCTCTTTGTGTACCGGAAACAGAAACACACCTAACTGACTCCATGGATCCAGAGTATCGATCATTATACTAGAAGACCCTACTATTCACAGGTTCATCTTCCGAAAATAATCCATGGGCACTCACTCTTTACAGCATCCTTCCTTTGAGTACCTCCAGTGATGGGGACATCACATTTCACCAGTGGCTTCTACTCAACTGCACTTTTGTCCAATGTCCCCAGATGAATTTTTTGTTACCATAAAATCCACAGTGATGTGCACACATGTGACCATTGATAAGGCTGGCTCCCAATCTGCCAGCTGAGATTCAATTTCACCCCAAACATCCCATTCCAGGAAGCCTCTTGCCCTATACAATTAAAGAGGATGACCTCGCCTTTGGTGAGGTCGGTCTTGTGCCTGCCCGTTCTACTTCTAGAAAGTGGATATTTTTAATTGTCACACTTCGTACTCAGCCAGGGTCACCAGAAGGCATCTATGCTGAGGGTAAAGAGGGTGAGTCAAATTCTTTCTGTGCAGCTGAGTTCTGGCAATTCATCTAATTTTCCAGTCATTCTTTCTGTGTCTCCTGCTTTCCCCCAAAAGTCTATGGGTGGCTCCCTGACCCAGAAGTCCTGCAGATTTCAGCATTGTTCTTGTGCACTGATCAGTGTTTTCTGTTTACCAAGCTTTTCGGAATAGTCCACTGTTGGCAAGGAAGTCTACATTTGAGAGTTCATCTTTGCTCCCAAAACAATTTAGGGTATTTCCACTGTTCGCGGTTGGTGCGACCAACAAGTAGATGGTGCGACCCTAACACTGAAGACGTCGCATGTTCCTATTGTGGGGCATAGAAGAATCATGTGAGGACTCAGCTGGAGGCTTCCCCCTTGCTGGATAGCTTTCATAGAGCCAGAGGTGCTGTGCAGGCTTCCAGGGGAGAATTGTCACCGACCTGTCTCACTCAGCTGCAGACCCTGTGAGCTATACTGCCAACCTGCTAGGCATGATATACCCACTGGTGTGACCCTGGCACAGCATGATGAAGTAACCAGTTGCTTTCTAATTGGATTTAAGGCCTTCTCTACAGTGGGGAATTCATGCCTGCTACTGTGAATGTGGTCGAAAGTCCATGGCTGGACATTCAGAGTTCTTAATGGATTACTGCTGTTCTGTTTTGGGTTGTTTGTTGTTGTTGTTGTTGAGTAGAGTTACTCTTTGTCTTGTTTTCATTGTTGGGAAGCACACTTTGGTTTCAAAGTTCCATCACCTGGCCACACAACTACGGAGGAGCTGCTGTCTAGTGAGGGTGCACGGGTGTTCCCCTCTCTCCCAATGAAGCTCAAGATAACCTCCTTGAGGAAGGAGCAGAGCTAGAAAGAAAACTCAGGTTCCCTGACCGGCACTGTGGAGCCCCTCCCAAGACCACACTTCCTCCCTGGTTGTCAAGGGTACATTAACATGCGATATTGACACTTTCTAAAAGCCACCTGAAAATAGGGGTGCCTCAACCTGCTTTGTCCACAGATTCATCAGAGCAAGAGGATGCTGTCCGGGATGGTTCCCTCCACAAGCTCCAGTCAGAGATGACTCCATTCAGGTAAGAACTTTGGTTCAGGACCAAATGATGCTTGTGTCTTCCTGGAGGGTGGGGTGTGCAGTTACTTCTTGTTGCACGCCTTTTAGATGGCTGACAGACATGTGCTATGCCATGAAGCCCGCCACAGCTGGGCAATGGGAGTAAAACGTGGGTGAAGGATAAACAAGATCTGAGTAGAAAGTCAAGACAGCGGTTCTTTCTACAAGGCCCCTACAACTCCCGTTTGGCATATGCACCATTTAGACTCAAGGGAGAAGAGAGATAATTCACATTTTCTTTCCTGATGCTGAGGGTACATTTTTTTTCTTTTAGTTCCCTTTTATATACCTGTGGTATCTGGGGCAACTCACCAGCCATTAGGAAAATGACCAGGCACCAGACCATGCTTCCAGGTCCACCATAGAACCCAGGGTATATCCTGCCACGTTCTTTCCCACCTAGTGTATGTCCAGGTACCTCCAGCCAGGGAAGCCATTGACTCTAGTACAATCACAGGGACAGAAAGCCTGCCACAAGCCTCTGTCTCTGTGCCCGAGTTTGTTGTGACAGTCATCAATTCAAATGGGGAAGATAAAAATGACCAAAAAGTTCATTGTGCCCTAGACTCCCAAAGGAGTTCGAAAATGTCTTAAGAAGTGGTTGGGAGGGACCTTTGAGGAGAGAGTAGCTGCCTCCCCAGAGCTGAGGGGAGTCAGGCAGAGCCTCTGCCCCCCAACCCCAAGCTCCCAGCTGCACACCTGCACTCTTTATTGTGGGAATGCTATATAAGGCAACTCTCTACCATACAACACCCCAAACCTTTGTGCTTGTTGGGGCAGAGGGAGCTAGCACGGAAAGGCAGACAAGCCCATGACCTATTCAGTTCCCAGCCCCCTGCAAGTGTCCGGGCCATCCCAGGCTCACTCTTCCCACTCTGCTTTTTCTAGTTAGCTCTGTCCCACTGTCCTGTCACCTTCAAAGCTCACAGTAGCTCCCACACATCATGAGTGCACAACAAACATGACATTAAACAAGGACTATGTGTAAAATAAAGGCAGATAGAGGTTTGATCCTTATTATCTGAGAGCTCAGGTTTGGTTTGGATTTTTTTTGAGACAGGATCTTAGTATCCTAGGTTGGCCTAAACTAGGATGGCAGGCCTACAGGCTTAGACCAACCTCAGCCCGTTTATAGAGAGCTCTCTTTTTCTTTTCTTTTCTTCTTTTATTTTATTTTCTTCTTTTTCTCTTCTCTTTTTTTTCCCCTCTGTGTTGTACCTATAGCTTCATGTGGCAAGTGCTCTACTTAGCTGTATCCTTAACTACAGAAAACTTTAAAAATTGATCTTGACAAATATAATATGATTCTACTTATAGGAGGAACCCAGAGGTCAAATTGATGGAAACAAACAAACGACAAATTTTCAAACAAACAAACAAAAAAATAGAGCAGATATCAAAACCACTAGCCAGTGTTTGATGAGTTTGAATTTGTAGTTTAAGGAGTTGGAAATTATGAGAGACCATGTCTCAAAAAAAGGAAAAGGAAAAGGAAAAGAAAGGAAGGAAGGAAGGAGAAAGAAAGAAAGAAAGAAAGAAAGAAAGAAAGAAAGAAAGAAAGAAAGAAAGAAAGAAAGAAAGGAAGAAAGAAAGAAAAGCAGGGAGGGAGGGAGGGGAAAAGGTGGTCCATATTCCTGAGGAACCACACCCCAGGTGATTCTTTGGCTTCTGAGCACGCACACATACAAACAAACCCACACTCAAAAATGTGCAGAATACACACACACATATACAACCAAAAATTCTCCAACTTCTGTGAATGAAGAATGGTCAAATTCATGGGAACAGAAAACAAAATAGTGGTTTTCGGGCTTTGAGGAGGGGACCAAGTGTTTAAAGTCCAGAGTTTCTGCTTAAGGCAATGAAGAGAATCTCATCTGTGATGGACGGAGATGACGCTGCACACGGAGGGAGGCGAGTTTAATGCCATCGTGCTACTTGCTTAACACAGTGGAGGGGACGCTTAGTCCATGTGTGTGTTCAAATACAAACACAAGTACCAAATAACTCTCCAGTTAAGTGACTACCTATGAAGAAAGGGAAAAACAAAGCCAGGCAGTGGATTGCAGCTCCAGTGACCAGATGTGAAGGTTCCATGAGTGGAGCCCACGTGGCTCTGGCACCAGGAGAGCTCTGGAAAGGCAAGAAGCTTCCTACGCTTTTTCCCCCTTTTATATACATTGTTTCTTCTTGTGAATTATCTTTAAATTTTGAAGTTTCTTTAAAAATAATCAGAACAAACATCAGGCATGGTGGTGAGAGCCTTAAACTCAGCACTGGGCCGGTGGAGGCAGGAGAATCAGAAATTCAATATTATGGGCCATTTTAAGACCAGCCAGGGTTACCTGAGATCCTGTCTCAAAAGAAAGAAAATGTATATTATTAATCATAATAATATACATTTTATGTCATGGTAGAAGCTTAGAAATAGAAACAAAAGAGCAAGGGACATCTTGATATTTTTATTTCTTATATTTAAAAAATTCCACATCATCATAGCCATATTGAATGTATGTATCCATAAAATATACCATAGCCATTTCCCAGCTCCGTACGTGTTTTTCATAATTCTAATATTTCACAGTAATGTTTAAAGGTGTGCTGGCTGTTCCTTTTGGAGAACAGTTCAGTCTCACCCATGTTCACGTCTCTGAGCCTCCCTCCCCTGCCTCCCTTCTGAGCTGACCTTAAGATTACACCCATGACAGCAGATTTCCACCTTGGAACGACTGAGCATATGGGTGCAAACATTTTAATAGATCAGCCTCTTTTTATAATTTTTATTTTTTACTTTTCATTGGTATAATCATAATTTATGGGATACAGGGTGTTTCCCCCCCTTCTCAAAAAGTTTCATGTATCCTAGACTGGTCTCTAACTCATCAGGTAGCCAAGGATGACGTTAAACCCTTGAACCTCCTGCTTCCACCTGCCCCATGCTGGGAATGCAGGTGTGGCACCACCACGCCTGGCCTGTTTTTCCCTTGGCTTATTTGCGGGTCGGTTGTGTTCTTAACTGCTTTGGATATTCATCTCTCCCTGGATTCTCTGTAGTTATTTTCTCCCTCTTGGCAGACTGCCTCATCACTGTGTCTGTCGAAGCTAATTTGTTTGAAATAGTTCATTTGTCAATTTTGGGTTTTGTTCCCTGTGTTCTGGGGATGATATTCAAAAGATATTTCCCCACTTTTGTATTATAGATTTTTGTTGGTGTGTGGGAAGGTGGTATGTATGTGTGTATGTGCAAGTGTGCCATGGAGTCCAGAAGATAAGCTTATAGCGTTGGTTCTTTCCATTCACCTTTATGTGGGTTTTGGGGATCAAACCCAGGCTACCAGGCTTGCACAGCAAGTACATGATAAGGCATCTCACTGGTCCTAAGTTGCAGCTTTTTAATATCTGATGTGAGATTTCTTTCTGGGACACTGCCGCTCCCTCCCACAGTAAGTATCACCCTGCTTCATGTTGTGTTACAAGTGGGAGCTCCTTTTCCACACTGGTGTTGCTCTATACAAGATTGCTGCATCTTTCTCCCATTTTATAAATGATCAAATGCGCATTGTGCGAAGTGACAGATTTCCACGTGGCATTTTTATGTTTGTATCGTGTTCTTGGATCATCATCACATCCTCCATTATCCTTCCTGTCTCCTATAGACCCCCTTCTATTTTCATGTTATATATTTCCTTCTTTGTAAAAATATAGATTCCATATATGGGCACAAACATCTGGCACCATCTTCCCAAGTCTGGCTCATTCCTTTGAACATGCTGGTCCAAGGCCCCTTGTAATAAAATTCATAGTCATAAGTAAGATGGAGTCTTCTGTTTTTTTGTTTTGTTTTTTGTTTTTGGAGACAGGATTTCTCTGTATATCCCTGGCGGTCCTGGAACTCACTCTGTAGACCAGGCTGGCCTCAAACTCAGAAATCTGCCTGCCTCTGCCTCCCAAGTTCTGGGATTAAAGGCGTGCACCACCACTGCCCGGATGTAAGATGGAGTCTTAATACAGCTTTGATAGATTGGCAAAATCTCCTTAAAAGGCATGCATTTCCTAAGTGAACACCTTTACTTTGAACACACAGTCCAGTGTTTACAGAGCAAAAGCAGAGGGTTTGGGCTTTGATGCTGTAAACACAGCAGAAACTCAAAACCCAAGACCCAAAATGCTCAGGGACAAATCAAGGCATGACAGTTCTAGGTACAATCCAAGGAATGGATTGTGCAGAGTTGCTGAATCCAACATTGGAGAGGTAAGGACAGTGATCTGAGCCATGGACAGAGCCTGACATAGTGCCCAAGTCAGCATCTACCTTCCCATGAAGAACAGAGCTGGAAAAGCCCATCAGAAGGGCAGCCGACAGGGAGAAGAGACTTTTGAACAAGCCCAGCCACCCAAGGATTCACCATTCAGAGAGACCTGTCTATGTGGGGGCTACCTCTGTCTCCCACAGCTGTGCTGGGGTCTTGTTAAAAGTGAAACTGACTTTCAGAGAGTTCTGGGGGCGTTTGCTACAGGAAAGTCGATGTTCCACTTCAGGGTCCAACTAGCCTCAAACAAAGCCTCTTGCTTGCTTTCAGCTTCTGGGGCCCCTTGGTTGCCTCTGCTACTTCTAGATGTTTCTGAGGTTACAGCAGGCCACAGCATGTTCCAGTCTAGGCAGAGGAAATATAAAAACCAATGCGAATGTGACTCAAGACCCCCTTGTGCTCTACAGCACCACACAGCTGGAAATGGCAAAGTCTGCCGGCTTCCGGGTTCCACCATTGCCGGGAAGCCACTTCCTTTTCTCCCAACCAAATGAGATCAGCATCTGAGATCCATTTAGCAGATGAGGAATAAGATCAGAAAGGCTCAGGGCATACTGATCACACCGCATTAATAAAGTCCTGAGCTAGGACTCAGCCCCAGCGGCCTGACCTGACTTTACCTATGAGTGGCATGTGACAGAGCTCAGTGGTCCATTCACAAGCTTCATGGATGTAGAAAAGGAACCTGGGAGCAGGCCAGTGTAGCCTTATATAAACCTGGGGTTATTGGATTTGAGGGAAATAAGACAACAATATAGTTCATTATAGTTGAGTCTGTAGTTCAAAGCAGATAAAGCCAGAGTCAGAAGCTGAATATGGTACAGAAGACACTTGCGGGGGGGGGGGGGGGGGGGAGAAAGCGCTAAGGAGATAACTCAGTAGTTAAAACACTTGCCACTCAGAAGTGAGGACCAGAATTTGGATCTTCAGAAACATAAATATTGAGTGGACCTTCTGGCCTGACTGTAAAAGCAGGCAGAGTCCTCAGCAAGATCCACCTTGGTGAGTAAGGTTGAAGAGTCAGAGAGGACGATTCCTGACTTCAAGTGGCATGCATACCCCACTCTGGAAAAACAAAGTGAAAAAAGCCATTTAAAAAGGCACAAATGTATAAAGCACAGGAGCATAACTAAATGTTATTATATTGGTTTATTTTTAGTATTTTATTTTATTTTATTTTTTGGTGTGGCTGGGGCTATAGCTCTGTAGGTCAAACATACATGGAGCCCTTGATTCTGTCTCCCAGGCTGGTTTACAGGATGCTGAGTATGGATCCCGCAAGGCAAGCTCTCCAAGAAACTGGGCTACAGTCCCACGCTCATTCTTAAGTCCTTGTGTTACATTTTTATTGGAGGCAAACCTTGGGCGAGCTGTCCAAGCTGGTCCTGAACTCAATGTATAATCCAGGTAGGCCTGCACTCAGCCTGCACTCACCATCCTTCCGCCTCAGCCTCACTTATAGCTGGGACAGCACCACCAGCCCAAGATGAAACGTTCTCGAACCCAAATAGCAAAGACCATCTTTGTGCATTCCACACTGACATCCACCTTGATTAAGCATGGTGTTAAAACTGAGTATGCCGCTGCAGTCACCAAGTCTCTGTGTGTGTCCTTGTTCCCAAAGAGCTTTGGCTGAGGAAGGAAGACCCATTGTAAATGTGTGCCAAAGTCTAGAATCGGAAACAACATGAGCTGGGCACCGTGCTCCCTCTCGCTGCCCCCTACTGCAGACTCCTCCAGTTCCTACTGCTCAGCTTCCCCCACCTTGACAGATCATGGCCTCAAACTGTTAGTCACAACATAGACCCTTTCCTTAAACCATCTGGTGTTTTGTCAGGACAGCAAGTAAGATGTTTTTTAAAAGGCTCATTTTAACGGAGACAAGTAAAAGGCACTTTTCCAACCTGCACACACCTTCTCTCTGTTGAGCACATCACAGTTGGCAAGTCTGAGTTTGTGGGGTTTTTTTCTTCTCAGAAAAAGTTAAAAGAAGCAGGGTTTTCTGATTTCTTGGTACTGAAATGAATGGGTTTGGACTTTAGCCCCACTGAGTGTTCTCATCCCATAAGGAACATATTTCAATACCCTTGCCTGGAAACTACAAACATTTATTAAGAAAAATTGCTGAGCAGTGGTGGCACACACCTTTAATCCAAGCACTCAAGAGGCAGAGGCAGGCAGATCTCTGTGAGTTCAAGGCCAGCCTGGTCTACAAAGTAAGTTCCAGGACAGCCAGGGCTACACAGAGAAAACCTGTCTCTAAAAACCCAAAACAAACAAATAACAAAAAAAAAAAAAAGAAAGAAAGAAAAGAAAAGAAAAAAGAAAAGAAAAGAAAAGAAAAAAGGAAAAAGAAAAGAAAAGAAAAGAAAAGAAAAGAAAAGAAAAGAAAAGAAAAGAAAAGAAAAGAAAAGAAAAAGAAAAAGAAAACTTACAGCTTTCTGAGACACTAACAGCTCCAACAAATAAAAATCCCAGGGCCAGTGAGATGCTTAGCAGGTAAAGGCATTTGCTGCCAAGCCTGGTAGAAAAAGACAACTGACTCTCACAAGTCACCCTCTGACCTCCATACGAGTGCTCACACACACAAATAAACAAATAGGGCTTTAAAAATAGAAGATATAGCTTTGTCCTAAGTACAAATTTTCATACCCAGTCACTCATGCAAACTGATGCCTAAAGTTATTTACTAAATCAGACATCAATCAAAAACCTCAGATTCCAGAAAGCACAAATATAGCTATAACCTTGGTCTACAAAGAAACCAAATTATATATGAAAGGCAATATTAACAAGAGTGCAGATATTGGCTAAACATGAGACATAAAAAAATTTTAAAAGCAGATTGGAAACTGGAATATTCGCCCCCAACACCTTAACTCCTCTCAGATCAACTCCCATCAGTTTCATGTCTTCTTTTTAGAGTCTATTTTGTGACAATTTGGGTATCGCTTTTGCTTGTAGTGGGTGTTGGGAATTCCATTTCCCCATTCACTCCCCATCCCAACTCCATATTGCCAATGTGGATCCAACACAGCCCATGTAAGGCTGGTGGTGCTTTCACTAAAGACCGTGGGTAAGTTGGTAGAATACTCATTTTTCCAGGACTTTTATATCTTTCATATATTCTTCCCCTTTACCACTCTGCTACAGCACACATACCCCTTTCCTGTCTCCTTAAAAGGAATAATGTTGAAACAGGGCATGGTGGCACACACCTATAATCCCAGCACTTGATCCAGCAAGAGGCTTAGGAGTTCAAGGCCAATCTCAGCGACATAGAATTCAAGGCCAGCCCTGCTACTTTAGATACTACCTCAAAAGTAAAAGTGTTGGCCTGGATCTTCTCTAAGTGCACTTCCACCTCTACATTCTGACCCACTAATCCTCTAACCCATCAGGACACTCAGGCAATGCCTCCCTTTTATCCCTGCCCCTCTCCCCACCCCACTTAAGTACCAGTTTCTGCCTTAGTGCTGTGTGTGCTTTAACTTCAGAGTGCAGCTTCAGACTGCCAGACTTGTCCCCTGGGGCAGCAGTAGGGTAAGTGTTGTGGACTCTGCTTTGGGGCTTTCTATGAACAGGAAAATGAATTCCTGTGCCATCGGGGAGGGGGGACTCTGTATCAACCGAAGTTTTAAACCCTGCCAAGGCTAGCCCAGAGACCTGATGGACCTTCTAGCTCCTCTACCTGGCTGTTGTCATCCTGTCTCATCTCTCCAGTCAGTGGGCTCTGTATTTGTTAGCCAAGATCCCTACCTTCCACCTGCTAGCTAGGCTCTTACCCTTTCTTAGCTCCACATTCCAGTCTGTCAAGGCATTGTTTCTTTTGATTCTGTCTCTGGTAGCCAATCGCACCTCTCACATGGTTTGGAGCCCTTTGGCTGGGCTCCTGTCCACCTAAGAGAAGCTGTGCACTTCATTATATCATCACGTGTTCTCTTGTGGCTGTAGTCTGTGCTCCTGAGCACAGAAGACCGCCAATCAGCACAGAATCAGCCAGCTGCAAACAACCACATCTCCGCATGCTGCTCTTAAGAAGCTGCATAGAGGGCAATGGGGAGACTCAAGGTCGTGGCTCTGCCTTTAGAGTTGCAGGGGCACCCTAAAGGACCCTGCATTAAAAATGCAAAAGCTAAACTGGGAAACATTGAGTAGATAGAACTTCCCAAGAAAGCCTCTCCCTCCACACCAACCAAAGGAGGATGGACCGCGGGGACCAGGGGAAGAAAGGGGAGCAGCCCCTGATCTTTCCCCATCTTCATTCTCCTCACTGAAGAGAATTTCTAACTTTCATCTCTAACTTTCTCCCTCTGTACCCCCCGCCCCCCCAGGAAGAAATTATCCATGTGTGGTTCCAGACTTCAGGAGTTAGGCCCATGGGCTCTGGTGGGTAGTGGAAACAAGGTGCACCTCCCCCAAGTTCCCATCGCTGCACACTCTTACACAGCTCAGCTCACGGAACACAGACTGCTCAGATCCCTTCAGAAATCTGACTCCGGCTTGGCTCTTACCAGTAATGAGGTCACAATTTGTAGAATGAAGAAAGGAAACATTTATGGTTGAACTGAGGTTGCTATCTGCCTCCTTGGCCAGTGCCCAAATGAAGGTGTTGGGATTAAAAAGTACAAAGTTTCCATTGACTTTTAAAAGTTTCAATTTGGAGTAATCTCTTTCAAGATTTAACCTCCCACACCAGAAAAAGAAGAACGTCTGCAAACACAGGGCGGGTGCATGCGGAGGGGATGCACTTTTCCTGGGGCTGTTTTGCCAGAGCTTTTGTTGGCAGAACTCAGGACAACTATCAAACAAAAGGAAAGTTGAAGACTCATTTGGTTGTGGTACACTGGTTAGCAAAGAAATCAGATTCACTAAACACCAATAAAATTCCTCTTTGAGCTGGGCATGATGGGTCGAAGTTGTAATCTCAACACCATGTAAATTCCAGGACAACCTAGGTTACAGGCTAAGAAAAAGAAATTCTATTATAAGAAATTTGAATATGGAACGTATATCCATGTTCATATATATATCCAGTATAGGAAGGTTCCTCAGATCCTGTCATCCTGTTGGGTTGGAACTCCACCAAGCAGTGGGCAAAGGATTTAAAGAGGTGATTTGTAGAAGAGGAAGGCTGAGTTGCCAACAGACAAGTGGCAATATACTCAGTTTATACCTTAGGAAACTGGAGAGTTCAAGTTCAGACTATGAAATATCAACTCTCCAGCTAGCTGTAGCTACCAACACAACCTGTAGCCACTTGGAAAGAGGGAGCAGAAATTGAGGACTAGCCTCCATCAGATTGGCCTGTGGGCATGTCCGTGAGGGCATGATCTTGACTAATGATTGATGGGGGAGGACCCAGCTCACAGTAGGCAGCACCCCCCCCCCAGGCAGGGGCTGTCTAGGCTATAGAAGAAAATTATCAGAGCATAGATGTGGGAGCAGACTTTCAAGCAGTATTCATTCCTCCATGGTTTCTGCTTCAAGTTCTTGTCCCAGCTTGCCTCTGGGATACTGTGACCTGGAAGTGTAAGCCAAATAAATTCTTTCCTCCTCAAATTGCTTTTGGTCAGAGTGTTTTTATCACAGCAGTGAGGGTGTCAACACACACAGATTCAAAAGACCAAGCATTGAGAAGTGTGTTGGTAAGGTATTTATCCACAGCTTGCATAACTAATAAACTAATAAATATACTAATGCTACTGCTTTGGGGGGACTCTTACCTACAGGCACCAAAGGGGAAGAGAAGTTTCCGGTAAGGTACTCTTCTCCAGGTTGATACACACTTCTCAAGTCACCCACTCATTTCCCACCCCAACACTCACAGAAATACCTTAAAAAAAAGTGTGTGGAGCTGGAGAGATGGCTCAGCGGTTAAAGAGTACTAACTGCTCTGCCAAAGGACCCTGGTTCAATTCCCAGCACCCCCACGGCAGCTCATAACTGTCTATAATTCCAGTTTTAGAAGATCTGGCACCCTCACACAGACATACATGTAGACGTGTAAGCAAAACATTAATGCACAAAGTAAAAATAAAAATCATTTTAAAAGAGTGTGTGTGAAGGGAGGGTATAGGGAACTTTCAGGATAGCATTTGAAATGTATATAAAGAAAATATCTAATAAAAAATAAATTAATTTTAAAAAGTGTGTGTGCCTGTGTGTACCTGTGTACATGCTAGTGTGTGTGCACGTGTGTGTGCACGTGTGTGTGTGTGTGTGTGTGTGTGCATGCTCCTGGGTGTTCAGATGTCCGTGAGGAACAGATGTGTCAGATCCCTTGGAGCTTGGCTTACAGTTAGTTGTAAGCCATGTGATGTGGGCTGGGAGTTGAACTCAGATGCTCAGATGATCACTGGGTGATCTCTCTAACTCCAAGAAATCTCAACCCTCTCTCTCCCAGTTGGAGTTTCATGTAGTCCAGGCTAATCTTGACCTTTCTATGTAGCCAAGGATGGCCCTGAACTTCTGATCTTCCTGCTTCCATCTCCCTAGTCATTGGATTACAGTCATGTGCTGCTATGCCCAGTTCATGTGCTGCTAAGGATCACATGTGTATCTCAAACAAGCAATCCCATTCACTTAGCTACATCCACAACCTAAGAAAATTTTATATTTGAACTTTAAGTAACACAGGCAAAGATGTTCCGTCCAATGTTGATTGTAATAGTAAAACCAGTCTTCAAGATCAGTCAAAAAAGGAATAGATGAATGGCTGCAGTATCCTGTTGTTTTGGGATTCCTCTTGCCTCAAACTTGAAAGCAAATGCAACCATTTATTCATTAAAACAAGAAAGATTGTGGCAAGATACCCATAAAGTTATTGCCTTCAATCTTGTAAACTTGGATACTTAAGTAGCAAAGAATTCACATTGTTACACAGGTGGCCACAGCCTTCTCAGAAGCACTTCTGGTCTTGCAAAAATGAAACTCTGTGCTGTTGAATAGTTAACTCCCTACCCCACACCCTGCCTGGCAACTGCCACCCTATTTTCCGGCTGATGTCTATCACATTGGAGCCATAAGGAGTCCACTCGTCTCTTGTGAGTGGTTCATGTCACCTAGCAAGATGTTCTCAAGGCTCATCCATATTGAAGCACTCTCCTGAAAACCCTCCCTTCTTAAAGCTGAACAGTATTGCTTATTTTTATTTTATCTGTGTGAGTGTTTTGCCTGAATATATGTAGATGCACCACATGCATGCCTGGTGCCCTTGAAGACCAGAAGAGGACATCAGATTCCTAGAAACCGCAGTAACAGATGGTTTTGAGTCAGCATGTGGGGGCTGGGACCAAACCTCCATGCTTAACTGCAGAGCAGTCCTCCAGCTCCTTGAAGTGGATTTCATTGTGTATGCATATGCCATCTTCTGCTTGTCTGTTCACCCGTGCATGGACATTGCTTTCACAGATTAGCTCTTGTGAATAATGTTGCTATCAGACTTGGTTTTAGCTTGAAATCAGTGGTTTTTCATCATCAAAACCACTATTTCCAGTATACGCATTGTTCTTTTAAAATGAAACCCCAAAGAGCAACCCTGAAGCCACCACGCAGCGTGTCATCCTTACTTCAACCATTGTCCAGCTTAAACACAGAAGAATATGTTCTTTAACTTTAGCGAATTTTTCACTACTCTTCTTATCTACTTGAATATGATAAAAAAAATTTAGGGGGGTACAGTCCCAAAAAACCAGCACCCCATGTTAAATTCAAACTCAACTATGTAAGTCAGCTGAGAATGGCCTTGAACTGAGCCTCCTGCCTCAGTCTCTCAAGTGTTGGGATTACAGGTGTGCACCATCATGTGCAGCTCTGAACAGAGGAATGTCACCTCACCTCCTCTATAGAAGTCTAATTTCATGTAATATGTGTTTATGCTCAAAAAATCTATGGCCTACTTCTTGGCCAAGTAAAGCACACAGCTGGAATTTAATTGCCTGTAATCACGTCTCCCTACTTTTCTTTCTCTCTTTCTGGAAGAACAGGCGCTTTTAACTTCTGAGCCTTCTCCCTGCCTCCTATTTTCTGAGACAGGGTCTCATTTTGTAGCCCTGACTAGCTTTAGATTCACAAAGATCCACCTGCCTCTGCCTCCCCAGTGCTGAGATTAAAGATGTGACCCACCACATCCAGCCAATAAAATTTGAAAGCAAAGTAACCTATACTATCACATTAGAGTTACTTAGGGTGATGGTGTTAGGGGAGAGTAGATGAAGAGCATGGGTCTCTCGTGTTGCTCCTTATAACTGAATGTCAATAATAATCATCTCACAGTAAAAACCTGTCTTAAAAGTAGATGGGGGAGTGTTCAGCTCTTGATGAAATAGGTCTATTACTACAAATTTATGTAGAAATATGTAAAATATTACATATGTGGAAATATGTATTTCTACAATGAGACAGAGTTTAACATCTATGATTTTCCTCTTTTGTTTGCGTGTCATGTGGGGTAAGCACCGGAAGTCTTAGCCCGACACATGAACAGTTGTTGTATGTCACTACATCACTACTCTTGACTTTTGCTACTTTTTTTTTTTTTTGCAAAAATAAAAAATAGCAGGCAAATAGTGGTCTCTCTTCAAATTTCACTTAGTCTCATTTACTTATTTATTGCACTGTGTGTGCACACATTTGCCGTACTGCACATGTGGAGGTCAACAGGACAACTTCTAGGAACAGTTTCTCTCCTTCAGTGTTGGGCTCCAGGTCAAAGTCATGCTATCAGGCTTTCCACGGAAGTGCGTCTACACAGGCATGTATGTAAATGGCATGTTTTCAGAGGACAGCGTGAGAGTCCGAGGGATCAAACTCAGGTCATCAGGCTTGGCAGCAAGCATCTTACAGGCTGAGACATTTCACCTTCAGCCCTCTGAATAAAAAGTTCTTGAAAACCAGGTATGACACCCATGGATCTGGTAGCGAAGTCCAGATATGCTCAAAGTCCAATGACACAGAGAGGGGTATGCATGGTCTTTATAGCTTGGAACTGGGAATACTGGAAAAGCATAATTCCATCAGGAAAGCTGCCTCACTGATCAGGTGTTGGTTTTATTTTGTCCTGTTTTGTTGAGGTGGACTTTTATATAGTCCAGGCTGACCTTGAATTTGCTAGTAGCTGAGGATGACATTGAATTCCTGATTTTCCTGCCTCTACTTTTAATGTGCTAGAATTATAAGTGTGCACCGCAATATACTGCTTGAGCTGGGTCTTGAAGAAGAGCTTGCAAGCAGAGAATTGTTCATTCAGTGGTGGGGAGGCAGAAGCAAGCAGAGTATCCTTCGAGGAATAGATACCAACCCTAGGAGAAGTGAAGAAGTTAAATAGGAAAAAGCAGAGATGGGGCCATGGGATGAGTATTGCAGGGCCTCACGGGCAGCGTATAGGACCAGCCAACATTCTCATAGGATTCCATGGGAAACCCTTTTAGTCCCAAGTACTGAGCTAACAGGATGAGATTTTCACCGGAAGAGATCAAAATAAAGACAAGCTGATATTTCAGAACCCATTACAAAGGCCTAGGCTAGATCTAAAAGCAACCTAGTTGAACTTGGGGGTTCCAGGCAGGGGAAAATAAAAATGAAGGAAATGTGATTATTCTTTTTATTATCTGTATGTATGTATGTATGTATGTGTGCATGCATGCGTGTATATATATGCATACATGTGTGTATGCATAAAAATATGTGCTCATGTTACATATGTATGCATGCATATGCACAATTCATGTATATGTATGTATATGCATGCATGTACATATGAGTATATGTATGTATGCATACATGATATATTTGGGTATAGTATGAGGACTGAACTCAGGATCTCACATGTGCTACATGAGCACTCTACCACTGAGCTACCTCCTGAGTCCTTGATAGATATGTTTATTCTTTGACATGTATGCAAATAACATGTATGCAATGTTATTTTGATGTCGTCACCACCACTCTCGCCCTCCAACTCCTCCCAGATCTCCCATCCCCCTTTCTCAACTTCATATACTCGTTCTCCTTGTTTAATAACCTACGGAGTCTAATACATGCTGCCGGTATGCAAATGGGTGTGGGACCGTCATCCAGTGGAGCACGGTCAATCTACCAGGGACCACACCTCCCTCTCCTGGTAGCCATCAATTGCCAACAGCACCTACACTAGTTGTGGGGCCTCAAGCAAGTGCCTCTCCCCCACTAGGCTCAATTGTTGATTGGCTTGTTCTTCTATTTAGGTCTGGGGCAGGCAACTACAGCTGCTGTGAGTTCATACAATTGAACAGAGTTCTCAAAAGGAGAAATGTAAATGGCCAAAAGATATTTTTAGCCATCAGGGGAATATAACTTAAAACTATTTTGAGATTTTTCCCTCACCCCAGTTAGAATGACAACAAATGCTACCAAGGATATGGGGAAGGGGAAGCTTCATGTGCTGTTGGTTTCTAACAGATGCAGCTACTGTAAAAATCAGTTAGAAGATCCCTCAAAGGGCTAGAAATAGAACCACTATGTGACCTAGTGTATTAGGGATTAATTAGGGGTCTCTAAAAGAACAATTGTTAGAATTAAAGTGTACACACACACACACACACACACACACACGATATGTTAGTGTGGCTTATAGCCCATGGTCTGAGCAGCTCAACGATGACTGTCTCCTGACAGAAAGGCCAAGGATCGAGCAGTTTGCCAGTCCATGAGGCTGGAGTCTCAGCAGTCCCAGTCTGGTGCTGGGGTCCCAGGAAGGATCTAGAGAGTGGTGAGTTTTCAGACCATGCTGGAACCCTAAATAAGTAGGTTTTAATACCAGTGAAGGTACAGAATAGAGGAACTTGCCAGTGAGAGTGAGGGCAAGCAGGCAAAAACAAAAGCTTCCATCTTCCACGTTCTTCTATGTGGGCTGTACGAGAAGGTGTGGCCCAGATTAGAATGGATCTTCCACTCCAAGTAATCTAACCAAGAAACCCTCCCACGGGTATGCCCAGCTATTAGGATTTAGTTAATTCCAGATGCAGTCAAATTGACAACTAAAATTAGCCATCACAGTAAGCTATACTCTCCTGGGAATTTACCCAAAGGATAACATATCCTACTGTAGAGACATTTGCTTATCTATGCTCAGTGATCCCTATTCATAATAGTTAGGACTTGGAAACAGCCTAAATACCCATCGACTGATGAATGGATGATAATGAAAATGTGGTATCTATACACGATGGAATTTTATTCATCTGGAAAGAAAACTGAATGCACAGATTAATGCAGCTCTCTACCATAATAAAAGAAGCTAACACAGTGGAAGGTGGTTGATACAGGGACTCACGATGAGTCAAAGTACAGAGAATACCGAGGGTACTGTGGAGTGCCCAGCCATAAATAGGACCAATACATCATCATACCCCATCTCCGCAAACAGCAAGGGATGTCGTGGAAGGGGGGAATGGGGGAGATCCTAAGAGCCAGAAGTTGCTGAAACAGTATCTTCTAGATGTAACAGAACCTCTTGGCAGGTCTCTGTGACTGAGATCAAACTAGGTCCTGATATCTGCCGAGTTACCTGTACCATCCCTGAGGGAAGCAGTGGGCAACCTCAGAGTCATAGCTCCAGGTTGTCTGCTGTCAGTGGCACAAGAGTCCCGATAACAAGTGTCTTTCCCTCTGCTGTAATTCTGACTCGTATAAGTTAAAATTATTTCACTGCCATGTTTTAAAATCATAAGGATAGTGCCGGGCATGGTAGCACATGCCTTTAATCCCAGCACTCGGGAGACAGAGGCAGGCGGATTTCTGAGTTCAAGGCCAGCCTGGTCTACAAAGTGAGGTTCAGGACAGCCAGGGCTACACAGAGAAACTCCGCCTCAAAAAACCAAAAAAAAAAAAAAAAAAAAAAATCATAAGGATAAAGCTCACCCTAGGGTGCCTTATTTATTTTTCTATTACTGTGATAAAACACCATGACCAAGGGTACTTATAGAAGGGAGCATTAACGTTCCAGAGGGACAGGAGTTCATTGCCAGCATGATGGGAAGCATAGTGATGGGCGGGCAGGCATGACACTGGGTCAGAAACTGAGAATTCACATTCTGATCCACAAAGAGAAAGTAGTGAAAGGAAACACTGGGAAATCCTTTGTAACTTCAAAACTTCCCACAGTGACACACCTTCTCCAACAGAAAAACCACACCCCCTAATCCTTCTCAAACAGTTCCACCAACAGATGGCCAAGTATTTAAACAAATAAGCCAGTGGGCTCATTCTCATTCAGACAGCTCAAGGGGCTACTGCTATCTATTCTATCACATCTTATGAAAGAAAGGGCCAGCTATGGTGGTGCATATCATTAATCTCAACCCTGGTGAGACAGAGGCAGCCAGCTCTCTGAGACTTTGAGGGTAGCCTTTTTTACATAGTGGGGGAGTTTCAGGCAAGCCATGGCTAGCTACATAGTGAGAATTTGCCCTTTAAAACCAGGAGGAGACACTTGTGTGACAGAAGACAGTCACTGTTCTTTGTGCCATCCCTTTATTCGAATCACCCCATGTGAGTATCACAGAACGGGTGCAGGAGCTCAGTTGCTGTGATGGATAGACACAACCCCAGCCTGCACACATGGGCTACAGAAAGCAAGCATCTCAGAGCATCAGCTCTGCTACCTGCTTCAGGGCGGATGTCACTGTGGTTAACATTGAGAACCCACTGGCTTCTGTGAAAAATATTATTGGGGTCACAGAGCCTCTTTGGGGGGTTGACATGTTGCTTTGGCATTCCCCTTACCTCTCATGATTCTCTGTACAAAGGAGAATGGCACCCCCATGGCTGTACTTTCTTAGCTGCAAGACTTGAAGAACCCTTACTCTAGCTATAGCTCACTGCATGGAGATTAAAATGGAATGGCCATTTTCACCCCAAGTCCACCCATCATCGTACTCCAGAACCTGGTTCTGAAGATGCACATATCTGAAGGTTGACTGTGGCCCTCATCTGAAAAGGCATAGTTTTGTGTCTTTCCATCCTCTTTCATGTTCTCCTGACTGAACACTTTGGCCAGCAGGGTCCTGTGAACATCCTCCTGTAGGAGGTAAAATGGGAAATTGTCAAGTAAAACAAGATTTGCTGTGTGGGTGGCCTAAACCTACCTGCTTCCTTGTTGTCTTCATTCATGTAAGAGAAGCACTGTGTCTTTCCAGCCAGCCAGCCACATATACAACACACACACACACACACACACACACACACACACACACTTATACTCACACACACATACACACCATATGCACACAAATATATACACACATCACACACACATATACAGTATATGTGTATACACATCCATGCATGCATACACCACCCTATATGCATATACACACACTATACATACGTTTACAGGCACAGGCATGCATATATACTTGCTGGTCATTACCAAGGTTTTCCCTTCTTTAACTCATTCATCTTCCACTTTAAAGCATTATGTGAGGCATGAGTGAGATAGTTACAAGGGTAAAGCGACTTGCTGACACCTTGACTTCAATCCCTGAGCCCCACCTAGTAGAAGGAAGAAACTGACCCCCATAACTTGTCCTCTGACCTGTATGTAGTGCTGAGGCAGGTTAGTGAACACACACACAGTAAATAAATAAATGTATCTTTTGAAAATTGAAAGTGTTATATGCACTTTATGAATTCAGCGACAGGAATAATGTATCTTTTCATACCACAACCTTGATGGTACAGTAATTATTAAAAGGGGAACTGGCTTAAAAGCCTACTAGTAGAATGAAATAAACCTAACAGCAATGTGAAAGACATCATGCAAAGGAATGAAGTGGGTCTCCAACTGCTAGTGTGAAAAGGTTCTCTTCCATTATCAAATAAGAAAATTGGCTGGACAGTGGAGGCGCATGCCTTTAATCCCAGCACTTGGGAGGCAGAGGCAGGCAGATTTCTGAGTTCAAGGCCAGCCTGGTCTACAGAGTGAGTTCCAGGATCGCCAGGGCTATTCAGAGAAACCCTGTCTCAAAAAACAAAAATAAATAAATAAGTAAATAAAAGTAATATAAAAGAAGAAAGTTGAAAATAGATTTTGTAACACTACCCCTGTAACAAATGATTTGAAATGATAAACATCTGCACCCAGATAACATCTAAGAGATACAGTCAACTATTACCATGGTTTTACCTGAAGAACTGAGGGCAATGAGGAGAGATGAGACAGAGGGCTTTCTCTGTACTTACTCTTGTACTGCAAGGCATTAAAAATTTATAGTTGTTTATATGTATGCATGTGTGTCTGTGTGGGGGTGCACAAGTGTGGGGTTGCAGGTGCACACATTCAAGAGTGTGGAGGCCCAAAGCAGATGTCTTTCATTGTTCTCCACTTTATATGCTGAGACAGGTTCTCTCAATTGAACCCATAGCTTGATGATTCTGCTAGTCTAGCTAGTTGGCTTGCTTCAGGCATCCCCTGTCTCTTCCTCCTGGCAAAGGGTGCTACGGATCTGAACTCCGGACTTCATGTGTAGCACATACTTTACACACTGAGCCATCTCTCCAGCCCCTTATGTAATTTTTTTTCAGGAATATATTACTCTTGTAATTTAAGAAGCCACTTTGGAAGCCACAGTAGGTACTGTGCTGGCCACAAAGGCTGTTGACCTAAGTTCCATCCCCAGAAGGAAGCCATGAAGAGGTGGGAGAAGAGAACTGACTCCACAGAGCTGTTCTCTAGTTTCCACACTCACGCTGTAACATGTCTGTCCCCTCCCAGGCACACACATCACACACATTAACACAAAATAATAATAAACTACATTAAAATTGTACTTTAAACAACTCTAAAAATAAAATGTTAGAGTCAGCATTTGGTGACTCTAGTGTGAACACACACACACTAAATAAATAAATGAAATAAATAAATAAATAAATAAATAAATGTACTCTTAATTCTTAAGAGTAGAGAATACTGAGACCAAGCAGTTTCTAAAGCCCACCCAATACTTGTTTGTATATATCAGCCATACCGAGCTTGGTGGCTCAAGCTTGTAATCCTAGCACCCGGGAGACTAATGCAATTGGATTACCATGAACCTAGGGCCTGCTTGAACTACGTCGAAAGTTCCAGGCCAGCCTATTTGAGATCTTGTCATCAAACATAAACAAAGACAAAAGGCAAACCTATTCAGAGGGGTGCAGTTCAGTAAACACGGGTTAGAATGTAACATCAACAACACACTTGTTTGTGTAACCTGGACATGGTGGCCATACCCAGCACTGTGGCGGTTATGGCAAACAGCTTGCCACTGAGCAGAACTCAGATGTGGGGTAGAAACTGCCAGGCAACCTGTCTCCAACTAGAACGAAGCAGTAATGTGGGAGGCACACCCTGTATGGGGTTCCAAGTGGAAAACCCCCACTAAGTACAAGCCACATACAAGCAAGAAGAAAGCACATCTCTGAGACTGGCAGCTTTCAGGACTGCAGTGGGCAAGAAAGAATGAAGTCTATGTGTGCCAGGGACAGAGAAGAGTAAATGCCTGCACCCAAGATTCACCCAGGACACACACATGCATACAAGCAACAGAGAAAGTCAAAGGCCCAAGTCAGATGGCAGGGGCCCAGCATTTGCCAGGCAGAGAGCAGCAAGAGCTTAGAAACGTAGAAATAAGTAAGCAACCAAGGAAGTGTCTATGAGGCAGCGGCTGCAGGCGGGCACATGGCAAAGCCAGGGATGGTGGCTTGGGTGGAGCCAGCACCTCTCCAAGGGCTAGTCCCCAACCAAGTCAGAGAGGTGTTTTCCTCTAGCTGTGCAGGCCATGGGGTGATGCTGTCAGATCCCCTGGATAAGAATGAGGGTCAAAGTGTGTAGCTGGATCATCCAGTTGGCGAGCATTTGGTGTGGAGGCTGTTGCCATGGTTCTAAGAAGGGATGAGACTGGGAGGTGAGTTTTGCTCCCTGGGTGGGAGGCCAGGGAAGGATATTGTCAGCAGCTAAGAGTGCCACTCAAGGTTCCCATTGAACTGCCCCCTTGCAAGTCCCCTTGATGGGAGGTGCAAGTCCCTTCTGGTTAATGTCTGGTCTGCTCTGCTGGAATCTCTGTAAATTTTCTTTCCACTCAACCTCCAGACAAGAAGCAAAACCACAAAAAGACACTACTGCCAGCAAAAGAAGTGGAAGGGCAGGAGGGTCTAGAATTCAAGGCCAGCCTTTGCCATGAAGTGAGTCTGAAGCAAGCTTGGGGAACCTAAGAACCTATCTACAAGAAAAAGGGAGAGTGGACACTCCTCTCCCTTCATGTCCTGTCACTCTCATATTTTTTTTTATTAAGATTTAATCTTTATCCTTCTTCTTTCAGCCACTCTTGCAGAAGAACAATTCCTAAGGGTCCCTTCCAACTGTTTTCTCTTCCCCAAATCTCAGTTTTCAATTCCCCCCACTTGTTCTGCAAGGGTGCATACTCACTCTGAGTTCCCAGGCCCCTAAAAGATGGTAACTTTTAGGGGAAAAGAAGGTTGACTCTTTGGTGGGGACTTTGGGTGACATCATATCCTCACATAGGATGTGAGGTTACCTAAAAGATGGTAACTTTTAGTTACCTAAAAGATGGTAAAAGATGGTTACCTAAAAGATGGTAACTTTTAGGGGAAAAGAAGGTTGACTCTTTGGTGGGGACTTTGGGTGACATCATATCCTCACATAGGAAATCAGCTCTGTCTGCAGCTGGCTAAAGGAGCAGTTACCCCGACCCTACACGCCTCCCCCCACCGCACCTCCTCCGCCCTGTTCCTGGGCCCCTCCCCTAGAGCCCTAGCTTGACCTGAGGTGCTTGCTGGTGGAGAGCACACCATGGCCTCACCGTTGACCCGCTTTCTGTCGCTGAACCTGCTGCTGCTGGGTGAGTCGATGATCCTGGGGAGTGGAGAAGCTAAGCCACAGGCACCTGAATTCCGAATCTTGCCAAAGAAAATGGACGCCGAACTTGGCCAGAAGGTGGAGCTGGTGTGTGAAGTGTTGGGGTCCATTTCGCAAGGATGCTCTTGGCTCTTCCAGAACTCCAGCTCCGAACTCCCCCAGCCCACCTTCCTCGTCTATATAGCTTCATCCCACGACAAGATAACGTGGAAGGAGGAGCTGAAACTGTTTTCTGCCAAGAGGGACACGAATAAGTACGTCCTCACCCTGAACAAGTTCAGCAAGGAAAACGAAGGCTACTACTTCTGCTCGGTCATCAGCAACTCGGTGATGTACTTCAGTTCTCTCGTGCAAGTCTTTCAGAAAGGTTTGGAAGTGGAGGCTCCCATCTCCTGGGTTTTGGGGGTCACTTCTGAACAAGTTTCACGCACAGATTCCCTCTTCTTAAATCTCTTGGGGCCTCTTGGAGGCGACTTCTACACTGTCCCCATTTTACAGACCAGAAAGCTGAGGCTGAGGTGCTGGGTGGGATTGGAAGTGATTTTTAAACGGCCTGGATCTGGGCTGGAGTCTGGATGCATGTGTGATCCTGCCCCTGTTGGCTCCAGGATAGAATTTTGGTATTGACTCCAGCTTTGGGTTGGTGGAGGGCCGCAGTCGCTTAGCTGCCGGATCTGATCTAGGCACATTGGCCCCAAATCACACTTGGCTCCGCGTGTGCGAGCAGCGGAGTAGCTCAGCACGTATCCAGGGGTTCCTTCTTCCTCTAGTTAAAAGCTAGGAAAAGGCTCCTTCTTGGGTAAAGGCTAAGTGGAAAAGGGCTGGTGCATCCACAATCCCAGCTTGACCCGCAGGCACCCTGTTGCTTTTGCAGTGAACTCTACTACTACCAAGCCAGTGCTGCGAACTCCCACACCTGTGCCCCCTACCCGGACATCTCAGCCCCAGAGACCAGAAGATTGTCGGCCCCGCGGCTCAGGTTAGGTCCTCTCATGGTGCGCGATTGAGATAGGCAGATAGCCTGGGGTGGAAAATCCTGATCTTGGAGGGAGACCTGGACCGGGAGACGTGCTGGGAGCAGAGTTGGGGGCTGTCCCAGAGGGTTTCTAAATTCCATTCATTCGGATCTTGTCAGTGAAGGGGATCGGATTGGACTTCGCCTGTGATATTTACATCTGGGCACCCTTGGCCGGAATCTGCGTGGCCCTTCTGCTGTCCTTGATCACCACTCTCATCTGCTACCACAGTAAGTCCTGGGGAGCCCCCCCCCCCCCCAGAGGAGACTGCCTTGTGCTCTGGGAGGAGTCTGTACTTTGTGCCTGCTCCAGAAAGCCCTTCAGGGAGATTAAGTTTAGGTTGGGGAAAAGGGGGAGGGCGTTCCAGCTGACCTATAGGACCAGTGTAGGGTTCTTTCTTGAAGGCAGGAGACAGGTAGGCCACCCCGCTGCTCTTTCCACCCTCTGGGAACTTTTCAGAACAGAACCCTGTTCCAGGATCCCCAAGAGCAGCCAAATCAGCAGTTAGCACAGCCAGGATGATTTAAGCACACTAAGGAGGGGTCTACGTAACCCTGAGACCCGGGCCCAAGAAGGCTGAGTCACAACCATGACTGGCTTGAGATTTGCCCTTGATCCCACCTCACAAACCATTCATTCCTCTGAGTCTATACAGGTGGTTACACCAACCAGGTCAGCAGATTCCCAGAGCCACTCACATCTGCATTTACAACGCCTCTCCCTTCCCAAGAAAGGGTTTCCTTTCAAGTTGTCTAGACTAGCCTACAACTAGTTAGGTAGCCTAGGATAACCCCAAACTTCTGATCTGATCCTTCTGCCTTCCTTCATTTTGGGAGTGCTGGGACAACAGGCATAGGCCACCAAACCAAATTTAAAATGTTTTCTTTTATTATGTATTTATGCATTTATTTATTTGGGGTTTTTTTTAAGGCAGGGTTTCTCTGTGTAGCCCTGGCTGTCCTGGAACTCACTTTGTAGACCAGGCTGGCCTCGAACTCAGAAATCCGCCTGCCTCTGCCTCCCAAGTGCTGGGATTAAAGGCGTGCGCCACCACGCCCGGCGAAATGTTTTATTTTTAATTGGAACTTGAGGAAAGAGTAGGCAAAGTAGTGTTCACTCCAAGTCTGAAGAGTTCTGAGACTCAAAGTTCTGGAGCAGAGGAAGCTATTGAAACGGTATCTGGCAGGTATTCATTCTCCCTTCTTCCTTGTCTAGGGAGCCGAAAGCGTGTTTGCAAATGTCCCAGGTGAGTAATGTCTCTGATCTGTAGGTCTGCTCACCCTGGGCAGCCGTGGTCCCAGTGGCGAGGTTTGAGAATCTTTCCTAGAGAGAAAGGTCATGCCAGCGAAGTCCTGGTGGCAGGGGACCAGGAGTCAGCCAGATCCTGAACTAGGAGAAGCAGAAAGCTGGTGAGGTGCTGGGATTCATTCCTGAGAAAAGGAAGGACCACAGAAGTGCTCAGTGGGACAGCAGCAGGACTGACTGAGTTGCAGGGGACTAGCTGAACGCGGAAAGATGTTCAGTATTTTCAGGACCTGGAGTGAGCTTGGTAGCTTCTGCAAGACAATTACTTATGCTTACTTTTTCGGAATACTCTCATTTTGAAATGTAAAATAGAAAAGCCCGTCCTTGCACTAAACCCCGGAGCTATGCAAATTAGTTCCCTAGACAGTCACAGGTCCAAGTCTCAGCCTAAAGGCAGAGGGTTTCTACAGGAGCCACTCAGGTCTCTCACTTTTAGTGTGACATTAAGCTCAGCACTGTGCTTGGTTGAGGGTGCACCTCACACCCTTCTGGATTCTCAATTTTGGGCTACTGGGATAAGAGTCAGGCCACCCGCTGACTTAAACCAACCAGCTTCTAATC
Organism: Mus caroli; assembly: GCF_978045245.1. NCBI lineage: Eukaryota > Metazoa > Chordata > Mammalia > Rodentia > Muridae > Mus > Mus caroli. The sequence continues at coordinate 77,886,079 of NW_028227262.1, read as the reverse complement.
TCACCCTCCTGGGACTCAGGAAGGTGCCAGGAAGCCTAACTGGGCATAGATGCCACTTCAGCTACCTGAGAGTTGTGTGGCCTGAGGCAGGGTCTTTAAACTCTCCTGAGCAGTGCAGACCCCTCTTTGGGTGCCTTGAGAATGAAAGGAAATGGTGGCTGAGTTGATTCATTCATTAATGTCTAGGGACAAATTCTCAGACCCATCAAAAACTGAGGATGTGTGTGTGTGCTGGTACTACTTTAAAGAGGTTCTAGCCACAATGATAGTTGATCTCTTGTGTCTCTTTGTCTCTTTCAGGCCGCTAGTCAGACAGGAAGGCAAACCCAGACCTTCAGAGAAAATTGTGTAAAATGGCACCGCCAGGAAGCTACAACTACTACATGACTTCAGAGATCTCTTCTTGCAAGAGGCCAGGCCCTCCTTTTTCAGGTTTCTTGATGTCTTATGTATTGCCCTCTGTATTGTTTTAGTAGGGGTGTGATGGGGACAGTTTCTTTTTCTTTATGAATTCTCTTTGACACAAAGCATACTTGTATGCATACAATGGGGGTAATGAGCAGACTGTAACACCAGAGCTAGTTCCAGTTTCGGGGTCCATGTCGCTGGTGGCCTCAGCACCCACTTGATATAAATCTCCTGTCTGCCCATCATATAGAAGAAGCTGAAGATCAGAGGTGGGAAACAGCAGGATCTGTAGACCCGGAGAGAACCCAAGCTAGAGGGACCCTCACTAACTGGGGCAGGGATCTCACCCCCATCCCCTGAGCTCTCTCTTTAGTATAGCATGCTTGTGCCTCAAACTGCAAGGAAGCAAGTGGTATGAACCTGTGATCTGCTCAGCTCTGGCTGTGAGCATCAGATGTAACAAATTGAAGTCAGGAGAACTGCCCTTAGCAGTGCACCTGGACATCAGAGCCCCTTGTAAGGAACTGGGAAATTGCTGGCAGTCTAGTGGAGCGGTACAATAAATCTGGAAAACAGTCCCCCCTGTCACTGAAGACTGTAGTAGAATCCAATTAAAACTATTCAAACCACCACTGTGAAATTCCTGTAGAATTATGATTCTCTCTGCTCTTGGACAGCAGAGGGTGAGGTTTGACAGATACGACTCAGGCATCAGAGAAGCTGCAGGCAGGCCCTCTCCCATGTCTAAACACGAGACTTGGATGTGCTCCTGGGATCACCAGCATGCTTTATACTCTATAAACATAGAATCCTTGGAGAACATTCCTTAGCATCCCCCCAGAAGGCAGATGTAATGAGGCAGAGTAGATGTGGAGGAAGAGGCTAACGGTCAAAACTGCTGCCCCAGAGCTAATTTCCTCTCACAGTACCATATAAGCAACAAATACGATGCAATAAAAACCTGAAGGAACTAAGAGTCACCCATGGTCCTCTATCTATTGTTACTATCATTTTATATCTGATTATTTCCTATGCATATATATGTAAGAAAGATTACACCCTGGGTTTTACACAACAGTTTTTGTAAGCAGATTAAGTAAATAAACATGTATATTATCATTTAATGGTTAAATAGCATTTCATAGTTTGGTTGTATCCATTTAGTATTAAATTGTTTCAAACTTCCCCCTACTATTACACTACTAAACTTTGCACAAATCTCTGGATTTTTATTTTGTTTTTTTCATTTGTTTTTGTTGTTCACGAAAGGGTCTCATGTATAGGGTAGACTTGAGTTCCCTGTGTAGCCAAAGATGACCTTGAATATATGACCTCTCTGGCACCACCTCTGAGTGTTGGGATTCGGGGGGAGTGCCGCTATGCCCTGTTTATGTGCCGCTGTGTGTGACTGTAGGTGATTAACCTCTCAAATATTCATGTCAGTGGCAGCTCGAGTTCCTCCCTACCTGCCCCAATGTTCTGGATTCCCGAATGAAAGATGAGCATGCACACACACACACACACACAGAGCCTTATATTTAATATGCCTTCCTTAATCAGCTCAATGGTTGGGCCACTCCCAAACTTCACATTACTAACACCTCCCCTCCGATATTCCTGAATTATTACTTACTAAAATCTATATTCCATCTTTGCTACTCTAGACCCAGTGGGGGTGAGGCAATTCCTGGCTCTTAGATGATTGGCACATTCTCTACTCTGCAGCCCTCAAGCCTAGATCTTATTCCCTTCCTGGCATGGTATTCTTCTTTTCTCCCTGGTCCCCTTGACCTTGAATCCTAAAGTCCTGCCTCTGTTCTGTCTCTGTCTCTCTGCCCAGCCATTGGCTACTGGCAACTTTATTTAACAATCAAAACCAACTAGAGGCAGGGACCCTCAGTGTCTTACACATGTGGTTCTCATGCAATTTTGGGAACCCAAATGACATAATACAAGCATTAAACCAAATCCACGACACTGCAGGTATAAACCATACAAGCATTCTACCAACTGTGCTACACTGCCCAATCCTGACACGTCTTTCTTTAAGGTATGCACCTGAAAGTAAAATGATCAGGTCTTTCTCCTTTCCCACGGTCCATTATCACATTGGTGAAAATGGATTGATCAACTCTTCTATTGCCTTCCTTTTCTCTTGGTGACAGATGAGATGACAATTCTCCCACCAGCAATCACAGAATCTTCACTTTTTTGTTGAGATAAAATATGCATCCTAGGGTAGGGGGCATACAAGCGCCAAGTGCTCATTACAGAGTAAGATCACCCACATAATCAGGACTGGGTCAAAACAGAAACTCACCAGCAACCACCAGCAGCAGCAGCTAACTGGTCTTCCACTACCAGGCCCCTTGGTATCATGATTTCAGTCTCAGCACTCAGGAGGAGAAGGCAGGCAGACCCCCTGAGTTCAAGGGCAGCCTGGTCTATAGAGTGAATTTTAGGACAGCCAGAGCTACATAGAGACCCTGTCTGGAAAACAAACAAACAAAAGACCTGTTTTGGTACATTTATTCATGTGTGTGTGTGTGTGTGTGTGTGTGTGTGTGGTTGAAAGGACAACTTACAGGGTTTGCGGAGTCTCTGACCTTTCCTTCCACCATATGGCTCACATGGCTTGAACTCTGTCCGGTGTGGTAGCAAATGCCTTTACTTACTGAACAGTCTTGCTAGTCCTGACCTTGGCATTCTTGACTTCACTGCTGAAAAAAAAAACCTTCAAGACAGGCTAGTATGAAGCATGGCTGGAGTTTCTGAAGAGATTTTAACACAGGTGTATCTGAGTTAGCAGAAAGAGAAGCGCTCAGCAAAGGGACAATACAGACTCGGGTGTAGGCGAGGCACCTCCAGATTCACACTAGAGTGTCCCAGAGGCTCTATGCAGGATTTCGAAAGCTCAAAGGACTTTTTTTTTTTTTTTCCAGAGCTGAGGACCGAACCCAGGGCCTTGCGCTTGCTAGGCAAGCGCTCTACCACTGAGCTAAATCCCCAACCCCAAAGGACTTTTTTTTTTTTTTATGGGTACACTGTAGCTGTATTGATGGTTGTGAGCCATCATGTGTTTGCTGGGAATTTGAATTTAGGACCTCTGCTCCTTCCGGTCAGTCCTGCTCGCTCCAGTCTAAAGATTCATTAATTATTATATATAAGTACACTGTAGCTATCTTCAGACACACCAGAAGAGAGCATCAGATCTCATTACCGATGGTTGTGAGCCACCATGTGGATGCTGGGATTTGAACTCAGGACCTTCGGAAGAGCAGTCAGTGCTCTTACCCGCTGAGCCATCTCTCCAGCCCAGCTCAAAGGATTTTTAAAGGAATCTTTTTTTTTTCCTTTTGTAATAAAGTTCATATATGTGTGTGTTTGCATATATACATACATATATGCATATATACATATATATGTATATCCATATGCATAAACACATCCCCCCCCTGTACATTTTCTCTTCAACTTTCAGCTTAGATACTGTGGTAGTCTGAATGAAAATGAAAATGGAACCCGTAGGTTTACAAAAAGTGGTACTGTTAGGAGGTATGGCCTTGTTGAAGTAGGTGTGGTGATGCTGGAGGAATAGTGTCCTGGGGGTAGGCTCTGAGTTCTCAGCTCAAGCCAGGCCTAGTATGTCTCGTTGTCTTCCTGCTGCCTGCAGATCCAGATGTAGAACTCTCAGCTCCTTCTCCTGCATCACATCTGCCTGCATGGCACCATGCTTCCCACCACAATGATAATGGATTAAACCTCTGAACTGGACCCCAGCCCCAATTAAATACTTTCCTTTATAAAAGTTGCTGTGTTCATGGTGTCTCTTTACAGCAACAGAAACACTAAGAAAGAAGTTGAACAGCAGAGAGGGGTTAAACTTGGAAGACTCTAAAAGGAAATTTGTTTTTTGTTTCTGTACTTGTTTTTTAGTGATGCACTCACAGAAAGGATTATCCACTTTTGGGGGGGGCAGCAGGAATTAACATCTTACTTAATAGCAAGGTCTGATCTTGAACTCACATGTTCCCCTTTTCTTGCCCCCAGTGCTACAATATCAAGTGTGAGTCATCAGGCTCTCTTGTGCTGGTTTGGGTCAGGAGCAGCTAGACCTTACTGGTCTATGTGTGTATGGGGGTTTTACCACAGATGCTCAGATCATGAGGGCTCTCACCTCATCTATTGGTGGATTCGAAATCTGAGTAGATTATTGAGGTGATGGAACATCCTGCCTTGTGAGGGGAAGTGGTCATTGGGAACATACCTTTGAGGTCTGCATCTTACTTTTTGGATGCTCTCTCCTTCCTGTCCATGATGTAAGATGCTCTACTCTACATCTTCTCTACCATACAGCAAACAGCTGTCCTCACAGGCTCTTGCAGCCACGTTTCAGGAGCCCAGAAACAGTCAAGTAAACATACACTGAACCCCACAGACTGTTCTCCCTGGGCTGGGGAGATACTCAGTGGTTAAGAGTGCTGGCTGTTCATCCAGAGGACCTGGATTGAATCTAGTACCCATAAATGGGTTCAAAACCATTAACTCCAGTTTCAGGAGATCTAATGCCTATTCTGGTCTCCTCAGGCACTTGTACATACACATCACACAGGTATGTATAAATGTGAGGAAACACTCATGTACATAAAAATAAAATTAAAAGCAAACCTTTATCCCTTGAATTGTTCTCTTGGGTATTCTGTCACAAGAGATTTAAGCAACTTACAAGTAAAATGGTAAAAAGCACTTAGGAATTAAAAATGAGGACTATTCATCAGAGCTAGCCCTCTGACTCGGAAGACAACAGGAAGTCAAACTGATGGCCATGCAGCCTACTGTATGCTAAGGGCAGGTTGTAAATTTAGGCTCAGGCTCACAGATGACCAGGGCCATCCAATCTGTTTGTTCCTCACATGCCCAAGGAGAACCGCACAGTACCTACCATACTGCTAACCTCAGGCTCAACTGCCAATCTGAAGCATTGTTTCTACCCCAGGGACAATGGCTGTAATACCTTTTTTGAACCAAGGGGCAAGAAGTTTCAGGCTGTAATCTTAGCTGGCTAGAATCCAGCCTCAGTATAGAATTAACAAGTGTACTGGCTATTTTTGTGTCAACTTGACACAGCTGGAGTTATCACAGAGAAAGGAGCTTCAGTTGAGGAAATGCCTCCATGAGATCCAACTGTAAGGCATTTTCTCAATTAGTGATCAAGGGGGAAAGGCCCCTTGTGGGTGGGACCATCCCTGGGCTGGTAGTCTTGGGTTCTATAAGAGAGCAGGCTGAGCAAGCCAGGGGAAGCAAGCCAGTAAAGAACATCCCTCCATGGCCTCTGCACCAGCTCCTGCTTTCTGATCTGCTTGAGTTCCAGTCCTGACTTTCTTTGGTGATGAACAGCAGTATGGAAGTGTAAGCCGAATAAACCCTTTCCTCCCCAACTTGCTTCTTGGTCATGATGTTTGTGCAGGAATAGAAACCCTGACTAAAACAAATTGGTACCAGCAGAGTGGGGTATTCCTGTGACAACCTGACCATGTTTTGGGGAGGACTGTGGAAGGACTTTGGAACTTTGGGCTTGAAGATCCATTTGTTGTTAAGAGCTCTGTCAGATGTTGTGTAGGAGCTTGGAAGATAATGTTGAGAACAGTGCAGAAGATGGAGGTCTGGTTTGTGAAATTTCAGAGGGAAAATTAAAGACTCTTTTCAGGGCCGTTGCTGTTTTGATTGTGAAGATTTTGTAGTTCTGGTTAGCTGGGGCTGAAGAATCAGCTGTGATTAACAAGATACCAGAACTACTAAAACAAAAACTTTGCAATCTGGGACTATTGATGCTGGTTAGCTGGAGCTAAGAAATTAGCGGTGATTAAGAAGAGACCAGCATCGTTGAGGTGACATCTTCTGGGAAGTGTTTTCTGAAAGCACAAAGAGGCTGTGTTCCAGAGATAGGCAAGTCCCACTCCTTCTGCAGTGGGACTTGGTAATGTGTAAGGGTCACCCAGGTGGTACTGGTTTTGAAGGCATGAAGGGGTCATGCAGAGGAGCTGAGGCTCGGCACTGTGAGAGGCCATGGAAGGCCATTGGTGAAGGTGCAGCCTCAGTTGCAATTGAAGGCCCAGGACTGAAGGGGTCATGCAGTGTTTTGGAGATGCCAGTACCATGAGATGACCACCAAGAGCAGCAGCAGCAGTGGAGTACAGGCATCTGGAGCCCAGAGGACGACGTGTGTGCTACAAAGGGCATGGCTGGAAAAGTGACCCAAGCCCTTGGAGGAGCCCAGAAGATCGTGAGTTGGATCCCAGACATTGGACGGTTGGAGATTGATTTTTGCTTTGATTGTGACTGTGCCCTGATATTTTCCCTCTTGAAGGAAGAAACTGTTTTAGTGGAACCCACAGTTAAGAGACTTTTAATTGTAAAAAGACTTTGGATTTTTAAAAGAGATGGATATTTTAAAGAGATTGAAATTTTAAGAATATGTAAAGACTGTGGGACATTTAAAGTTATTTAGATCTTGGGGATGAATAAGAATGTAAGGGTTGAGGCTTACTAGTGATGTGTTTGTGTGTCAAGTTGACAAGGGGTCAGTTGTACTGGCTATTTTTGTGTCAACTTGACACAGCTGGAGTTATCACAGAGAAAGGAGCTTCAGTTGAGGAAATGCCTCCATGAGACCCAACTGTAAGGCATTTTCTCAATTAGTGATCAAGGGGGAAAGGCCCCTTGTGGGTGGGACCATCCCTGGGCTGGTAGTCTTGGGTTCTATAAGAGAGCAGGCTGAGCAAGCCAGGGGAAGCAAGCCAGTAAAGAACATCCCTCCATGGCCTCTGCACCAGCTCCTGCTTTCTGATCTGCTTGAGTTCCAGTCCTGACTTCCTTTGGTGATGAACAGCAGTATGGAAGTGTAAGCCGAATAAACCCTTTGCTCCCCAACTTGCTTCTTGGTCATGATGTTTGTGCAGGAATAGAAACCCTGACTAAGACAACAAGTATATAAAACATATATCTTGGAGGCTAGAAAGATAGCCAGCTCAATATGAGGACCTGTGCTTGATCACTAGCATCCTTGAAATCGCAATGATGGGGAGACCAAGGACAAGGATCCTTGCAACTCCTTGGCCAGACAACCTGGTCTAAAGGTGACCTTTAAGTCTCAGTGAGACCCTATAAACCAAAGCAAACCAAACTAAACCAAATCCGTACAAATCAAACCAGCACAAAAGAGGAATGACAACCAAGGGTGTCCTCTGACCTACACACACACACACACACACACACACACACACACACACACCTACCTCTTCCCTCTCCACAGCTCTACTATGTACATACACTCAAATTATAATTTATGTACAGAATCTAGATTTAAATATATATGCATATATATATATATATATATATATATATATATATAATGTTGCAGGATATTTGGTCACACTGTGAACCCCGAGATTGTGTTATTTACTGACACTACCTATTTCTAGTTGTGGTGTGGCTTAGCCGTTATCACACATCCTTAATTCATTTGGCTGGAATAGAGACACAACCTTAGTACTCACACACCCCCCTACCTCTTCCAAATCACTCCCAATTAAATTTAAGTAAAGTTAGTTTGTAGAAGGGATGATCCGTGTTTGAAAGTGATGACTAATTGAGTGGCAAAGTGACAATCAGAGAAAGATTTGACAGACCAGGTAGGCCTAGGTTAGCAGATGGAGGCAGTAAGCCTCAGAGAAAACAATTACTACAGGAGAATAAAAGTTACATTTTACACACACACACACACACACACACACACACACACATATATATATATATATATATATATATATATATATATATATATATATATATATATACACACACACACACATATAGTTTCTGCATAAAGAAACATCAGAGGAAACTTTTTTTCTCTAGCTTTTAAGCTGCTTTGAAGAGAGCTTACATCCTTAGAAGGAGTCTGCCAGGCAAACAGCTCACTTGGTAGAGCATTTGCCTAGAAATTCCCTGAACCACTGCCCAAGAGTAGATGGCTCCCTTTTCTACCAGCTGCCCCTGCAGGAGCTCAAATCCTCCCAGGAGTTTGAGAACCTGAGGTAGCACTTACCTATCATCTCCACAGAAGAAAATCAAGAGGTAACAACAGCAGGGGCTAAAGAGGCAGTGAAACCACCTTCTTGGCTCAATTATTTGAATGTGTATTCTCCTGCAAGGGTATTCTCTTGCAAGTGACTTCATTTCTGGTAACAAGTGCCCCCACTTGTAAAATGGAATACTATTCTCTATCGCAAAAGAAGGAATACACATTTATAGAGTTCTTTATTATCTACAACCACGCTCCCAGGACAATAGATATTGAAGAAGCGAACTTGTTGAATTTTTCTCCCCAGAATTATTTTCATTTATGCACATGAGTGCCTATGGGTGCCCCCCTGAAGCTGGAGTTACAGGTGGTTGTTGAAGGTGGGAATGGCTTTTTTTTTTTTTAATATCTAATGCCTTCAGAAACTGAATTTATACCAGACATTGCAACCAAGTTAGTAATATGCCGAGGCCACGTCCATGAAATCAGTTTACAATCTATGCTAAATGCAGTTTAATTTTAAAACTATATTTTCCTATGCTCCTAACCCAGAATAAATGTGTGTTGTAATCATTTGCTGAAACCAGTCAGTAAGATTGAAAGCAATCTTAAAATCAAGTCTGCCATAAATGTTGGAAGTCACCAGCTGTAACCTGTTATGAGAATTAATGTTTGTGATTCTGAGTGCTACTCTGGGTCAAGAGGGCTCATAAAATAACTTCTTTCCTTGTGAACTCTTCCCTTCCCACATCATGTTTCCCATGCTGCTCAGTAAAGATAAAGCAAAGCCTTTTGGAAGGGACAGACCAAAGAAAGAAAGAAGTGGAGAATTCACATCTGGGCCCACTCTTGGTATAAACTACTCCAGGAAAAATGTCTTATTTTTTTTAATATTTTAGTAGATATTTTCTTCATTTACATTTCAAATGCTATCCCAAAAGTCCCATATACCCTCCCCCGCCCTGCTCCCCTACCCACTCACTCCCACTTCTTGGCCCTAGCGTTCCCCTGTACTGGGGCATATAAAGTTTGCAAGACCAAGGGGCCTCTCTTCCCAATGATGGCCTACTAGGCCATCTTCTGCTACATATGCAGCTAGAGACACAAGCTCTGGGGGTACTGGTTAGTTCATATTGTTGTTCCACCTATAGGGTTGTAGACCCCTTCAGCTCCTTGGGTACTTTCTCTAGCTCCTTCTTTAGGGGCCCTGTGTTCCATCCTATAGATGACTGTGAGCACCCACTTCTGTATTTGCCAGGCACTGGCATAGCCTCACAAGAGACAGCTATATCAGGATCATGTCAGCAAAATCTTGCCAGCATATGCAATAGTGTCTGAATTTGGTGGCTGATTATGGGATGGACCCCCAGGTGGGGCAGTCTCTGGATGGTCCATCCTTTCGTCTTAGCTCCAAACTTTGTCTCTGCAACTCCTTCCATGGGTATTTTATTCCCTATTCTAGGGAGGAATGAAGTATCCACGTGTTGGTCTTCCTTCTTCTTGATTTTCTTGGGTTTTGGAAATTGTATCTTGGGTATTCTAGGTTTCTGGGCTAATATCCACTTATTAGTGAGTGCATATCTAGTGACTTCTTTTGTGATTGGGATACCTCACTCAGGATGATATCCTCTAGATACATCCATTTGCCTAAGAATTTCATAAATTCATTGTTTTTAATAGCTGAGTAGTACTCCACTGTGTAAATGTACATTTTCTGTATCCATTCCTCTGTTGAGGGACATCTGGGATCTTTCCAGCTTCTCGCTATTATAAGGAGGGCTGCTATGAACATAGTGGAGCATGTGTCCTTATTACCAGTTGGAACATCTTCTGAGTATATGCCCAGGAGAGGTATTGCTGGATCCTCCGGTAGTACTATGTCCAGTTTTCAGAGGAACCACCAGACTGACTTCCAGAGTGGCTGTACAAGCTTGCAATCCCACCAGCAATGGAGGAGTGTTCCTCTTTCTCCACATCCTTGCCAGCATCTGCTGTCACCTGAATTTTTTATCTTAGCCATTCTGACTGGTATGAGGTGGAATCGCAGGATTGTTTTTGATTTGCGTTTTCCTGACGATTAAGGATGTTGAACATTTTTTCAAGTGCTTCTCAGCCCTTCAGTATTCCTCAGTTGAGAATTCTTTGTTTAGCTCTGTACCCCATTTTTAATGGGGTTATTTGAATTTCTGGAGTTCAGCTTCTTGAGCTCTTTGAATATATTGGATATTAGTCCCAGGAAGAATGTCTTAGTTAGGGTTTCACTGCTGTGAAGAGACACCACGACCAAGGCAACTCTTATAAAGGACAACATTTAATTGGGGCTGACTTACATGTTCAGAGGTTCAGTCCATTATTAAGACAAGAGCATGGCAGCATCCAGGCAGGCACGGTGCAGGTAGAGCTGAGAGTTCTGTCTTCATCTGAAGGCTGCTAGTGGAAGACTGGCTTCCAGGCAGTTAGGATAAGGGTTTTAAAGCCCACACCCACAGTGACACATCTACTCCCACAAGGCCACACCTACTCCAACAGGGTCACACCATCTAACAATGCCAATCCCTGGGCCAAGCATATACAAACCATCACAAATCTTTGTTCCCCCTCTGTGATAGTAACCACTAATGTAGGTGCTGTAAACTGAACTCAAGTCTTTTGGAAGAGCATCAAGTGCTCTTAACTAGGGAGCCATCTCTCCAGTCCCCATGGTCTCCCCACCTTAATCACTTTCCAAGATAGACAGTAACCCCTCCTAGGATGTAAGCTCTCTTCATGAAAACAGTTTAAAAGCTATAGAAAAAAAGTTTTCTCTGATGTTTCCTTATGCAGAAAGTATACACACACATATATGTATGTATATGTGTGTATATATGTATGTGTACACATACATAGTAACTTTTTTTTTCTTTGATTTTTTTGAGACAAGATTTCTCTGTATAGCCCTGGCTGTCCTGGAACTCAGAAATCCGCCTGCCTCTGCCTCCCGAGTGCTAGGATTAAAGGCGTGCACCACCACACCCGGCTACATAGTAACTTTTATTCTCCTGTAAGTTATTCCTAGGAATCTGAGCCCCAGGTAACTAAGAGCACCCCTGCATCCTGTAAGACCTTGCCCTAAGGAACAATGAGATGCCTAGTCTTACTACAACACCTGATTAGTTCCAAATGTGCCTGGGAGGGACCGACCCAGTTTCCCAGATACTGCTATCATACTCAGGTATCAAAACATGCCATAGGAAATCAAAGTCTGAGAGAGTAAGTTGGCAATAAAGGATTTATTCAGTGGCAACAGAATGAAAAGGCAGCTTTGTACATAACTTAGCTTCCCTACTCCTGGGATGTATGGTGATCACAGCTACAGGCTAGCAGTAAGGGAGATGGACCAAACAAAAGGATGGCCATTCATGTCTTTTCAGCATGGAGACTTTCTAGGAACCCAAGTGCTCTGCCTGCATGTATGTATGTGCACCAAGTTCATGCCTGGTGCCTACAGACATCAGAAGGCGTCCGATCCTCTGGAACTAGAGCAATGGTGCTTGCTCTTCTGTAAGAATAGCAAGTGCTCTTAATCACCAAGCCATCTCTCCAGGCACTGTCACTTTTTCCTCGTACTGTCATGGCCTGTGTTTAGTCATGGTGGTTGATAGGTATCATTAGCCTTCAATGGGAGCTGGCAGGGGAGAAACCACCTAAATCTAGCTCGAGTTAATGATCAACAGTATTTACTACATACACAGACAAGTAGAATCTGACCCAACCTAAAGGTTGGCGCAGAAAAGGAAATGGATGGAACATGAAGGAAGAGATACTAAGCACTTTATCAACATCAGTCATCATCAATGCCTGCAGGTCCAAGTGAAGTGTGTTTCTGACAGACATGTCCTTCAGCTGTTATGTGGCAAAAGCTGTGAAAGCAGCGCCTAGACACGTAACACCACGCCCAGTTAGCAATTTTTAAGTCAACCAATGGCTGTTTAGGTTCTTTCCCTCCGTGATATTGTACTGGCTAGTTCTTGTCAATGTGAAGAAACCTCAACTGAGGAGCTGCCTATGACAGACTGGCCTGTGGGTAAGCTGCTTTTTGCCATGTTGTTTATAACAGCAATAGAAAACAAACTAGTACAGACACCAAGAAAAACCAGAATCATGGTGGCACCAAGACTCTGCACTGAAGACTACTCAATAGCCAGGATGCCTCTAGGGCTTTTTCAAGCGACTTCTTGAGACAAGATTTTTCCTTGGTAACAATGTCTCTTTAAAACCTAGACAAAGGGCTGGTGAGATGGCTCAGTGGGTAAGAGCACCCGACTGTTCTTCCAAAGGTCCGGAGTTCAAATCCCAGCAACCACATGGTGGCTCACAACCATCCGTAACGAGATCTGACGTCCTCTTCTGGAGTGTCTGAAGACAGCTACAGTGTACTTACATATAATAAATAAATAAATCTTTAAAAAAATTTTAAAAAGAAAAAAATAGACAAAATGAACATAAATACACTCTTGTTCTGTATAGATGGCATTCGTTTCTCATTGAGGCTAGACAATTCAGCCTCTACTCTTGCCCAGCAGTGCTGAGGTGCCGACCCCCAACCCCCATTCCCCAGCTCCAGCAACATGTTCAACTCTTGGCAGAGCACAGAATGGGCAAAAGGGAGAACCAAGGAAACATCTCAAACTCTAGAAGGTGTCCAGCCATCTCTTCTCACACTGCTGGTGTTAAGATGTTGACAAAAATCCGGGCGTGGCGGCGCACGCCTTTAATCTCAGCACTCGGAAGGCAGAGGCAGGCGGATTTCTGAGTTTGAGGCCAGCCTGATCTACAGAGTGAGTTTCAGGACAGCCAAGGCTACTCAGAGAAACCCTGTCTCAAAAAACCACAAAAAAAAAAAAAAAAAAAAAAAAGTTGACAAAAGCTATTACTCACTTCGGCTCCCCCAATCCCAATTCATGCAGACGCTGGCAGATGCAGTCAGAGGCTTTCTCCTCTGACTCTCCTCCTTCTGTCACCTGATAAGTTCACAAACTGGATCCACAAAAACACTTTTTTAAATGTGCAAGTCTTTAATTTTAAAAAATATACACAGAAGAAGCCATGTGTTTTACATAGGAATACACACATTAACAAAGCATTTCTTATAGTTTTCCAAAACTCTATTTTATCAGTCCGAAATTTATAAATTAAATATATCAGAGTTTTTAAGTTAAAATGAAATCCCTGAAACTACTGGATATGTTAGACATCCTCCCTCCCCCACCAAATCAAATAAGCAGAGAGTATCAGTCTGATTTGTTAAATAACGTTTATTGTTATCTTTATTGCCTATAATCTAGAAGATGCAATTTTATTGTGCCTTTGCAAACAGGATACATCTCTTAAAAAACTGATCAAAAATTTCCATACATATAGCTCTATATGATAGATTACAGTGCAACACTATTCATAATTATAGAAACACCATAGAACCCAGGAGCACGGGGTAAGCCAAAGGAATACATCCTGAGCATCTGAGCCAGATGATCTGGTGACTCCTTAGTGAAGGTGAGAAGACATGGCGAAGAGATACATGCACGCTGCAGTCATGAGTGAAGCACGGCCAACAGTGGTCGCTTGCTAGCTTCAAGGGTTATGATGAATTCCCACACATGCACACTCACTCACAGTCCTGTTTCCTTCTGCTCCCCTCCCATACCCAGTACATTCACTCCAGCCCCTTCCAAAAGAAATGTTCAGGCACTAAATCCTACAGAAGCCCACCCCTGCCTGGCAGTAAGGAGTTTAAGACTGCTACTGACAAGTGTAGGCGTCCACCCATACCATGGAGCGAAGCATGTGCTGTAAGCGAGTCTAGCTGCTTTTGCCTCTTTGGAAGAAAATGAAGCATATGCCTGCTACAGCTTTAAAATGCCTTAAAAACAAAACTTTCTCTTGCTACATCTTAAAGTAAAATCAACAGTGAAAAATTCACCCTAAAACTAATTGCCTCAATTGCTACTAAAATACACTTGCCACTCTGTTTTTGGTATCTACTCAATTGTAAATCAGTATGAAAAATTCATGAAGCCTGTACCTGTTTATGGTAAACACTGCAGTACCACATACAGCTGTCAGCTGGCATGCTTATGAAACACCAAGCCTTGTATGTGATTCTCGCTACATGTTTCCTCGGTGTGTTCCCCAAGACTACACTAGTCTAGTGTTACCAAAGATAATGTACAGATAAGATAGTTCAATGGCGAAAAGTATTTGGTTTGTCTTCACTGTATACATCCTGGAGATGAACCGAAACAAACCATGCCTCCATACCTTCCCTGAAGATAACCTGAGTCGGCTGACTAAACAGAGTGCAGGCTGTCAGTCCACTGTATGAGAGGCTGAGCTGGGAAACCAGAGGGCTAGTGTAGTCTACCAGCAGCTTGTACTGTGCAGATAAACCAAGAGCTCTTGGCTTTTGAGAGCCACTGTCCCAAAGGCTGACAGCACTGAGGTGGGAACAACACAGCATAAACATAGGGAACTGAGCTGCACAGCCTGTGGGATTGGCGACCTAGAGAAGAAGATTGGGGGGATCCTCATCCCCTCATGATTTGGTGTGGGTTTAATGTCTCCCTACACGTTAGCTGCTGTGGAAAAAGTAAAACGAAAAATTTACTTAATAACTTTCTTATTTCCAATCAAATGCTCACACACTCACAAAATACACACTCTATGAATATGAGGTGGCTCTTTTTCTTCAAATTTTTAAAAATAAAGAGGCACCAGTACCCGTTCATTTATGTATTAAAAGTCTCATATAATCATCAATAAAACAGAAATGGCATCTGTGATGATCACACAAAGGAGAAAAAGATCAACAACAACCTTAGCCACTGTGGAGAGGATCTGGCTTCACCAGAATCTAAAGGTTTTATTGGGTTAGCAGAGTCCTAAGGCAGCCTTGTCCACAACCAGAAAAGGAAATAGGCTCGCAAAGAAGCCATATTGCGGCTGTTTCCAATGCCTGTTATCTGTGTGACTGACGATCATCCTCTAGCATTACCTTCTCTAACAAGGCTCAAAGAGACAGATGGCATCCTCCTGCATGCTAGCTAGCATGAGCATGACATCAGTGATGGCATGGTTTCAGAGTACAAGGATCCCAACACTGTATCTCAGCATCTTTGGTCAAGGTCTGTCTTCTTCGAATCCACTTCTGCTACAGTCAGTCTCTCACAGAGAAAGTACACACATTTAAAGAAGAGCCTAAGACCTCATTTCCATGGTAAATGTTAAGATCAAGCTTCAGTTCTGGGCCCTTGTCCTGCCTGCCCACTGGGCCTATGAGACCTCACAGAGGAAGCTGTAAGGTCACACACTTGGTAAAGTTTCATGAGCTTCACAAGAGGCTATTAAAGAGATGCCCAGCACAGGAGGACCAGCAGAGCCTCCGTCCTTAAAATGGCCTGAGCTAACTGTGTGAAGGGTCTTGTTTCCAAAAATATTTTCCACCAACCTCAAGAGCATGTCTGTACCACATAAACTTTATGTGTAGTCTAAATGTTATGCAGATGCTTGAGGTGGGAAGGTAAGAATAAGTTATAGGGAAAAAAAGAAACCTAAAAACTAAATTTGGCTTAGGAATAACAAAGTTTAAAAAAAGGAAAAGAAAAGAAAAAAGAAAGCCTGACACTCTACAATTTAATCCAAAGGAAAAACTATCCATAGTAAATGAACGTACACCCTCCTCCCTCCCCAGGATACTGCCTGGCACGATGCCGTTCTCCTGCAGTCCAGAGTCACCTCTGTTCTTTCCCTGCTTCATGGGGCATGAGGAACTTTACAGAGCATCCTGACAGCGAAGCACAAGTCATTGTGAGCCAGGCTGAGTATGAACAGAGCATGCACTCTGAGCTGGACCAGTCTTGACCCAGGTAACCTACACAGTACACAGTAGCCATCACCATGAAACTGACCACGTGGTCATTTCTTGGGTTGTTCTGCAATACCATTCTTTCCCTTCACAAGCAGATACCAGCTCTCCTAGGTAAGCATTTCAGGAGAGACCATCCAGGCTAGCATACCACTGCGAATGCTCGAAATTTCTGATTAACTTAGCACCAAAGCTGTCATCCCCATTCCCTTAACCCAAGTCCGTCTGTGGTTTAAAATAACAAGAGTCACATTTCTCGTTGCTTCTGTGTTTACGCTTTTTCATTTTCTCATGACAGTTTTCCTATGTTGATGTTCAGATTTACACCAGATGAAATAAAGTTGAGAGATATTTGGTGATTTCCACACAGCACTCTTCTCAAGATGAAGTATTTCATGGGTTTAAGTCAGAATTATGTTCACAGAAGTCTTTTCCATGTAGTTAGTTCCTCATACAGAGAACAACTCTTACACATGGCTCTTTCTGGGCAGTGCATTAAATGAAGAGACCTCACAGAAGAAAAGAGCATTATCTGTAGCCATTTGATTAATATACAGGTTCACAGTCTATGAGATGAGACACTGCAGAAGAGAGGCATGAACAATATACTAATTAAACACAAAACAGCAAAAAACGAGGTCCATACACGTAAAGTTGCTAGAGCCTACCCGTAAGGACCTGAAGTGATGAGACTGGCAACTGCATTTAGAATGGACATGCTTCTTCCCTTCCACATACACAATGTCTGATGCTGGTGCACACACTTCTATACACATGCATAACACTGCGTATCTGTGATGATAAACTAATGAGACACTCAGCCAAGTCTTAAAGGCAGATGTCAAAGGACAGTGTGCTAGACTGTGAAACCATATATCAAATTAGTAACACCCTAATTTCAGATATCCATTTATTAAAAAGCACCTCTTGGTAATAAAAGCAAAACAAATAAACAAACAACAACAACAAAAACCCAGTAATATCTATTTCACTCTCACATCAGCCTGTTAAATTCATGATGGGATTTTAAACAGGCGGCCTGCTGGGCTATAGACAGAACTCAAATGCAGGTATGTATGCAGACTCTGAAGCAAGAGCAGGAGCAGAGCAAAACATCGAAAAGCTATGCAAATTTGAAATTTATCACAGCTTTCTTCCTTAGGCCAAAAAAGAAAAACAAAACAACAAAAAAGCAAATTCGTTTTATAACCACAATTCATTTTGTCAAACTCCTATGAAGACTTTTCATTTAATTATGTATACATAAGAAGAAAGAAAGTTCTTCCACAAACACTCTCAAGCTTACAATTATCAAGAAAACGTCAGCATCTGTAAAAGCAGGAGGAATATTAAACACATGTCAGGAAGGTCAACTTCTGTCTCTGCTTTTAAGTAAAAAAATCACCATATAGGAAGTACAAAAACCCGCACTGAATGACAACTGCTGGTGTTTACTTGATCAGAAACGAAGACCAAGAGTGAAGAAAGCCCTGTGTGATTCCCATCTGGAGCACCCCCTCCGTGTACACGAGTGAATCGGCAGCCTCTGGAGCATAGCTTATGAACAGGCGGTCCTTGGATAGCTGCAGTCAATGGAACACTCTTGTCTCGAATGTACCCATAATTCAGTTTCACTTACAAATTGCAAACAAACTCATTCTTCAGAAAAATATCTGTTTGGCATCTCCTGGACTCTGTTCCATTGGGCAATATGGACATTTTAATCTATATATAAAATAGAAAAGATTGAGACAAACAATAATATCAGCACTGAACACAGTTATAAAGTACACTTTAACACCCGTATGCACACCTACAACATGTGCAAAAGCAAAGCTGACGTGCTTCTTTTGCCTGGAGGATTAACTATGCTCGTCAGCCAGGCTTTGAAGGGTCACAGAAAACAACAGCTAAGTCAGATCCTAACCTGAATGCCTGATACTTAGTAATCGGTGAAAACTGTTTTGCAGGTAAAATAAAGACAATTTTTTGAAAACTGATTCCTGAGTTTCAGAAGTAATCTAATCTCTGCCTCCCGAGGTTTACATTGCACCTGTCCCTAAATGAATTTCCAATGTGTGGCTGTATAATCTATTCAAGGACAGCCAATCTGTTGTGAGCTACCAGCCTGCATTAAGAACAGCCAACATGGCTTTCAGTGACAAAGAATGCTAGTTCCTTGTGGCCACAGTCACCAGTGATCTGTACTGCCAGGATTTCTGTGTGGTATGGGAAGGTATAAATACCTTCTTTCAAGCAATAGCCCTCCCAGGAAAGGGTCTTCCCACAATAAGGCCAGAACCAGTATCAGTGAAGACTAGCCTAACTACCTAAGCTAGAATACCTTTGAGATCTGTTTTGTTTTAAACTGGGCTCACTGTCTGTAAAATTTACAAATGTCTGTGCATGTTGAACCACGATTACACTGGTAGCAATTATCACATATGGACAACACACTCTGGCACTGTATTCACCAAGAAGAAATGGCTAAATAATGGTATTTCCACACTGCAGAGTAGTCTACAGTGGTGGGAAGGGCAGTAAAAGTAGGCTGAGACAATCTTATGTAGCTCAAGATGACCCCTCTAACTTGCTATATTGTTGGGATGATCTTGAATTCTGGGTCCTCCTACCTCTACCACTCAGGCGCTGGGATTAGAAGCATGCACCACCATACTGTGTTCCTCTGTAACTTTAACAACAATCACAAAGGACTCTTTTGTGATATGCAAAAATATAAAATATAAAAATAGCATATAAAAATAGCTCCACAATAAAGCCCTAAGTGAGAGAAGCGAAACCCAGAAGGGAGAAGGATATGCACAGAAGACGATTCTTAAGCCTTGGAGAGAGGGCCACACAAGGATCCAAGTACATTTATAAGTCTAATTATCAAATCCTTGAGCTGGCTAAACTAACCAAAGGGATTAGATGCAATTCACTTTCTATGACTAGTTAAGGAAACTCATTTCTAAATATAGTTATGGCTGAACACAGTGTTACACACTAATTACAGTACTCAGACAAATGTCTGAGATCGAGACCGGCATAGTCTACAGATCAGCCATGGCTATACAAAGAAACCCTGTCTCGGAAAACAAAACAAACGAACAAACATAAAAAGATTTATCCTTATTACATCTTACTTCCTGCAAGACAGATCTATTTAATGGTTAAGAAGTCAGACACTTACTTGCTACCATTAAACATTTTATTCAGGGCGTCTCTTGATATAATATGACCACAAACCAATTTCATGGGTGGATTGTTATCTGTTGTTTGCTGACGAAGAATGGGACAGGCAAATATGGAGTGATACCAGCACTTTTTACCAAGGTCCACTTCAATCTATTCAAAAAAGAGAAATGCACAAAGACTAGTTAAATCTCCTATCTGCAAAACTATAACACTGCTTTTCAAACTGCAATCTGAGGTCTGAGAAAATCAAACTTGATGCTTCAGAAGTTAAGTATCTGTTTGTGGTGGTACCAGGCAGCCTGGCCCACCACTAAGCTATATCCCCTGCCTAAATACCTTGTAATTTCATCAGAACATATACCAAGAGCAGAAGCAGACAGTCTGACTGCTCTGTAGAAGTGCTTGGTTAGGTGATAAATTCAGCGCAACAACTCCTCCAAGGGCAGTCTAAATATAGTTACCTTCTGGGTGACTTCAGATCTGAGTTTCCTATGTAATTTGTATGAAATGGTCCAGAAAAAACCCGAGGCAGGGAGGTAGGCAAAGTTTCTGTTTTTGTTTCTCCCCAGTGCTGGAGTCCAATGCAGGGGTTTGCATGTGGCTAGGCAAGCTTTAGTCCAGTACCCCATCCTACCTCCCGACCATCACCCATGTGCATGTGCCCCCTTTCTTTGCTTTTTTGGGATAGGATCCCCATAGTTGCCCAAGCAGGCCTTGATTTTACAATCCTCTTGCCTCAGCCTCCTACGAATCTGGAATTGCAGGCTTGTGACATCAGCTTAAGCTTAATCGCAACATGACTTTTTTGTCATTTGTTCACATTAAAAGCTCACGGCATGATATCAACATTGTGTTTTTGCCACAAATAAATCAAACCATATAAAAGTTTGAAATTATCCATCAGACCTGCTACTGAATACCAGAGCCTCCACAAATACATCGTGTTCCTTCCTTCTTATTCTCAAAGTCCATTACTGCCAGGTGTGGTGGCACACACCTTTAATCCCAGCAGAGAAAGGGGATTTTGAGTTTGAGGCCAGTCTGATTGATACAATCTAGACAAAACGAGTTCCACGCCAGCCAGGGTCACACAGACTTAAGTCGATTAATAACGTTCTTTAAGGAAAACTGACAAGGGGGAGGAATTCAGTGTGCACAAGGATTTGAGTCCAAACTACAGTATTGCAAAAACAGTGGAACACACCTATAAACCCAGTGTCCAGGGGGATCAGAGGAAACCCCAACTGGCCTACATAGTAAGAGTATCCCCTGACCCCCAAAAAGAAAAGGGGGGAACAAAAGCTAAAAGTACAACAAATTTTTCCTGAGGAAAGATTACCAATTACTACCTCTTGTTGCTTTCCCAGTCAAGTGCATGCTGTTAGCTGGGATCCTACAGATTACTCTACTTTAGTGTGCATATTTCAAAAACACTCACAGCAAGATCATGCAACTGCCAGAAGCTGGATATCTGCTTAAAAAATAGAGCTCTTCATTTGCTCCAGCAGCGGCAGCAGTACAGCGCTGCTTATATCCTGACCACATGTAGCACTGGGAAGACACCTGTGCCTTTAACACAAAGCATCCTCTTGACAAGCTGCTATAGTTGGTGCAACCAACTGACAGGCTTACAGCTAAAAGAACAGGCTAGCTACAGACAAATCTGTGTGCAGGTGTGGTAAAGAAAGCAGCTCATGTCAATGGCTGACTAATTTAACCCTCCACCATCTGTGACATAATTTTGTCAGAAATGAAAATTGCAGGTTAAAAGTCTTTCAAATTTATTTTCTTGTTTCATTTTTGTTGTTGTTGTTAAGATAGTGTCTCACTAAGAGGCCCTGATTGCCCTAGAACTTACTATGTAAGCTGGTCTCAAATTTACAAACATCTTCCTGCCTCTCCCATCACCTCCCTACACCTATTTTAATTTTAACTAGTTAACTGACTTGTTCCCTTTTTAGAGTGGTGCTGAGACTAGACTCAAAGCTTCAAGCCTGCTAGGCAAATGGTCTTCCACTGAGCTATACTCCCAACCTTATTTGTCACTCATGTTATGTACATTAAAACAAAAACAGAAACAAAAACAAACAAACAAAACATGCTGAATAGCTACAATAGTGTTTTCTGGTTAAATAGCACAATTTAAACATTCATCTTCAAGGATTGTCAAGTTGAACTCACAGGTAATTCGTCTTTCTGGTTCCAAACTCCAGTACACTGCCTCTGCTCAATCACAGCTTTGATGTTAATTAGCGCAGGCAGCGCCACACAACCTGCTGAGAAACTGAGGGCAAAAGAGGAAGCATCAGTGCCAACCCCAGGGATGCTAACCCTAAAGCAGGTGCAGAACAGCTATTCCTCTAAAAAGAAAACAAAACAACTCAACTTTTTTCTCCCTTGTGCTCCCAGTCCTCAGCTCTATTTCCTATGATTACTAAAATGTAATCACCTTTACAAGTAAGACAGAAAATTCTAGCGCTGTCACATAGCTCTAGCCAGTGTGGGAGAAGGAAGAAGAGCAAGCTTTCAAAAGATTGCGTTTTGATGGGACATTTAATTTCCACTAACTCCTCAGTAATTAAAAAGATACTTGGCTTGCCTATCAGGAGAGAGGTAGTGCTGGCATTCTGTGCTGAGAGGGACGAGCTGTCATCCCAAGCACAAATTGCATCACTTCAAGGAGGGGTGAGGGAAATGCAAGGCCTAAAGACCAGTGTGCCTCAGACACGGTGGACTGTACTTTAGCATTTAAAGGGGAAGAGAGTCTTCTGAGCCTGTCTTCTCTTCAAGTATGATTATGCAAGGTTATATGAATTAAACATTCCAAAGTTTTCCCACCAGTTTACAGTTTTTTTAAAAAAACTACAATGTCTTCGACAGTCTCATCAGAAAAGGCTTTACAAGCTCAGAACCAAAACTTTTAACTTTAGTCTAAAGTCGTGACCTTTATCATTGTATGGAAAGATGCACACACTTGCTTCCTTTACTGTGACAAACTTATTTCATTCACTTGGAAAAATAACTGTCAAAACCCAGAATGTCAATAAACTGTGGTTTGGTTTTCATAGATTAGATCACTTTTTGTTAGAAATTAAATGTACTGATTGATTCATTTATAAATCACAATAAACACAATAAATTTGAGTGTCTGTTGCAAATGAGGTCAAGTAAAAACTGTATTCTGCAACAAGACCTAACACAGGTTCATAACACAGGGGCTTTGTGTTAAGGCAAGCATCATACATACTGTGGTGAGGAACTAAATGCTTTATGCAAATGCCCTATCGTGTCACAGAGAATGCTAAGAAGATGCAAACCCAATTATCAACTAAAAGCCAAGTATCTACTGCCCACCCAAAGTACTGTAGAGCTCAGCAAGCATTTCCTAGGCAGCCAGTATGGCAGTGAGGAGCTGCTGCAAATACCTGCTGGGGCTGGCATCAATGTCCCCACAACACAGACCCTGACATTTAACTTACTTCTGTTTCTGCATCATCTGTGCAAATGTCAGCAGTGGAAAGGGTTTTGGGACTCCCTGGCTCCCAGGTCACATTTGGAGAACTTGCTGACCTAAACCATGTCATTGCCATCTGTGGTAAGCACTTCAAATATCAACTATACACGTCTCCAGAAAGACAACACAATCTACTGGTTTAATCACAAAGGACCAAGAAAAGCCGCCCAGTATAATGCCCATTTCAGAGTAACCGGAGCCCATACTACACCTGACACTGAGAGGAGACTCCACGGAGAGCCCCAGGAGGGCACAAGCGTCCCGTGTAAAGATGTCACAGATGTCAGCCCACTGGTTTGCATCAAGTAAGTGAACATATGGTGAGTTTTCAATCCCTTGTCTCAGGTACACCAGGCTTCCCATCAATACCTGAATGTCTAAAAGAAAAAGCTCCAGCACAATGAAGGTGTGTACACACGTCTCAAACAGCACTGACTTGTGAAGACATTTCCATCCTATGTGACACAGTCTAAAATAATGTAAACATGGTCCCTAAGCGTGATCGCAAGTCCTCCTCCTTAATTAAGGATACAGCAGAGAGAGGATGAGAAGAAGAAAGCACTGAAAATAGTGAGCTCAGACTTTCTAGTCTTACACTGCCATATGTGTTTGGTGAATATGTAGCTACTCTGACACATGTGTGGCAGCAGCATGTGGTGAGAGGAAAGTGGCCAAGGAGCAAGCCACAGCTTGGTCTTGGTGTCCTTATATTAAAGAGTCCTTAACTGCCAGTTAATCGAACAGTTTTAGTCATTAGAAAACATGTATGAGAGACACAAGTAGTGGCTACTGGCTCCCCCCAAACACTAAAGATCTCAAGCCAGGCTGGTGGTGCACATCTGCACTCTTAGCATTCTGGAGGCTGACCTAGGAGAATCACAAGTTTTGAGACCAGCCTGGGCCATACACAGAGACTGTCTCAACTCCTTGTACTCTCTCCACCTTGCCCATGCTCCCTCCCCAAAGCACAAAGGAAAACAGCAGTCTGATTCCAGACTCACCTTTTTGATGATTTAGGGCAAATGGCTGGAAATTTTTCGCATATTGTAAGGCTTCTCGCTGATTTGTAGTTCCACCCATTAACAAGCTAATAAAATACAGTCGGTGTAGCTTAAATTCCAAGGAGCTGTTTTGGGCTATGAGCATTTCTCGGTTTGATACTGCCCACCTAAGGCAACAGAAAAATGTGTTAAGGGTAATCAAGGACATGAGGAGGATGCTTTAAAAACTGGCTGACATCTAGCATGAGAAAAGAGGTCTAGTTTGCCCTCTTGTGGGAGGTTTGGTAATATCAACCATTAGGAGATGCAAACACAAAGGAAATTATATGCCGTTAGATGATAATTACTTCTTCACTAAGGTATTATAGTATAATGGCTCTGGTATGTCACATAATACACTTGGATTTGAAGAGGGCCACACTCTGGAGTGTAAGCCTTGAGATTCACACCTAAATCACTTAGAGCCACCCTTCTTCCTATTAAGCAAGCATATTTGTAAATTAGCCAAAATTCTGAAGGGGAGCCCCTTACGTTTTTTTTTTTTTTTGGTTTTTCGAGACAGGGTTTCTCTGTATAGCCCTGGCTGTCCTCGAACTCAGAAATCCGCCTGCCTCTGCCTCCCGAGTGCTGGGATTAAAGGCGTGTGCCACCACGCCTGGCAGCCCCTTACTTTTTAAATTACACGCTTCCATTTCTTTTTTTTTTTTTTAAATTAGGTATATTCCTCATTTACATTTCCAATGCTATCCCAAAAGTCCCCCATACCCTCCCCCCCACTCCCCTACCTACCCACTCCCACTTTTTGGCCCTGGCGTTCCCCTGTACTGGGGGGCATATAAAGTTTGCAAGTCCAATGGGCCTCTCTTTCCAGTGATGGCCGACTAGGCCATCTTTCGATACATATGCACCTAGAGTCAAGAGCTCCGGGGTACTGGTTAGTTCATATTGTTGTTCCACCTATAGGGTTGCAGATCCCTTTAGCTCCTTGGGTACTTTCTCTAGCTCCTCCATTGGGGGCCCTGTGATCCATCCAATAACTGACTGTGAGCATCCACTTATGTGTTTGCTAGGCCCCGGCGTAGTCTTACTAGAGACAGCTATATCAGGGTCCTTTCAGCAAATGCTTGCTAGTGTATGCAATGGTGTCAGCTTTTGGAGGCTGATTATGGGATGGATCCCTGGATATGGCAGTCTCTAGATGGTCCATCCTTTTGTCTCAGCTCCAAACTTTGTAATTCCTTCCATGGGTGACGCTTCCATTTCTTACACTTCCGTTCTTTACTCATATCATAACCTTCACGGAAGCCGGAGGACAGCCATGAACTCAAGCGAGGCTTGCTGCAGGCACCTTTACCTGCTTCACTACTTCACCACAGGCCTGCAATCTCTACTCTGTTTAGCATTAAGAACCAGCAAACATAGAGGCTGTGGATACAGCTCAGTGATGGGGTGTTTGTTTACACAAATAAAAGGGTCCTGGGTTCAAACCCCAGCACTGCAACAACAAAAATACATCAAAGAAACAAACCCAGAAACCATAGATATTTCTCAAGCTTCCCAGAGTCTTTTTTAGGATTTACTTTTATGTGTGTTTGTGTGTTGTCCCCATGTATTATGCACATGTGCATGTCACGTACCCTCAAAGGCCAAAGGAGAGCACTGGAGTCCCTTGCACTAGGGTTACAGTTTTGATCTATCATGTGAGTGCTGGAGTCCCTTGCACTAGGGTTATAGTTTTGATCTATCATGTGAGTGCTGGAGTCCCTTGCACTAGGGTTATAGTTTTGATCTATCATGTGAGTGCTGGAGTCCCTTGCACTAGGGTCATAGTTTTGATCTATCATGTGAGTGCTGGGGTCCCTTGCACTAGGGTTATAGTTTTGATCTATCATGTGAGTGCTGGAGTCCCTTGCACTAGGGTTACAGTTTTGATCTATCATGTGAGTGCTGGAGTCCCTTGCACTAGGGTTACAGTTTTGATCTATCATGTGAGCGCTGGAGTCCCTTGCACTAGGGTTACAGTTTTGATCTATCATGTGAGTGCTGGAGTCCCTTGCACTAGGGTTACAGTTTTGATCTATCATGTGAGTGCTGGAGTCCCTTGCACTAGGGTTACAGTTTTGATCTATCATGTGAGCGCTGGAGTCCCTTGCACTAGGGTTACAGTTTTGATCTATCATGTGAGTGCTGGAGTCCCTTGCACTAGGGTTATAGTTTTGATCTATCATGTGAGTGCTGGAGTCCCTTGCACTAGGGTTATAGTTTTGATCTATCATGTGATGTGAGTGCTGGAGTCCCTTGCACTAGGGTTATAGTTTTGATCTATCATGTGATGTGAGTGCTGGAGTCCCTCGCACTAGGGTTACAGTTTTGATCTATCATGTGAGTGCTGGAGTCCCTTGCACTAGGGTTATAGTTTTGATCTATCATGTGAGTGCTGGAGTCCCTTGCACTAGGGTTACAGTTTTGATCTATCATGTGAGCACTGGAGTCCCTTGCACTAGGGTTACAGTTTTGATCTATCATGTGAGCGCTGGAGTCCCTTGCACTAGGGTTATAGTTTTGATCTATCATGTGAGTGCTGGAGTCCCTTGCACTAGGGTTACAGTTTTGATCTATCATGTGAGTGCTGGAGTCCCTTGCACTAGGGTTACAGTTTTGATCTATCATGTGAGTGCTGGAGTCCCTTGCACTAGGGTTATAGTTTTGATCTATCATGTGAGCGCTGGAGTCCCTTGCACTAGGGTTATAGTTTTGATCTATCATGTGAGTGCTGGAGTCCCTTGCACTAGGGTTACAGTTTTGGTCTATCATGTGAGTGCTGGAGTCCCTTGCACTAGGGTTATAGTTTTGATCTATCATGTGAGCGCTGGAGTCCCTTGCACTAGGGTTATAGTTTTGATCTATCATGTGAGTGCTGGAGTCCCTTGCACTAGGGTTACAGTTTTGATCTATCATGTGAGTGCTGGAGTCCCTTGCACTAGGGTTACAGTTTTGATCTATCATGTGAGTGCTGGAGTCCCTTGCACTAGGGTTATAGTTTTGATCTATCATGTGAGTGCTGGAGTCCCTTGCACTAGGGTTATAGTTTTGATCTATCATGTGAGTGCTGGAGTCCCTTGCACTAGGGTTACAGTTTTGATCTATCATGTGAGTGCTGGAGTCCCTTGCACTAGGGTTATAGTTTTGATCTATCATGTGAGTGCTGGAGTCCCTTGCACTAGGGTTATAGTTTTGATCTATCATGTGAGCGCTGGAGTCCCTTGCACTAGGGTTACAGTTTTGATCTATCATGTGAGCGCTGGAGTCCCTTGCACTAGGGTTACAGTTTTGATCTATCATGTGAGTGCTGGAGTCCCTTGCACTAGGGTTATAGTTTTGATCTATCATGTGAGCGCTGGAGTCCCTTGCACTAGGGTTACAGTTTTGATCTATCATGTGAGTGCTGGAGTCCCTTGCACTAGGGTTATAGTTTTGATCTATCATGTGAGTGCTGGAGTCCCTTGCACTAGGGTTATAGTTTTGATCTATCATGTGAGTGCTGGAGTCCCTTGCACTAGGGTTATAGTTTTGATCTATCATGTGAGCGCTGGAGTCCCTTGCACTAGGGTTATAGTTTTGATCTATCATGTGAGTGCTGGAGTCCCTTGCACTAGGGTTATAGTTTTGATCTATCATGTGATGTGAGTGCTGGAGTCCCTTGCACTAGGGTTATAGTTTTGATCTATCATGTGAGTGCTGGAGTCCCTTGCACTAGGGTTATAGTTTTGATCTATCATGTGATGTGAGTGCTGGAGTCCCTTGCACTAGGGTTATAGTTTTGATCTATCATGTGAGTGCTGGAGTCCCTTGCACTAGGGTTATAGTTTTGATCTATCATGTGATGTGAGTGCTGGAGTCCCTTGCACTAGGGTTACAGTTTTGATCTATCATGTGAGCGCTGGAGTCCCTTGCACTAGGGTTATAGTTTTGATCTATCATGTGAGTGCTGGAGTCCCTTGCACTAGGGTTATAGTTTTGATCTATCATGTGAGTGCTGGAGTCCCTTGCACTAGGGTTATAGTTTTGATCTATCATGTGAGTGCTGGAGTCCCTTGCACTAGGGTTACAGTTTTGATCTATCATGTGAGTGCTGGAGTCCCTTGCACTAGGGTTATAGTTTTGATCTATCATGTGAGTGCTGGAGTCCCTTGCACTAGGGTTACAGTTTTGATCTATCATGTGAGTGCTGGAGTCCCTTGCACTAGGGTTACAGTTTTGATCTATCATGTGAGCGCTGGAGTCCCTTGCACTAGGGTTACAGTTTTGATCTATCATGTGAGTGCTGGAGTCCCTTGCACTAGGGTTATAGTTTTGATCTATCATGTGATGTGAGTGCTGGAGTCCCTTGCACTAGGGTTACAGTTTTGATCCATCATGTGAGCGCTGGAGTCCCTTGCACTAGGGTTACAGTTTTGATCTATCATGTGAGTGCTGGAGTCCCTTGCACTAAGGTTATAGTTTTGATCTATCATGTGAGTGCTGGAGTCCCTTGCACTAGGGTTACAGTTTTGATCTATCATGTGATGTGAGTGCTGGGAACAAAGCCCAGGTCTTCTGGAAGTGCAGCAAGTGCTCACCACTGAGTCCCAGTACTTTGAGAAGATAAAAAAAGCACACATACACTCTGCTCCACGTGACAAAAGATTTGTATAGATATAATGTCACTATATCTATACACAGGGAAATAATATTCTGTTCTGAAACTCTGAAGTTCCATGAGAACCCCCACCCCCAATAATGGTGCTTAGTGACCTAATCAGTAGTAGCCCACACTGGCACTCACACAGCACCAACAGCAGCATTCTACCCTGCTCAGCCTATGAAAAGGTTTGGGATATTTAAGGCTCTGTATATATCATTTCCATCACACACACACCAAATAATAACATGATTTCACTCACATGGTTAGCTCTCCCCTCTTCTCTCCTAAATTTGCCACTTGGATAGGGTACTATTTCTGGTAAAAATGCATCTGGCCAAGGCTCACAGCCCGCACCACTATACCCGTTTTCAGCATGTTAAAGACTACAAATGCCCTTCCCTTCTAGTATTCCTGTGGAGACTTCCACCACTCTTCTTATTTTTTTTTCCCCTCTTGGGAATGACTAACAATACCCAGCCCTTCAAGTACAAACTTAATGGGAAGCTATTAATAGTACCATCCAAATGTCTTCAAAATTCAAAGAATGGAAAACCCCACAAATCAAATTCAGCGGAAGAGCTAGCAATTCCCTAACATCTCTGTGGAAACAAAAAGACCACCACCAGTTCATTCAAAGGTACTATCAGCAATCTTGGTGTGGACTCAGGGTCTCACTGTATCCCTGAGCCTGTATCTCCCGGCCTTTCCTCTTATCCCATCTTTGTGTCCTGCTGACCCAACCCACAAAAGCACTCTCAGCCAGGGATCATATACCAGCACAATTAACTAGGATCCAGACAGGGCAATACCAACCAAAGCATGGAACACCCACCCCCCCCCCCCAAAAAAAAAGAGAGAGACAAGACCAGATAGCTATACTAAGAAACATCTCAAATATCCTAACTGCAGATACCTAGATCCAAGTCCCCAAACACAAATATAAACAGTAAACATTTGGATTGTTCCTCCAGAAACAAATCTATTGCAGTAGGCCCTCGAAATTCAATTTAACTGACACACAAGATAGGAGCTTCAAAATATCTAGTATGTTAAAAGAAGGTATGAATAAATGCCTCAGTGAAGACCATGAAAACACAAACAGTGGAATGAAACAATAAAAGCACTGTAAGACATGAAAGCAGAAACAAAAAATCCAAAACTCAGACAAAACTGAAAATGAAAATTTTAGGAGGTCAAATAAAAGCCTCATAGGTAAGCCTCAGCAACAGATTACAAGACACACAAGAGAGAATTTCAGGTCTTGAAGAGAAAGCAGAAGCAATGGATCACTCAGTCAAAGGAAATGTTAAGTCCAGAAACAATCCAGGAAATCTGAGACACTATAAAAAACACCGTATCTACAAATAATAGAAATAGAGGAAGGAGAAAAACTCAAGTCAAAGGCAAATAATACAATTTTTAACAAAATCATAGAAATTTCCCCGTAAGGAAGGAGCTGCCTATTAAAGTATAAACACACAAAACACTGAATAGACAGGACTTGAAAATAAATTCCTCACAACACGTAACAAAACACTAAACACACAGTGGGTGGGGAGGTGGGAGGAGGGAAGGATGTTAAAAGCTACAATGGATAAAGACCAAGTCACATATACAGACATGTCCATTAGAATATGCCCAACTTCTTTTTTTTTTTTTTTAATATTTTTATTACATATTTTCCTCAATTACATTTCCAATACTATCCCAAAAGTCCCCCATAGCGCCCCCCACTTCCCTACCCACCCATTCCCATTCTTTTGGCCCTGGCATTCCCCTATATTGGGGCATATAAAGTTTGCAAGTCCAATGGGCCTCTCTTTCCATTGATGGCTGACTAGGCCATCTTTCGATACATATGCAGCTAGAGACAAGAGCTCCGGGGTTCTAGTTTGTACATCATGTTGTTCGAACAATAGGGTTGCAGATCCCTTTAGCTCCTTGGGTACTTTCTCTAGCTTCTCCATTGGGAGCCCTGTGATACATCCAATAGCTGACTGTGAACATCCACTCCTGTGTTTGCTAGGCCCCGGCATCGTCTCACAAGAGACAGCTATATTTGGGTCCTTTCAGCAAAATCTTGCTAGTGTATGCAATGGTGTCAGCGTTTAGAAGTTGATTATGGGATGGATCCCTGGATACGGCAGTCTCTAAATGGTCCATCCTTTCATCACCGCTACGAACTTTGTCTCTGTAACTCCTTCCCTGGGTGTTTTGTTCCCAATTCTGAGAAGGTGCACAGTGTCCACACTTTGGTCTTCATTCTTCTTGAGTTTCATGCGTTTAGCAAATTGTATCTTAAATCTTGGGTATCCTAAGTTTTGGGCTAATATCCACTTATCAGTGAATACATATTGTGTGAGTTCTTTTGTGATTGTGTTACTTCACTCAAGATGATGCCCTCCAGGTCCATCCATTTGTATGCCCAACTTCTTAATGGAGACACTGAAAACTGCAAGGGTCTGAACGGATGTTCTATAAACTGAGGGACTGCAGATGCCAGTCCAGACCTCTCACTCACAACTGACAGAAAAAGAAACATTCCATGGGCTGGTGAGATGGCTCAGCCAGTAAGAGCACTGAATACTCTTCTGAAGGTCCTGAGTTCAAATCCCTTCAATCACATGGTGACTCACATAATGAGATCTGATGCCCTCTTCTGGTGTGTCTGAAGACAGCTACAGTGAACTCATATACATAAAAATAAGTAAATAAATCTTTTTTAAAAAGAGCCGGGCATGGTGGCGCACCCCTTTAATCCCAGCACTCGAGAGGCAGACGGATTTCTGAGTTCGAGACCAGCCTGGTCTACAAAGTGAGTTCCAGGACAGCCAGGGCTATACAGAGAAGCCCTGTCTCTAAAAATAAAAAAAGAGAAAGAAAGAGAGCGAGAGAGAGGGAGAGAGAGAGAGAGAGCGAGAGCGAGAGCGAGAGCGAGAGAGAGAGAGAGAGAGAGAGAGAGAGAGAGAGAGAGAGAGAGGGAGGGAGGGAGGGAGAAAGAAAGAAAGAAAGAAAGAAAGAAAGAAAGAAAGAAAGAAAGAAAGAGAGAGAAGAAATACATTCCACAATAAAAACAAATTTAAGCAATTTCTATCTACCAATCCATATCTACAGAAGGTGGTAGAAGGAAACCTTCAGTCTGAAGAGGTTAACTATATTCAAGAAGACACAAAAAAATCAGTAATCTTGGAACAATAAATCAGAGAGTGTGTGTGTGAGTATGTGTGTAGAAACAACTTACATCATAATATCTGTAACCCCAGTTCTAGGAGATCCAACTCCTTCTTCTGACCTCCCTCCAAAGGCACCACCAAGCATGCACATGGTACACAGGGACACATGCAGGCAAACCCACAAAAAATAAGTTAATTTAAAAAAATCAAAACTGAATAAGATTCATCTTTTGGTTGCATTCAAAAATATACCTCATCATCAAACAGACATTCCAGGGTTAAAAAAATGACAAAAATATTTCAAGCAAATAAACCCCAAAAGCAAGTA
Source organism: Mus caroli (assembly GCF_978045245.1). NCBI lineage: Eukaryota > Metazoa > Chordata > Mammalia > Rodentia > Muridae > Mus > Mus caroli. The sequence continues at coordinate 77,853,790 of NW_028227262.1, read as the reverse complement.
GATGTGGATATTTTAATATCTGACAAAACATACTTCAAATTCAACTGAATCAAGGAGATAGAGAAGGGCATCATATATATACTCACCAGAAGGAAAAATCCACCAAGAGGATATGGCAATTCTAAACATCTATGAACTGAACACAGGATACCCAAGTTCATAAAAGAAACACCACTACAGCTAAAATCATAATGACCCTCAACCGGTGATGGTGGGTGACTTTAATACCCTACTCTCATGACAAGACAAGACAGGCATCAAACCAGAGAAATGTGAAGCCAAATAATGTCATAAGTCAAATGGAACCAGAAGACAGTTACAGAATTTTTCACCGAAATACTAAAGAATACATTGTATTCTTACAAGCAACTATTTCAACTTTCGCTAATACTGAACACATACTAGGAAAAAAGAAAATCTCAATAGATCTCACTACTGAATGAAAAATGGGTCAAGACCTAAATCATGATGAACATATAAAATGTTTGGATCTGAATAAAAAGGAAAACACACCAAGCAGTGTGGTGCATGCCTTTAATCTCAGCATTGGGAAGGCAGAGGCAGGCAGATCTCTGACTGAGATCAGCCTGGTCTACAGGACAGCCAGGGCTACACAGAAAAACCTTGTCTCAAAAAACCAAACCAAACCAAACCAAACAAACAAAAAAAAACAGAACAAAAGGAAATCACAACATACTTAAAACTTATAGAACACTATAAAGGCAGTTCTTGATATGGAAGTTAAATCAAGATCAAATAAAAACTTAATCAGACCCATAGACCCTACTGAAATAGGAGCAGCAATTAAATCTCACAAAAAAGCCCAGGGCCAAAGGTATCCAACTCAGAGAATTACCAGAACCTTAGAAGAAGAATCAATGCCACTATTCCTCAAACTCTTCACAAAATGGAAATGGAACATTTACTAATTCTTTTTATAAAGCCACTCCCACCCTGATACCAAAACCACACAAAGACCCAACAAAAAAGAAAATCATAGATCAATATCCTGTATGAACATAAATGTAAAAATCCTCAAATTTCTTGCAAACTAAATCTAAAAACACATTAAAAAGGTTATCTATCATGATAAGTAGGAGTCATCACAGAGATGCCACGATGGGTCAACATACATGAATCAATAAACATGATCTGCCATATAAAGACAAAAACCACATGATCATCTCATTAGATACAGAAAAGGCCTTTGACAAAATTCAGCATCCCTTCAGGATAAAAGTTCTGGAAGACTACAAGTACAGGGAAATACCACAACACAAAATAAAGGTGACTTCCAGCAGTCTCACAAACAACAGTAACCTAAAGTGGAGAGATTTTTTTTGTTTGTTTGTTTTTGTTTTTGTTTTTGAAGACAGGGTTTCTCTGTGTAGCCCTGGCTGTCCTGGAACTCACTTTGTAGACCAGGCTGTCCTCGAACTCAGAAATCCGCCTGCCTCTGCCTCCCGAGTGCTGGGATTAAAGGCGTGCGCCACCACACCTGGCTGCAGAGAGAAATTTAAACTATTTCCACTAATATCAGGAGTAAGGCAAGGGCGTCCATTTCCTCCATACCTGTTCAATATAGTACTTATAAAGTCTCAGCTATAGCAATTAAGACAACTGAAGGAGACTGTGGTGGTTTAAATATGCTTGGTCCAAGGAGTGATAGTAGGTGTGGTCTTGTTGGTGAAAGTGTGTCACTGTGGAGGTGGGTTTTAAGACCCTCCTCCGAGATATCTGAAGATGCCAGTCTTCTTCTCTTTGCCTTCGGAACAAGATGGTGAACTCTAGCATCTCCCGTGCTATGCCTGCCTGGACACTGCCATGCTCACACCTTGATAATAATGGACTGAACCTATGAAATTATAAGCCAGCCCCTATTAAACGGTGTCTTTTATAAGAGTTGCCTTGGTCATGGTATCTCCTCATAGCAGTAAAATCCTGCAACTTTAATTTTTTTCAAATCATATTTTTAATGATGGTTCTTAAATGCTTTAACCTCCCTTCTAGCCCACCACCCACCAGAGGTAGTGGGAAAGAAAGGATATGGGGAAAGTGGACCTGATCAGCTAGGATCTTTGGAGTAACTCCCATCTGTGTTGTCTGGAAATCAGCAGTTTGGTTTACAGGTGAGCAGCTGCAACTTGATCCACTCGGAAACACTTCATGGATATACTAGCAGTCCAGTTCAATAGAATCGGGATAGCAAACTCTAATCAGTGGTGGTGGCACTACCTAGCAGAAACAGCCAAGTCTCAGCCATGGCTCAAATCAGCAGAAGTGACATGGAGGGACACCAGGAGAAGTTCTCGGCCGTGCCTCTCTCAACCAAGATCGGCAAAGATGCAAGATCCACAAGTGTTACACAGCTAGCTGCACCAGCAAGCCAAACTCAGCTCCAATCCATCGAGCCCTATTTATACACTCCAAACATCACGTGTCCTCCACATGTCCTGCCGCAGCATGGGTCCTGTCTGTCTCAGCTGACATCACTCTGCCAATCAGCCCCAGTGCACAGAAGTGGCAAGAAACTGTAGCATATCACCAGAAGATTTTTGTGTGTGTGTCCCACAAAAAAAAAAAAAAAAATCTATGGAGTCCCAATAAACTCATCTCAACTTTGTAATGTGAGGCGGACCAATACATGTGTGTTGTTAGCAAAGAATTCTTCATCATGTCTTTTCCCGTGCTTGCTTTAGCAGAACATCCTTTCTCCTGTGTCTGCTTCATCAAAATGTTCCTTCTTGAGTCGGCCTTAGCCTTTAACACCTGAGTCCACTTTAACTAAATGTTCCTTCATGTGTCTGCCCCAGCAAAATACTATTCAACAGACTTTCCAAAGAGCCCGTAAGTTTCCACTTCAAAACTCTAAGACAGAAGTTGGTATCAGAAGCAGGGTATTGCTGTGATATGCCTGACCATGCTTTTGATTGGAGGAATGTGGATTCTGGAAAGCAGTGGAATGATTTAAGTGGGTCTTAATGGGCCATCCTAGTAGGAATATGGAAGACTGTGTTGCTGAGAGTGCTTTGGACTGTGCAGACCTGGCCCAAGAGGTTTCACTATGGTATCTTGGTGAAGAATGTGGCTGTTTTTTTCCCTTGTCTGCAGAGTCTAGCTGAGGCTAAGATAAAGAGATTTATATTAGTTGAATTCACAAAGGAAGTATTAAAAAATCCCAAAAGAGACTTTGGTTCTCCAGTTTAGTCTCATGCATTCTGATCAAGCACGCTTAAAATATAAAAGCTTAAAAATACAAAGTATATGGTTCAAGTAATAATAAAGGGGCACCGAGAAGTGAAATGAACCTGAATCCTGTGTTCAGGAGATAAAGAGATCAAGGGAGTGGTGATCTCTGGGCAAGAACACACCCAGCTAAATTTATGTTTGTGTGCAGTTGAGCAAGGAATAATTTGAGCTTTTAATCTGGAAAAAAAATCACAAAAGTTAAGTACATAACAGGGCCAGAGAGGATCTCCAATGGAAAGGGGTAATAGAATACAGTATAATGGACAGAGAAGGGGAAACTAGAGTAGGAACATTAAATAGGAGAGGGGAGGGAGAAAAGGATAAAAGAGAGAATCTGGGTAGGAACAACTAACACTAAAAGCCATTTGAAAAATCATATGTAAACCTACTATTGTAGAAACTTCCTATCATAAATGAAAGGAATCCAAATGGAGTCACCAAATAATAAGGGAGACAATGTCTCAACCAGATATTCCTACAGTTCCAGAAATGGGCTACTTCTTATTGTGTTGTTGGTCAAAGGGGCTCTACCAAAACTCCAAACCATCATAGACTATTGCCAAAGTTAGTGTTTATTCTTCACAACCTGATAGTAAGGCTCTATTGTAGAAAATATTTACTTATGTTCTCCAGCACAGAGAAGTTAACTTGTGCCCTACTAGAAGCTTCACCCCTGCTAACCAGCGGTCACGGTACCAGAAGGTACTCTGCATGTTACTTGAGAAAAAAAGTCATCATTAATATCACTCGCTACAAACCCTAAGACCAACAACAGTGATCTGCCTGTAAGATAAATATACTGGGTGCAATAACAACATAAATGTTATGGGTGCAACCAACCATTTTCTGATTATACGTAAGGCCCACTCCCATGAGACGGAAACTGTATTTGACACTGCTAAAACGGCCTACACTGCTACAAAAACATAGCATTAAAACGACTCCTAGATTCAGACATCACTGCCTCAACTGAGCCCACATCAGAGAAATTGTTTCGGTAGCTGGAAATCTATTTGGATTCTTTTCGGTAGCTTTCAGTAGCAAAGACATACAACTGGACAATGTGCAGACACTGAGGTAGGAGCCCCATGCCCAGGGGTAGTTAGCCAACACAAAATGAACTCAATGGTTTTTTTGGTAAACTTTTGGGTTTTTTTGTTTTTTGTCTTATTGGTCATTTGCTTATTTAGATTTTCCTTGTTGTGGTTTTGTGCTTTCTGTGTTCTTGGGTTTTATGTTGTTTGCTTTATTTCATTTTTGAAAGAGAGAAAAAAAAGAACACAAAACATAGGAAGGGAGGCTGTGAAGATCTTGTAGAAATTGGAAGAGAGAAAAATATGATTAAAATATAGTATATATTTTTTTTTCACAAATGGGGGCCTGTTATTTCCAAATAGCGAAGTCTTGGTTACTGGCTAATTCCGTCATGATGTGCCTTTGATTTTTTTAAAAAGATATTTTTATTATTTTTTAAATTATGCCCACGTATGTACCTATCTGTGTAGAATTTAGAAGAGTGTCAGATCCCTGAAACTGAAGTTACAGAGGGTTGTGATTCACTCACTGTGTATGCTGGGAATTGAACTTGGGACCTTTCAAAGAGCAGTAAGTGAGTGCTCTTAACTGCTAAGCCATCTCTCCAGCCTGTCTTTTTTGTTAGCTGTTTAAGAAACCATGCATAGGAGTAAGATTAATTAATGGGCAAAGACAGTTGCCACAGGACTGACAATCTGAATTAAATTTCCAAGGTACATATGGGGAAAAGAACAAATTCCTGCAAGTTACACACACACACACACACACACACACACACACACACACACACAAAAACATTAACTTTTTTTTTTCTTAAAAGAGTCACAGTTGAGCTGGGCGTGGTGGCGCACGCCTTTAATCCCAGCACTTGGGAGGCCTCTAGAGGCAGGCGGATTTCTGAGTTGGAGGCCAGCCTGGTCTACAAAGTGAGTTCCAGGACAGCCAGGGCTACAGAGAAACCCTGTCTCAAAAAACCAAAAAAAAAAAAAAAAAAAGAGTCATAGTCATATATGACGATACATGCCTGTAATTCCAGGACTAAGGGCTAATATCAGCATGTACTACATAGCATTAGTGAAATTTTGTTTCAAAAAAGAACAGGGGAAAAGAGGAAAGCAGGGAGGACTGTTGTGCTCCACAGGCAAGCTGGCCGCTGGCTCCAGCACTTGTGAGGTCCAGGTAGTAGGATAATCAGAAAGTCAAGTCCAACCTAAGCTTCCTAAGACCTTATCTCATAAGAACAGAAAAGATTAAAACAAAACATAAAACACACATATTCAACTTTACTTGAGGTTCTCAGATATATAGGCTGCCTTTCTTCCAATGCTGCTGAACCCTCAGTAGGATAGTTGGATAATGTATATTCTCTTCCCGAGGAATAGGCTTGGATCTTCCTATAGCCTTCCACCAGCAGTCAATTTAAAACAGAAAAAGATGTTATCACCTCAATTATCTTCTCTCTTTTATTTTGTTTTTTGTTTTTTCTTCTAGTCTCTCTATCGAGTCCTTTCCCTTAACCCTGACACCTGGTATCTCATTATACTCTTTTCTGAGACAGGAAGCCCAGATTGGCCTTAACTTCCTATGTACCAGACAATGACCTTGAATTCCTGATCATCTTGCCTCCATCTTCCAAATGCTAGGATTATAGGTGTGTGCACTATACCCAATACTCATTTTAATTAGCTTCTCCTTAATTGAAGTGTTCTTTCTCTATCACTTAGTGTATACAGAGAATTAGTTTTAAATGGATCACCTTCCTTTTTTTTTTTTTTTTTAAATTGTCTTCTCAGAATTAAGGCTAATTAATTGGGTAAAAAGAAGAAAATCAAACTCTAGGGGGAAAATGCAACTTGTCTGATCTTGGACCCCCTTCACGTGTCTCCTCAGGAGAGCTGTGTCTCCTGCTGTCTGTGGCTACTTAAGAACTGCCTGAGATGAAGGCTGCACACCTATGAGAAGCTGTGCACCGAAGAACAAGAAACAAACACCAGAAACCCTTTAAAACTATATATTTATAAAGTGTTTAGATGTTTTGCCTGTATGTAACCATGTGCATGCCTGAGTCCCAAAGAGGGTATCAAATCCCCTGGACAAGAGATACAGATGGTTGTGGGTCACTGTGGTGGTTTGAATATGCTTGGCCCAGGGAGTGGCACTATTAGGAGGTGTGGCCTTGTTGGAGGAAGTGTGTCACTATGGGCGTGGGCTTTAAGGCCCTCATCTTAGCTGCCTGGAAATCAGTCTTTTTCTAGCTGCCTTCAGAACAAGAGGTAGAACTCTCAGTCCCTCCAGGGCCATGCCTGCCTAAAAGCTGTTATGCTTCCTACCATAAGAATAATGGACTGAACCTCTGACCTATAAGTAAGTCAATGTTGCCCTTTATAAGAGTTGCCATGATCATGGTGTTTCTTCAAAGCAATGAAACTCTAGGACAATCACCATGTGGGTGTCAAGAATTGAACCCTGGTCCTCTGAAAAAGTGAGCCCTCTAAATCATCTTTCCAGCCTCATCCAGAAACAATTTAATCATTGCACCCTCAATTTGTACTTCAAATCTGTGATCATCGGGTGCTCTGTTTTACTTATTCACGCTATAGTCTCTCTTATATTTGACAAGGATTTTCTTAGCCATAAGATCATTAGCCAAACATTATTCCATGAAAGCATAAGGGCAGCCTCATACCTATCCTTCTGACTTTTCTTTGCACTCCTACCAAATTTCTGGCCCGGGGAGACTCAGCAGTCTCAGCAGTCTGCCTGGTAGTGTTGATAGCCTGTTCCATTAAAACCCTTCTGTAGGGGGCTAGTGAGATGGCTCAGCGGTTAAGAGCACTAACTGACTGCTCTTCCAAAGGTCCCAAGTTCAAATTCCAGCAGCCACAGGGTGGCTCACAACCATCCGTAATGAGATCTGACGCCCTCTTCTGGTGTGTCTGAAGACAACTACAGTGTACTTACATATAATAAATAAATCTTAAAAAAAAAAAAAAAAAAAAAAAAAAACCAACCCTTCTGCAGTATAAACCAAGGCAGCATTTCTCTCTCTTAGGTGAAAAAAACTTTTCTCTTTTCCTTTTTATACCATTTAGTTATTTTTGGTTCCTCAAGTTGTATAATGGAGGGTTTTTCACTAACAGAGGCAAGAAGGGATTGCTCTTGCAGGTCCCAGGAAATCATTTTATGTTCTAAGATGGTCAGATATATCATCCATAGTGAGCCTTAAGACATTCCCCCCAGAATCAAAGATTAAGTAAAACTCATGCATAACCTCAAAACAAAATACTAAGCAGCCACTTTAAAGTTTTGTCTATCTCAGTATAAGCAAGCAGTTCAAAATTTTGCAAGTTAAATGTGTGCATGAGTGCATGCACACGTGTGCACACACACAGACACGCTCACAGTGTAGAACAGTCAACATACAGCGTACAAAGGTAGCACACACCTTTTATAAAGACACACCGTTAAAGAGATATAGCTCTAAACAGATCATTTATATTTTTAGCTTATACAAAAATCTTGTAACATACAGATTAACATAAGAACCCTCTGTTCATCTTGGCTAGTTCTAGTAACATACAATTTAAAAAGAAGCTGATCAAAAGTAAAAAAAAAAAAAAAAAAGCAGTAACCTCTACCCTAAACACAAATTTCAAACCCCACATGAGTTATTTCCAATCCTTAACACTGAATTTCAAACATTCCAAGTTGTAAAACACCAGCACGTTACCTTTCGTTATCTTGTTCTTTATCTCTACTTCATGTAATTTACTATAAATATCCTAGCAATTGCCACACTAAAAGTTTTAGAATGGATTTAGGGTCTCTGGCATTAGATAAACAAATAACTTGCTCCCTATTTTGTGTGACACATACAAAACTATGACCAACTATTTTACAGTGCCAGGCATGCGCTAGAACAGAAGCTGAGAGTTTTTGTCTGATCCACAACTGGGAATGATGTAAGCTTTTGAAACTTTAAGACCACTTCCAGTGACACACCTCCTCTAAAAGAACCCACAGTTCCCCCATTTAAATTACATTTAAATTAAGAAAATGTGACAAAAATCTCATTAACCTGTAAAACCTAAAATAATTATTATTTGGCCTAACTGTCTTATTTAGTGATTTTTTTCTGCTATTGAAGAGACATCATGACCAAGGCAACTTTTAAAATAAAGCATAATTGGAAGCTTGCTTACAGTTTCAGAGGGTAAATTCATGACCATCATGGCAGGGGGCATAGAGCAAGGGGGCACGGGCAGGCTGGCATGGTGCTAGAGCAGAAGCTGAGTTTCTTTCCTGATCCACAACTGGGAATGGTGTGGGCTTTTGAAACCTTAAAGACCACTGCCAATGACATACCTCCTCCAAAAAGGCCCACAATTCCCCCCAACAACACAACCCTATTCTTCAAATATATAGGCCTGTAGGGGGCATTCTTATTTAAAGTACACACCAACCTTGTTCTAACAACAATTACTCAGGTATATTCTGGGTAACTCAAGTAAATGGCATGTTCACAGAAAAATCATCAAAATCCAGTTATTCACTTGTGCATCCCCCTGGGTTCAATCATGCCTGGGTGCACCGCGTACACCATGGCAATCTCAGCCAGTGGCATGACTCAGGTAAAGTGCTTGCTGGTGTGCAGCAGAAACCTGATGACTTGAGTTCAATCCCGAGAACCCAGAGTGGAAGACAAAACTGACACCCAAAGTTGTTCTCTGATCCCCACATATACAGTGTGACACCCATAAACCTGAACTCTCTTATCTTTGACTCTTAACACACACTTCCCTCTCGTCTCTTCTTCCCTCCCCTCCCCCCTCTCACACACTCACGCACAACTTTCATACAGAATTTTTGCTCTGTTCATGAATATCACTTAGTTTCCATAACCAACTTTCAGAATGACAGCACAATCCTTAACACATTATAGAAGCTCAAATATCATGTAAAGATTGCCAAAACCATAATGCTTCAGTTTTAATGCTGGTCTACCCAAAGAGGTATTGCAGTATAGATAAGTAAACCTATTTCTCTTCTGGAAACATGATCAACTGTTACATTCAAAAGGCTACCCATGTTCTTATATTATACAGCTGTATCTCACTTTGTTTAAAGACATCCAAGTCTCCTTTCTCAAATCCTCATTAGTCTACCCTAGGTAAGACAGAACTATCCAAATATCTCCTCTGTGTTTTACAATAAGTGTTCTTGCGGAGTCCCCCTCACAGTACCTAAAAGAAAGAGAAACTTACTCGAGAGCGGGCCTTAGAACTCTGACTTTTAATGCTTCTAATATTCGATTTAACTCCACAAATGGTTCTTTCTGACTTGGGTCTACAGACAGACCAGATTCCTGGAAGGGAAAAACAAACAAACAAACAAAACCTGTTAGTATATTCATTCACAGTGGAAAAAAACCTGATCTAGATTATAAAATACAAGGCTGTCAAAGATAATTTTCTTTTAGCAAATACTTCTGGGGCAGAAACAGAGGTTGTGCCACCTCTATGCTGCCATCAAATCTGCACTGAGCACTGGCGCTGGACTCCAGCTGAGTGTGGTTCCGCACACTCAGGCCAGTACAATGTAAACACATACTCCTTCCTGGGATGTAAGGTGCAGCTGGAGGTCTGACCACAAGAAGAGGAGGACTCGCTGGAAAGTGAGTGCAGAGCTACAAGGAGTGTCTAAGAACTTCACGGGACAGATGCTATGAACCTCTCATACTACCTTTCTTTCTAGAAAAGAAAAACAAACTTTGTTTAAGCTGCTATCTTGAGTCTGTTACTTGAAAAATAACTAATCTTCAATGACACAGTTTACTGTATGGACACACACACCTCAAAAGGCACAAAGCAAGACCCACTACGATTGATTTAAACTGTTTCAAACAGAAGAGGCTTAGATTATAGACTGGTTTATGATGCCCTTTACATTATTTTATCTTTTGAGTTCATTTTTTTTTTTAAACAACAACAACAAAAAAAATGCAACAGAATGGAATTTGGAGAAATGAAAGGGGACTAAATCGCCCTGTTCCTTCACACATGCTCCCTGGACGGCCCTGGGTCTATTCCTTGGGTATACTTCTTGTGTGTGGAACAGCCACAGTAACTCCTATCTCACAATGTAGTAGAAAGGAAAGGCAGGGTGTGGCCTGGAGAAAACACATAATACACAGCAGCTACTACTACCATGAATACATGGTCTTCCTGTCTAACAGAAACACGATGGGCAATGCCCACCTGACGTATATTTTAGCCTGAAATTTCGTTTGATATAGCTCTACTATATCAGAAAAGCAAGCATTAACATTTTTGTTTCTTTCCTCTTTTCTTCTTATTAACATCCGTATCACAAGGAGAAAAGGAGACGGAATGGTGCATGCCAATAAGTGTAGCACTGGGGAGGCTGACACAGGAGGAGCCTGGATCACACAGAGAAGGTAGTGCTACTTTCCATACTCTGACTCATGACCAGGAATCAACCTAACAGACTCAGTATAGAGAAACAACAATTTGGATATTAAACTCTGAGTCTAATTTCTTAAGGAAAGGGCAATTCAGATACTAAATTATAGCATTATAATTTCTAAGAACTTAAAACTTTTCTAGCAAAATGACTTATCCCTGATAATTAAAATATTACAAATCTATCTACAGTTTGAGGTACACCCAAGACCCATCTGCAGACACTGCAAACTCCACCAGCGCTGTCTTGTTTGTTTTCCCTATGCCTCACTGGCATGTGCTTACCTGGCAGAGCTCCTCAGCTACATCCAGCATTCCTTGTCGGAAGAAGTGTTCCACCATGACCTCATTGAGAAGCCGTTGGCTGTCTGCCTGCCAGCAGCCATCTATTCCCACACTGCTAATGTCAGAATCAAAATTCTGGGGGGAAAAGAACAAGGATCATGTATAGATGACTTCCTTTTTCAACCTCACCTGAGAGAAAGAAACATCTTATAGAAAAGGTCTAAGTCTTACTTTGGTGTTACCAGAAAGTACCCAATTCAATTCATCTACACAATCACAGGCAAGGATTTTCCTATTGCTTCTTTTAAATCTTTTCACTCTTGGGGATTACTGATGGAATAAACATAATTTTTTAAAAAAAATTGGGAAACACTCTAGGAAAATATAGATTTAACACTGACCTCTGTGAAACCAAAATCAATAAGCCAATTTCCGGGCATATATTATAGCAATATTTTCAGAAGTATGCTATAGTAAGCTGTTAAAAGCATGCTTAATGAAGCACTGTTTGGAATGTGAAAGACAGAAAGCACACACACACACACACACACACACACCCCTACCTCAATCAACAAAGGACTGCTACATGACACAGCCCACTACTGCAGTTCTGAGGCGGAGACTGATGAGATGACGATGGAAAGGGTGGTTTCTATTACGAGGCCTACATTTGAGCTATGGCTACCAGTTTTGACCCCACAGAGCACACTTTGAAAACTGAAGTAAGGTAGACTGGCTACTCAGAAGTACAATCAAGACAACTGTGAGCCACACCGAAATTGCCACCCACAGAAGACTGGCATCTGCTCGTCAGAGGGCAGCTCAGATTTGTTTGGCATACAAGGAACTGAGCATAGTTCACAGTATATGGAAGAGGAATTGTCAAGCACCAAGGCCAAAATGGCAAATGCTGAAACCCAAGACTTCCAAGCTATCATTACAAATGTTCCCCCAAAAGGGCAAACTCTCTTTTTAGAAATGTATTGTTGTTCTCTCTTTCTACCACATGAGTTCTAGGGACAGAACTCAATTTGTCAAATTCTGAAGCAGTCTTGCTGGCTGAACCCAATCTCAGGCCCCAGAAGGCAAACACTGTTGAAACATCAAGGGCACAGAGTAAAGTATTAGAGAAGACACAGTACCCAAAGTAAACTCAGTAGAGACACAGAGAAGCAGGAACAAAGTGGCAGTGCAAGAAGCCAGAATGTATTATCCAGTTAGAAAACAGAAAAACAGGATGCAAAGGAAAACAAAACACAAATGAGCAGAGCCGCAACAAATGGGCAAATAACAAGATATAGTATGTGCCACCAAAGAACCAAAGGATGGGAAACAGAATTGCCAGAGAAAGAAACTTAGATACAAAAAACCAGGAAACTTCCAAACAGGACAAGAAATCCCACTTGAAAGCATCAAAATGTTAACATCTAAACAAAACAAAACTGAACCAAAGCCCAAGACAACCAGCTGAGGAAAAAGTGGCCTGTTGGACTAAAGCGATGATGGTTCAGTTGAGCTAAGACTAGTTCAGATCCCAAGCAGTCATGTAGAACTGAGTACAGCAGCACACATCTGCAATCCCAGAGCTCCTGTAGCAAGCAAGGCAGGAGGCAGAAACAGGAGAATCTCCAGAAGTTCACAGGCCAGCTAGCTTGACGTGCATACATAGCAGGAACAAGAACACCCAAAGTTGCCATGTACAAGTGTGCATGTGTGCACATGTGTGTAGACTTAAAAAAAAAAGAAAAAATGGCCTGTTACTTACAGAGGGACTATGATTTCAATGATTTATAGATTTCGCAACAGAAACTGGAGTTAAAAGGAGAGTATAGTACCCTGCCACCCTACCTCCCAAGAAAAATCAGTATTCCAGAATTATATATCTAATAAAAATATCGTTCAGAAAAAATAAATGAAGTAAGCATTCTCGGACAAAGAAGATTTGTTTTGGCAAATTTACATCAAAACTAAAAAAAGAAGTAGGGTGAAGGTGACACATGCCTTTAATCCCAGCACTGAGGCAGGCGAATTCGAGGCCAGCCTGGTCTACAGAGCTAGGTCCAGGATAGCCAGGGCCACACACACACACACACATACACACACACACACAACCCTGTCTCAAAAACAAAACAAATAAACAAACAACAACAAGAGTGAAGAAAGCAAACCTGTATCATGGTCTCAAGGTTTGCTGTCTAGTTCGTTTTTGCCTTCTTTGCCGTTCATAAGTCTCTACTGTTCAATTTTTAAATTTTTTTTTTGGGGGGGGGGGGTTTGAGACAGGGCTTCTCTGTGTAGCCCTGGCCGTCCTGGAACTCACTCTGTAGACCAGACTGGCCTCAAACTCAGAAATCCGCCTGCCTCTGCCTCCCAAGTGCTGGGATTAAAGGCGTGCGCCACCACCACCCAGCTTCTTATCCAATCTCTTGAACTAGACCCTAACCAGTGGGAAAAAAAACCCACAAATAACCTAATGCTAAAATGACGCACACATAAGCTGACGGGTCCCCAGCACTAATGAAGCACAATCACCTATAAACATCTGGGTTTCACTTCTACTTACCAGACATCCTACATTTCACAGTTGATTCATGGCAGCTCACTGACACTTTTTTAAAAAACAATTTACATTTTATGTGCTGTCTGTAACAACCAGAAAACTGGACTGGTGATGTTTTGCTTTTCTTCCGGACTCAGCTAGAAACCCACAGTACACTGGGGCTATTTTATACCCCAGAGGCCATTCAAACAAATAAATAATGGGTATCTAATGGTGTGATTCACTGCAAACTCAGAATCTGCCTATTATTCTCCACATGCCTAAGCATACGTAATAAGCAATATCCACCTGACTGAGTTATACCCCTCACTGGTTTGTGAATAAACATAGCCCCGGGTGGAAATGACTTGTCTAATAATTACTTCTCAATCTTATCAACCAGTCTACAAACTTGTCAGCAGCTATTTAATCGCTAGGAAAGAAAGAAAACCACCACAGAAAATAAAAAAATGCTTTCAAAGATATTTTTACTCGTTAATATATATTATCAGTTTGCTTGTTTTTGGAAACAGGGTTTTATGTAGCCTAAGGTGGCCTCAAACACAATGTAATAAAAGATGATCTTGAACTCTTGACACCCTGCCTTCCTTACAAGTGCAGACACTGAGTATACAGACTCCATAACTTACTTTCTTTTTTTTCTTTTTTTTTTTTTTTTTTCCGAGACAGAGTTTCTCTGTGCAGCCCTGGTTGTCCTGGAACTCAGGCTGTAGACCAGGCTGGCCTCAAACTCAGAAATCCACCTGCCTCTGCCTCCCAAGTGCTGGGATTAAAGGCGTGTGCCACCACCGCCCGGCTCAGACTCCATAACGAACATACTATCGGAATTTTAATAGTTACTGGTAGCTTCCTGCTGAAGGACTATACCTCCCAGCTTCTCTTGAGGACTATGGAAGTCATTTCCACATCCCATCTTTCTCTGTAGGCATTCTGGCCATTTCAAACATGTGGGTAATAAAGTTGATCCCTTGTAGTGAATAGACATGTCTTAGGGTTTTACTGCTGTGAACAGACACCATGACCAAGGCAACTCTTATAAGGACAACATTTAATTGGGGCTGGCTTACAGGTTCATAGGTTCAGTCCATTATCTTCAAGGCAGGAGCATGGCAGCATCCAGGCAGGCATGGTGCAGGAGGAGCTGAGAATTCTACATCTTCACCTGAAGGCTGCTAGCAGAATACTGGCTTCCAGGTAGCTAGGATGAGGATCTTAAAGGCCACATTCACAGTAACACAACTACTCCAACAAAGCCATACCTACCAACAGGGCCACACCTTCTAATAGTGCCACTTTCTGGGCTGAGCATATGGAAACCATCACACTGCCTAAGGTCAGACCAAACCTTTCTTTCCTTCTGCCTTCTTTCTTTACAGCTGCTTTTAAAATAATCTAAAGTTACCACTAACACTATCTGTTCAAATAATACAATTCTTTGGATAATTAATTTCCTTGAGATATATACCAAAAAATAAATGCTTATTGAGAAACCTTTTAAAAGTCTAGCATTTAAACAGTGGTATGTATGGAGTTTTACAAGGATGCCCTTCACATCTTCACTTTCTTACAGCCTTCTATGGTTACTACTACATAGGTAAGAAAAACGGAACACCCTCTCCAGTAGGATTATCTTTAATCACAGTGAAACTTTCTAACATAGTTGCTGTCTTGGACAGAAGAATACATGTTTCTAAACTCCCTTCAACTATCTATTCTTTCACTTTAAACAATTAAGGAAGACAAGAAACCCTTTTACAGCTTATGTTCTGGTTGCACGTAATAAAAATTAAAGCCAAAATATAAATGGATGTTGAGGGGATGAGATACAAGTCAACTCCCTTTGTGGTAACTGCAGGTTCTTACTCAGTGTTGCATCAGAGCTGGTATTGCTCTCAGCTTCTGTTACTAGGTGACCAAACACATTTACATGGCTACCCAGGAAATCAACAAGACTGTAAGCCAGCAGAGGCACTATGTGAAGAAACACCTCTATTATTAGCACCACCTGCTTGACTTTCCCTTTCATATCTGTAAAACAATGAGAGTTACATATTATTTAGGAGGCAGAGGCCTGAGGATCCCGAGTTCAGTGTCAGCCTGGGTTACACAACAAACTAAAAAGCAAACAATATGCCAGGCATGGTGGCACATACCTTTAATTCCAATATTGGTAGGCTGAGGCTGGCGAATCTCTGAGTTTCAGGCCCTGCTGGTCTACAGAATGAGTTACAGGATAGCCAGGTTTACCCAGAGAAACCCTGTCTTGAAAAACAAACAATAAAGCAAAGAGAAGCCTGGCATGATGATCTTACACTGGGAGGAAGGATTCAAACAAGAACCAAAAAAGGACAACAAAGTATGTCCATTTATGCAAGACACAATAAAGCTTGGAAAAAGAAAACCACAACACACTAAATCTAGAGACTGAAGGGTAGAGAAGTCATGAGAACTAAATTACAGCCTCTTTAACCACTTCATGAATACAATCAGGTAGGTTTAAAGAGTCGTTTCATTGCTCACCTAAATGCATTCGTGAATCACAGTTACTGAGCAGTCCATGGTAAAACAGTATTTGCTTTAATTCCTAAGTGCCAACTCTCAGTGTTATTTCTAAGCTTCCCATCTACTTATGAAAAACTGGCATATGAACCCAACAATTGGTTACTGTTGGACCTACAAGGAACTGGTTCTTTCTCAACATCTAGTTAATCTGGGTTAGTAAGACACAGCAAACTCCAAAGGATTCTCAACAGAGTAAGGAGACCTGGACTGAGAGAAATCACTACTTCATATTCAACTCACAAAGAGTATTGAAGCAACCTCCAACTGAAAAGACAGACAGCCAATCTAAGAGGAAACCATGGGCAAAAGAATATGAAATTCACAAGTCATCCTAATGATCGCATGTGAAAAGATGCTCCACTTCAAAGCACAGGAAAGGCAAGGTGAGTCTGACCATACACTATTTCACACCCACCTGGTTACTATCTGGCCATTGCAAATGTGATGAGAAAAGAGGGAACAGCACTGCCCAGGTGTGCTGAACAGGACTCTAAACTGGTATAAACCCTAATGGGAAAAGTTTGGCAACACCCTGTAAAGCTGATGCTAAGGTTCAAGACCTATGAGGAAATAAACCCGTACTTAGCATATGCTAGACTGCAGTCCTTCACAAGCTATGGCTGGGAAATGAGCCTGGTAGTGTAGCAGAAGCAGAAGCATAGGTGGACTCTAGATGCCAACACTATCTCTTTTGACATCCTCTTACCTCCTCTGTATAATACTCACACCTCTGCTTTGGTATTCGAAGTTAAGTGAAAGACAGGTTCAAACTGCTAAGCTTTTACTTTATAAACATAAAGACATACTAAGCCACACAACAGGCTGCACACTTACAAAGATAAAATGCTCCACAACCTGTCTGTCGCTTCCCTATCTCCCTCAAGGATAGAGAATAAGGATAGAACAGAGCAGAGCAATGCCAGTGACTTATTCTCCCAGAGATGGCAAACATACTTTCCCATTTTACAAGGAAAGGAAAAAGATTCCTGTGCATCCTGCAGGTGCTCCAAAGGCACCAAAGATCACTTCTCCCAGGGAATCCTACTTGAGAAGGTTCCTTAAAATCTCAGCTCTAGGTTTTAGTATCAGTTTTCCCCATTTGCTCTCTGGCTCTAACATACACCTCAGTTTTCACATCATACCTAGGACTGAAGTTGTTGGGATTCAAATTAAACCATTATTCAAGAAGATGTAAATAACGCACAAAGTGTTCTGCCAATATTCATCCAAAGTAAATATTTAACCTGCAAACGGTGGTGAGTCAGTCCTTGCCGCCGATTCTGATGCCACATGTAAGATAATCTCCACTAGAAGCACAAGCTTTTATTAAAGTTTTATCAGTGTTGTTATGTGTATATGATGTGACTGTAAAAACAGGAGGATACCTATTTCTCACCACAGCACATCCAGTTCTCTCCTTCACCACGTGTTCTAGGGATCAAACTCAGGTCACTAGTCTTGCTCACTTTGCACTTTGTTTTGCTGCTGAGCCATTAGGAAATGCAAACAAAACAAGCACATAAAAAACCAACAAATTCACTAAGTGGTGATGGTACCCACCTTTAATCCCAGCAGGTGGCTCAGAGTTTGAGGCTAGCCAGGTCTATAGAGTGTATTCCAGGATAGCTAAGGCTATAGAGAGAAACCGTGTCTCAAAACCACAAAACGCCACAACAAATTCCTTAATTCAAAATCACTTAAACTGGGTGTGGTAATAAATGTGTACACACACCACTTGAATCTAGTCACAGCCCAGATTTATTTGCACAACTTAATGTATAGGTCTCTTTGTGCTTTTTGGCCTAATGTGCCACAGGTGCTGGACCAAGCCCAGTATTCCATCTTCTACCTTCCTGATCACGTGAAGTGGGAATACACCAGTCCAGAGAAATCTTCTGGCCCTAATCCTATGAGCCCTGACTACTAGGCTTTTCTTTTGTGGTCGGCACTATAGTTTAATAAACAGTTATCATTTAAATAATGTAGCTTCATTCAGTTTGAAACAGAATTTTATTTTAAAAACAAAAACAAAAAAACATAAGGCTTAAAAACCTAGGGCCGATATAAAACAGATGGCAGAGAAAGCAAAACTCCACTCAGCTTCTGTCCGGAAAATGGTGTTCAGGCTATGAGGGGCAGAGGCAGTGTGGTTCCACACCAGTGCTTATGTTCAGTAAGCAAGGAACCACAGATCATCTAGCTGTTAGGATGTTGGGTTCTTATAGGGAGAAGTTCTTTTTACTCATGCTGGTTTTAAGGAAAGTGGTGGGCAGGGGGATAATGCTTCAGAGATGCTCCCTCCTCTCTTGGCACCTGTGCTTTGTCTCCCACCTCAGACCAGATTCCTTCCAGAACCACTACCCCACTTCTAGGACACCTTCCAACCTCATACACTCCCAGATTCCCTGTTCTAATTAGGGCTAATGTTGTTGTTAGGGAACACCATGACCAAAGCAACTTAGGGGAGGAAAGGGTTTATTTGGCTTACATCTTCACATCATAGTGTGCCATCAAAGGCAGTCAGGACAGGAACTCAAAACAGGGCAGGAACTGGAAGGCAGGAGCTGATGCTTGCTCTGCATGGCTTGCTCAACCGGCACAGCCACTCACCATATGCTGGTCCCTCCTCCATTAGTCATTAATTAAGAAAATGCCCAGCAGGCTTGCCTGCTGCTTGATCTTATAGAAGCATTTACTAAATTGAGGTTCCCTCCTCTCAGATGACCACAGCTTGGGTCAAGCTGACATAAAACTAGCCAGCTCACTCCCTTTCCTAAGGCTTTAATAAACTACCCCGCCCCCTCACATACACACCTGGGGGAAAACTGGAAAATGTCTGGGGCACAGTGCACACATCTGATTGGGAAAGGTCCATCCTCAGAACAAGTACTGTGACCCAAGTAGACAAGAACGAAAGACTGAAACCATGCAATTTCAAAAGACGGGCCTTCCATCCTGACCACGAGGTCAAGCTGCTATACACTTTACTGCACCTAAATAAGGTTCACCCATGGCAGACCGCATTTTTTTTTTATTACCCTTAGTTATTTGGGTTGGAGAGTAGTTGGTGTGTTTTATTTCATTCTTAGGGAATACCGTCCTTGCCCTTTAATCACCATTTTCTCTTTATATCATATATATTCATGTCAGCTACCACCTTCCTTTCACTAACTTGGAAAGTTCTTTCCAGTATACAAAAAAAATACATTTGTTCTTCAGAACTCAATTTAGCTTTTTCTTCTTAATCAGAGACAATCATCTACTCTTCCTAATGCCCTTTTTTCTCTTTTTAATAACATTTCTCTACCACAGAAGGATGCATTCACCACATACTGACTTTAAAGTCAGTATGTATTCAGCTTCACCCAATTCATCTCAACCGTCGCTGTAAGCTAAGCACAAGATTTAATTGCTGCATTGTCTTTTATTTGTTCTTGAAAGCAGTTATACTGACATAGAATTCAAATAATTACCTTAATTATTTAAAAAAATATTAGCTACTTAACTTTTTTTTTAAGATTTATTTATTTATTATATGTAAGTATACTGTAGCTGTCTTCAGACACTCCAGAAAAGGGAGTCAGATCTCGTTACGGATGGTTGTGAGCCACCATGTGGTTGCTGGGATTTGAACTCTGGACCTTCGGAAGAGCAGTCGGGTGCTCTTACCCACTGAGCCATCTCACCAGACCACTACTTAACTTTTGATACTATCTTTCTTTAACATCAGCATTTTGCTTCCCCGATATAGCTGCTCCACCTAGTGGCAGAAAACCAGTTTGGGCAACACAGTTAAAACTTTTTTTTTTCCTCATAATTTCATTGTTTATTAATACCAAAAGGACCCTTCTTTTATAATCCTGACCTATTTTATTTCTTTGTTTTCAAAAATGGATCTCTTTTGTTATTGATTAGTAGGACTTATTTACAAATTGAAATCCTCTTATCCTTTGAAATTTATCTGCTTTGTTTTTTACACTCCTACCTCATCATTATGTATATTTTCAATATCTCTAAAGCCTCAACTATCATTAATGGCACATTACCAGAAATTCTGTAGTAATGAGAATATTCATAATTATATGCATCTATCTATGCATGCTTTCATACTGGGATTGACTTCGAACTGTGCTTATGCTCAATATGCCATTTGACGCTGAGCTTGCAACCCCATCCCCAGGCCCAGAATAATGTTTTAAATAACAGTAAGTAACTCAAGCAAACATTGGGTTATTTATTCTTCCAAAAGTAAATGTTTCCTCATGAATAAAGGATAAGAAATCAGTTACTGAAGTTATTCTCTTTTTTAAGGCATTTTTTAATTAGATATTTTCTTCATTTACATTTCAAATGCTATCCCCAAAGTCCCCTATACCCTCCCCCTGCCCTGCTCCCCAACCCACCCATTCCAGTTTCCTGGCCCTGGCACTTCCCTGTACTGGGGCATATGATCTTCGCAAGACCAAGGGCCTCTCCTCCCATTGATTGCCAACTAGGCCATCCTCTGCTACATATGCAACTAGAGACACAGCTCTGGGGGTACTGATTAGTTCATATAATATCCAAGATACAATTTGCAAAACACATGAAACTCAAGAAGAAGGAAGACCAAAGTGTGGATACTTCGCTCCTTCTTAGAATGGGGAACAAAATACCCATGGAAGGAGTTACAGAGACAAAGTCTGGAGCTGAGACAGAAGGAAAGACCATCCAGAGACCGCCCCACCCAGGGGTCCATCCCATATACAACCACCAAACCCAGACACTATTGGATATGCCAGAAAGACTTTGCTGACAGGACCCTGACATAGCTCTCTCTTGTGAAGCTATGCCAATGCCTGGCAAATACAGAAGTGGATGCTCACAGTCATCTATTGGATGGAACACGGGGTCCCTAATGAAGGAGCTAGAGAAAGTACCCAAGGAGCTAAAGGGGTCTGCAACCCTATAGTAGGAACAGCAGTTAAAACTTTTAAACCACCATTTCACCTCAACATCACCCTTGCCATACCTCACTTATTTTCAAGTAAAGTTTAAGAACAAATTCTCAGTTGAAAACATTTTCCAAACCTTGGTCTGTCCTCCAGGCTGTATAGTGAGGGTATGGTGTTTAACAT